>NW_027411977.1:67644441-67984441 GCF_047663935.1 Musca autumnalis | reverse complement strand
TTGATGCCCAAATTATAAAATGTTTAAGTTGAACGAAGCAAAACATGCTGCGAGTTACACTTTTATGTCAATATTCTGGCTTTTTTCTTTCAATAAAAATAAAGGTTTCATTTGATTTGGAAAAGGTTTCATTTAATATGGAAAAGGTTTCATTCAATGTGCAAAAGGTTTCATTTAATTTGGAAATGCTATACCGGTCTATTGAGGCTTTGTGAAGACGTATACCTATGCGGTCTAATTTCATGTATTAAGTTTTATACCCTCAACGACGACGAATTACCAAATCTCAGCCATTTTGGTGGAATATTGAGCCACAACCTTCAAAATACAAAAAATCGGAAGTGGATATATGAAGTCGTGGGTCTATACCGACAATTATAGGTTGAAAATTTTATACCCCCAACGAATACTATATACTAAATTTCAGCCATTTCGGTGTGATAAGGGGACTAAAACATTCAAAAACAAGTACAACAAGTAAGAAAAGTCTATAGTCGGACGGAGCCGACCATGGGATACCCTATACCTCTATCCCAGGACAATCGCTCTCCGCGGAACTTCTTTTCAATGATTGTGAAAATTTAATTATCAAATATCAGAGATGTAATGTATAATACTTATGACCAAGACCAAAAAGTTATCTAGCATGACAAAGACATTTTTGTAGCAGGAAAGGAAAATTTAGTTCACACCAACTAAAATGTAATGAAACCCACGTATGTAGTACTACTACTTTCGTTGTTTAGCCGTTACTTTATTGAAATTTTTACCAATTTCACACAAAAGTTTCTGTCCATTTAGCCCCCTAAATATTATCTGATCTTCACGTTGGTTTGTACGCTTCTTCTTCATCATAAACTCAAACTTTGTTTAAAATTTTCCGGGTTATTATGTTGACCTACAGAGCCGCTACAAAAATGGTTAAAATTTTGTTTTTGGTCCATTTCATTCCCTGAAAATTTCACGATCATCACCAACCTCCTTAAAAAATTCGTTACAATCGGTCCATAATTGCGTCCTTAAGATTGTTTACAATTTTTAATGGACGGACTCACATCGCTAAATCGCTTTATCTCGTCGAGATATGAATTTTGGCATACCAAATAAGGGATCTAGGATGAATATTTCGTGGTATTACATAAACTTTTGGAGAGACAATACGTAGCATGGGATAAAAATGTGGTTCTCTACACAGAACCCATTATATATTAGGCAGTAGGCCCATTATCTAGCAAATACTTTATTGCAATTGACATCAGAGGAAAGGTCAGGAGTTTTTTTTTCCATATGAAAGCTACTTTGCGAAATATATATGTCCTCAAGGAATTAAAATATCGACCGAAAATAATTTGTTTTTATTTTTCATACAAAAGTAATGGTCCATTTCACACGCTAAAGAATATCAGATCATCATTCAAAATTGAAGGCATCTTTTTCGACCTATACTCTTACCCGGTGCAAAATTTCGTGACTATTGATATATAATTGCGACTTCTAGCGAGTTTATTATTACACTACAAACAAATATCGGAATATATTAGGCTGTAACTCTGTTATCTGATGATATACACCAACAATTGGCATCAATTGAAAGGTCAAGTGTTCCACTTTCAGGTATATCTCACTTGTCCGGAATGTCACTTCCAGGAATTAAGATATAAGCTGTAAATAAAAAATTTTCAAAATTTTCACACAAAAGTTTTGGTCCATTTAACCCCCTAAATATTATCCGATCGCCATCTCAAACTGCAAGCTTCTCCTCTGCGATATACTCTTACCTTATTTAAAATTACGAGTTGATCGGACTATTATTGAGACCTACAGAGCCGCTAGAAAATTGGATAAATATTATGTTTTTGGTCCATTTCACCCGCTAAATATTTCACGATCATCACCAATAAGAATAGGGATTTATTCTAATTTGAACCCGACCTCCATACAAAATTTCGTGACGATCGGTCCATAATTGCGGCCTGGAGCGTGTTTACAATTTATAATGGACAGACGCACGGATGGACGGACACACATCTCAAAATCGCTTTATCTCGTCGAGATATGAAGATTGGTATACCACATTGGGGGTTTCCGACAAATATTTCGCGGTGTTACATGCATTTTTACCAAAACAAACTTATAATACCCTTTTCCACATTGTGGTATAGGGCATAAAAATGTCAGTCGGCTTTGCCGACAGATATATACCCTTAGCCAATGTTAAGCGAAACTTTCATCTGCGGACAGATCGAATATATTTAAGTTCTCTTCAGAATTTTGGACATTTGAACTTGCCGACAAAAATGTGGATTAGAAATTAACTGCACTAAGACACAAATGTTGAACTTTTGTGGTTGCCCCATTCAAGTGATATCCTCCTAGCATTTTAGTGAAATTCTTTAAATATTGGGGAGAAGTACCGGATGTTGTGGACCGGTATTGCCCCATGAAACTAAGTTTGACGAAGACCAAATGTTGGACCAAATCGGCTGAACAGTATGAGAGTTATCGTGCTCTAGAGACCGCCACATATGGTGACATAGGGATTTTTTACACCTGTCGGGCTGTTTTCCTAAGAAATATGGACTTGCCCTTGAAAAAACTTTTACCGTCGTAATGGAGGTAGCGAATGCAAATCGCTTCAACAAAAATCAAAGTGATTCGAGAACAGGTCTTAAAGTGAACTTATCCGAAATTTTGTGTGAGAGGTACCAGAAGGAGTAGACAAATATAGTCCATATTCGAACCTGATCTATATCTGGTAGATATATTAGGATGTGCAAAGTATGGATTACATCGGTCACTCCCTTCAAGAGTTATTGTGCGCACAATTTTTCCGAACATTTTTGAACTTTTGTGGGGGAGGTACCTGAAGCAGTGGACCGATATGGCTTATCTTCGAATTTAAACTATGTTTGGACAAAATATTATTAAAGCCACATTTTGGACCAAATCGAGAGTTATCTTGCTCTCCATCCACTACACACGGTGTCATAGGGGCTTTTTGCATCTTACAGGCTATTTTC
The DNA here is from genome assembly GCF_047663935.1 of Musca autumnalis. Taxonomy (NCBI): domain Eukaryota; kingdom Metazoa; phylum Arthropoda; class Insecta; order Diptera; family Muscidae; genus Musca; species Musca autumnalis. Next base: position 67,981,421 of record NW_027411977.1, on the reverse strand, counting down.
TCAGGAAGTATAGACTGGCCCCTGACGAAACTTGTACTGTCGTATGGGGGCAATGAATACAACAAAAATCAAAGCGATTCGAGAGCATGACCTAATTTGAACTTATACGAAATTTTGTGTGGGAGTTACTCGAAAGAGTGGACCGATTGAGTACATATTGAAACCTCACCTAAGTCTAGTAGAAATTTCACTATGTGCAAAGTATGGATCAAATCGGTTACTTCCTCCAAGAGTTATCTTGCGCACAAATTTTCCTAACTTTTTGAACTTTTGTGGGGGAGGTACCGGAAGGAGTGGACCGATATAACCCATCTTCGAACTTTAACTAAGTTTGGACAAAATATTACGAAAGCCAAATTTTGGACAGAATCGGTTGATCCGTTCGAGAGTTATCTTGCGCTCCAGCCAGACAGACGGACGGACATCGCTAAATCAACTCCAAATTGTCTGAAATACATTTCGTCCAAACATACTTGGGGTCTAAAACCATTATTTCGATGAGGCACATTCTGCCCGTATGAAAGTGTATATACCCTCGTTAGCATAAATGCTGAGGGTATAAAAACTTTCATAAATAATGAACTTCGTCCTAAAAGACAATAATAAATATTTTTTTGTTTTTTGAAAAAATTCAATGAGATGAAAAAATGGTTTTTCTAACAAAATTATTTCCTGTTGCTCGAATGAATGACCTTTTACCTATTAATGACTAAAATAACTTCTATTCCATTTAAAAGTTCCAGCACAAACCACTTTTAATTTTTATGATATATGAAATAAAGATAAATATATTATATAAAATTATATATAGTTATAAGATGATAACATTTGTGAGAAACAAACGGTTATATCGTGCGCCCCTATACCTTGCTTTCAGTTAAATATCTGATTGCAGTGACGGCAGTTTTTTTTCGAATCATATTATAACTAAGATTCTATGCAATCTTAGGTAAAAACTCATCAAAATATCATACAGGGATGCGAGGTTGTAAAAAAGTCATAACCCTATTGAACACTTTCGCCACCATGATTTTGCCTCTAGAACAGGGATGCACAAAACAATGTGTGACTGTAGTGATAAGAGTATCAAAATTACTCCCCATTGAGCACAACATTTAAAAAAATTGTTTTCTAATAGATTTTTTTAATATGTTCATATTAAAGTAGTAATATAAAACAAACAATACATTTAAAGTTTCAATTCTAATTTAAAAGCACTATTCAAGTACAACGTAAAGAAAACAGTACGTACATCCGTGCTTGTGCGCTTTCTACGGTTGGATGCAAGAGAATAAAAAAAAATCGACGCTAGAGTATGCTTTCGTTCATCCCTGCTCTAGAACTAACCTTGACACCCACAATAAGCAGTATCTGAACATATGGCGAGCAAACGTTTATCCTTAATAACCGAAAACTTTAGTTGGGGCGTTTCGAAATATATCTTACTGCGAAGTAAATCAGGAATGCAGTAGTTTCTATATGATGGATTGTATATATAATTTTTATTAAATAAATATTCTAGAGAAAATTTCATCATGCGCTGAGCCATAAACAATTTTTTGTTTGTTTTGCAGACAAATGAAATAAAATAAGCAACGAAAAACTTTTTTAATTAAATCATTTATTTAATTTAATTCAATATGCAATTATGATGAGTAGTAAAATTTAATGTTCATATAAATTTTAGCTTTTTTACGACTTTATAAAGCGACATCAACAAAACTACGGCTAAAGAGTTATAAAGATTTCTATAAAGAAGAAAAAAACAAACCTTAAAACTGCAAACATCACAAAGAAATAAATAAAAAACAACTCCAACACTAATTTGCACAAAACATCGGTTGTAAGGGGCAAATGATATGCTGTGTGTGTGGGGGGAGTAAATTTGCAATATGAATATGAAGCAAAAAAAGATTACAGCCAGACTGTGTCATTGACTTGTAAGCGCCACCTTAACTTACCACAGAACCGATTAACGTGGCTCCACATCACATAAAAAATTCAAAGAAAAGAAACGCCAACAACATTGCCGTAGATCACACAGAGCTCAATGTCCGTCCGTCCGTCAGTTTGATAGCGTACGTTTGTTGGCTACATACATACATACTCGTACATACATATATGCATCTACATATGTCTTTTTGTCTGTCCACCCAATTCAAACATTGGAGAACACTAATCGCATGACTGTGCAGAAAATCATCGCAATTGTTATGTGAACATTAACGTTTAATATAAACAAATCATTTTAAATTTGAAACCTTTTTTCTCTGTTCAGATGTGAATTTTTTCTTCATGTCAGTTTTTTTTTTGTCTTGTGGCATTTTGCAGCCGGGACAAAGACAGTCCTTCGATAAATTTAACAAACTTGATTGTCCAAACTTGGAAACGCTACACAAGTGTGACTAGATTAACAAATAAAAAAATGAGTTCGGCCCGGCCGACCTGGTACAATCAACATGAAATATTGTGAACATTTAGGGAATAATTAGTTTTTTTGTTACGAAACTGCCAATGTCCACAATTTTAGGTGGGAAAGTTTTTTGACCACTGGGAACCCCAAATATTTAATTGGACAGATAATGTAGATAAAATCTTAAAAATAACTGATATAGGGTTGTACCGTTATAAGGGGCCTGTACCAAAACCTGGACATATGCCCAATCTTTTTGGTGGAAAAGTTTTATGACCACTTAGAACCCAAAATTCCAAATTAGAGCTAATTCCATCTAAAAATGTAGGTAAAAACGTGAACATATCTGAAATCGCACGGTACTGTTATATTGAGGTTATACCAAAGCATTGACCTATGTGCACAATTTTGGTATATATATAAATTCCTTGACGACTAGGAACCCTAAATGGCAAATTATTGGTAATTTAGTTGGGAAACGTAGGTAAACACGTAAAAATACCTGAAATATGGGGACCTAAATAGCCTGCAGACAAAAGATGGATCTTTCCACAATTTCAGCGTACTACCTGACCTGAATTTTTGGAAAAACAAACTTGATATACCCTCCATACTTGCTGGAGGGTATAAAAAGTACTACGATGTGTTGGACCAATATCAGGACACTTATCAATTCTTATCGCGCCAACCACCTATTTTAGTTGATCACACAAAGTTTTTAGAGCTTTTGGATCGTTATGTTAGGAAGGATGGACTTATCCACGAAAAACAATTTAAAAGCGATATTCGAACAGTTCAGCTCTTCAGCGAAGTTTTTGAACTGTTTTAAGGAGGTTTCTGAAGGAGTTGTCCGATACAGACCTTCCTGGATGTACGTTCGGCCAAATTCGTCACCTTTCGTGCATATCAGCCATTTTTATTGGAGCTTTTAAAAAATTATGCAACGAAGTATGGACTTGCTCCCGAAAAATTTTAAAATATTAAACTGGTTTAAATAAACTGGTAGATAACACTGTGCAACAAAATGGAGCTCAAAGTCTGGGGGGTGGAAAATTCCTATTGGAGATGAAAGCCCTTGGTGAGTATATACAGAACCCCGAAGGACAGATTCGCCGTGAGTCGAACTTTCGCGATATGGCGTGATAAAGTTTTTGCTAGAGACCCTGTAAGCCATCAGGTATTAGCGTTATATCTTTGTTCACTGTTACTTTAGCTTATTTTTGAGATGACATGTCTTCTATCAAATCGAATGGGGATTATTTTCATAGAGCACTTGACCTTCTAACTCGCTTCCTTCAATGTAATTTTCGTCCTTTATTTTAAGAGCCGCTATAAAAGTACCCCAAGATGACGTTTTTCAGCTTCGAAATGTTCTGCAAAAATGTCGGCTAGAAAATTTTAGGTACGGCTCTCATTGACAACTAATCGCTTTTGTCGCGTTTTAGTGGACCGATGTACTTCACATTCGCTCCATCACTGGAAGAAATATTACGAGAAATAAATTTTGATAACCAATGCAACGAAGTATGGACTTGCTCCCGAAAAATTTTAACTGGTCCTGATATCTATCTTGGTGTAATATTACAAATGCAATCCGAGAAATGTCCCTAAACTGCAAATATTAAACTGGTTTAAAAAAATGGTGGTAAATAATTTTTAAAGTTAGCGTGGAGGTACCTGAAGGAGTGGACCGATATAGTCCACATTCGCTCCGTGACTGGAATAAATATTAGGAGAAATAAATGTTGATAAGCAATCGAAAGTTATCCTGCTCACAATGTGTTATGTGTTGTTGTGGAACTCTTCCGCATTCTGGGCAGATTTTTAGCACAGTGCCAACAATCCTTGCCCTATAGGAATTTAGCAGAGTTCCGAAATACTCGCTAGGGAAGTTCGAGCGAGTTCGAGCTGGAGAACTCGCGCGAGTAGAAAAAATAAATCGAGTATACTCTATTTTTACTCGTCACTCACGAAGCATATTTCAGACTTGCTTGTTTTTACTCGCGAGTGAAAAGTGTTTGCGAGTATTAGTACTTGAAGAGTACGAGTTTTGCAAGAAAAAAAGAGTGGGAGTGAAAATGTTCGAATAGAGTTTACTCGAAGAGTAAAATCAAATAGGAACAAGTAAGAACGGCGTTAAGTTCGGCCGGGCCGAACTTGTTATACCTTCCACCAGAAGTTGTATTGAAGTAAAATGGAATAATTAGAATAATTAGAAGATTTAATACTAAATTTCAGCAATTTCGGTAAAACAATGAGAGGCACCATTCTACGGGGGCTATTTCAAAACGTCGATATATACCGACAAATTTCTGACGGAAAGTTTTTAGGCTCAAAAAAGACTAAGTACCAAATTTCCTATATTTCGGTAAGAGAATGTGGCTAAAACTTAAAAAATACCGAAAATCAAGAAGTACGCTTCTATGGGGATATAGGAAGACGTGGACCTATACCGACAAATTTAAAGGGGAATTTTGAGTACCCCCAGCGAAGTCTAAATACCAAATTTCAGCCATTTCGGTGGAATATTGAGGCCACAACGTCCAAAATACCGAAAATCGGGAGGTACCGTTCTATGGGGGCTATATGAAGGCATGGACCGATACCGACAATGTTCTGGGGGAAAGTTTTATACCACCAACGTAGACTAAGTACCACATTTCAGCCATTTCGGTGTGATAATGAAGCTAAAACCTTCAAAATACCGAAAATCGGGAGGTACCGTTCTATGGGGGCTATATGAAGTAGTGGACCGATACCGACAAAATTTTGGGGGAAAGTTTTATACCCCTAAAGAAGACTACGTACCAAATTTCAGCCTTTTTGGTAAGATAATGAAGCTAAAACCTTAAAAACACCGAAAATCGGGAGGTACCTTTCCATGGGGGCTATATGAAGGCATGGGCCGATACCGACAAAGTTCTGGGGGAAAGTTACCACCTACGTAGACTAAGTACCAAATTTCAGCCATTTCGGTGTGATAATGAAGCTAAAACCATCAAAATACCGAAAATCGGGAGGTACCGTTCTATGGGGGCTATATGAAGGCGTAGACCGATACCGACAAAATTTTGGGGGAAAGTTTTATACCCCTAAAGAAGACTACGTACCAAATTTAGCCATTTTGGTAGGATAATGAAGCTAAAACCTTAAAAATACCGAAACTCGGGAGGTACCGTTCTATGGGGGCTATATCAAAACGTGGAACGATATATGCCATTTTCAATACTAACAAGTAATAACAACTTCTGTAAAAATTTTGACTCTCTATCTTTAAAATTGCGAGCTGTATCTTGATTTCAACAGACAGACGGACGGACATGGTCAAATCGACATAGCATTTTATGCTGATCAATAATATATATACTTTATAGGGTCTCCGACGAATATTTCGATGTGTTACAAACAGAATGACAAATCCCTCCATATGGTGGAGGGTATAAAAATGTATTTATTTTTTACCGTTTGTATGTGGTAGCGAACAGTTGTTGATGTTGCTCTGGACACACGGTAGAAAGGGCAAGTTGTTCGAAAGTTCGGAGGAGGGTCGTCGGAAGTTCCGAGGGGGTGATCGGAGGTTCAGAGGAGGGTAGTCGGAGGTTCGGAAGTTTGGAGGAGGGTGGTCGGAGGTTCGAAGGAGGGTGCTCGGAGGAGGGTCGTCGGAGGTTCGGATGTTTTGAGGAGGGTGCTCGTAGGTTCAGATATTTTTAGGAGGGTGCTGGACTACTCTGCTCGGAACTTACGAACCTCGGACAACCCTCCTCCAAACTTCCCAACCTCCGACCACCCTCCTCCGAACCGACTACCTACCACCTTCCTCCGAACCTCCGACCACCCTCCTCCAAACTTCTCAACCTCCGACCACCCTCCTCCGAACCTCCTACCTACCACCTTCCTCTGAACTTCCGACCACAATCGTACTCAATTTCGAGTATTTTAACTCCCACTCTTATTTTTAAACCAGGAGTACTCGCGAGTGCTCGCAAATAAAACAAAAGAGTGGAGAGTAAACTTCTTTTAAAACTCGTACTCTTCGAGTACTCCCACCGCAGGTACTTTTTACTTGCGAGTAAAAACGAGCAAATCGGACTTTTTGCTCGCACTCTTCGAGTACTCCGACTCGCGAGTGCTTTTCATTCGCGAGTAAAAACGAGCAAATCGGAGCTCTGGAATTTGGACGACTGCACCATCCTGAATGCAGTTGTGTCAAAACCAATCTGGTTTGTCATAGCAGCTGCCGTTCTTCAACTGCGACAGATGGGGAGGATGTAGTTCGCATCTACGACTTCATCACTGTGAATATTATACGAACCTGCTTTATAAGTTTGTGGATCAGGCGTTCACCCTTTTATCGTTGTACCTCTCTCTATATCATGATATTCCTCCTGACCTGTCTGGGTGGGGAAGTTTCAGCCATCATACGGTGATTAGGAGGACTCTCGCGGTAACACCCAAGAAATTATTGCCACGAGAGCTTACCATTGCATTATCCCTCATGAAAAGGCACCGTGTTATATGTGTTCAACAAGTCTTCTTTATGTGCACCCAATTGCTGCCCGGATCTTCTTCCTACATCTCAGCTTGTCGCTGAACATGCTGTCGAATGTTATGCCTAGAATCTTGGGGTTGTAAGTGGTTTGAATTCTGTTACCGCCGACCAGGAGATTGAACTCTGTGCTCATCTCTGTAGTCCATGTGGTGAAGAGAGTGGTAGTAAATTTTTTTGGCGCATATGTGCACATTGCTCATGCCGTGAAAGATGGAAGATCGATCAAAAAGGAGTTCAGACACTCACAAATAACATTAAGGAAGGTACCCGACGTCAAATTTTACAATCATCTGCATACTTAACGTCATCAATGTCGTCTACAGGGGAAGGACTACAGGAATGGTGAGGAAAAGCTTTTCGGGTTATGACACGCCCACCTTGGGGAGCATTCTGTTTCACTCTACGGAACTTTGACTTCTCGTTCCTGAATTCCACTTACAACTGATTCCACACACAGAGTTGATTATCCAACGTTTCAAACTTGACCGAAGGGGAGTCTGCTCGTTGAGTGCTTGACAGTATCAGATGCTTTTGATAAGTCGAGCGTCATCAACACTGTCCCTTTGGGACGACTTGTTCTGGTTAAGCCGCTGGCTAATATGTGTGGAGATGGCGTGTTGTAGTGTTGTACTGCTTACGGAAGCCATGCCGAATCTTTGCTATAGTAATCTAAAGCATCTTTGCTATGGAAGACAAAACCGAAGTCGAACTGTAAGATTCACCTTTGATGCCATCCTGTCCATTGACTTCGGTCACGATGTGGGTGACTAGTGATATGTTGAAAACTTTCGTGAGATAATCAACTCTCGGCCAATTCAGCTGTTTCAGCATTATTATGGAGATACCGTTAGGGCATAACGCTGTGGATGATTTACCAGTCCTAATGGCATTTGCAATATCATTCATCGCAAATTGTGGTGGTTCCTCCTTGGCGGGAAGAAATCTAATGCGACGTAGCACTCTTCTCTCCTCCCTGTTACTCCGAGGGGCTCGACAAATTTTTGATTAAAATATCTTGCGCATCAGCGTAGCGTAACCAAACGTTACTGAGATTCTAAATTTCTTTTTTCTAGGTTTCGAGAGTGACTTAACCGTTGTCCACACTTCACTAATTCCGGATCCAATGTTGCAACTCTTGAGATGATATAGTTGGTCGGTGAGCACGACCAACATATTAACTGCCAGGGTCAGCTCCCTAACTCTGGGTTCACTAGGTTTGACTCGACGTAGTTTATTACACTTGTGTGATAGTCCCGCCGCCTATGCCATTAAATTTGTTCTCACGTCAGTTAATCGAGCAGCAGATCGTAGACGAGTAGGACAGTTCTCTGAAGCGATAATTTGTGAACTCTCTAAAACTAGGCTAATCAGCCTTCCCATTATTTATGTAAGTGCGGCGTTCAGAGAGCATGAAGTCGGGTGGTCTGATGATGGAGACGATTACAGGGATATGGCCTGACCCAAGAATAACGACGGGATGTCATGTGACGTCATTTTTCAAAAAATGTGACATGACCATCAATCTACTCAGCCAGCGCTATACCCCTCTCGTCATTAGCTAGGGCTGAATGTAACAACTCATCATGAGCATTAAGTCAATCTGCTCAGCTAGCTGTATACCGCACAGGCTATTAGCTTGGACCGAATGTCACAACTCGTGATGATTTTTAAAGTCCCCTAAGACCAGTCCGTTAAGACCTTTTATATAAGGTGGAGGTACCCGAATGTGTGAACCGATATGGCCCATTTCAGGGCTCGATATGGTGAAAGTTTGGACAAAGTATTAGGAGGTTCAAAGTTAGTACCAAATTGGTTGATCCGTTCAATAGTTATCATGCACACCAGCCAGACAGACATATGGGTGGCAAGGGCCAATTGGACCCAAACATACTTGAGGATCGTATCAAATTATATACACACTCGTTACAAGGTTTCCCATTTCCGAATTCATGAGTAATTCCAAACTAAAGAAAAGAAACTACAAACAAAATAAACGTTCGATACTCAACACAAAAGAACCACCTAATCCGTAAATACATTAGGCAAACACTCATAACTTTGAGCTTATGTCTGTCTGTATGTACATTGAATGTGTAAATATTTTGAGTATGATTCCTTCAGTTTGGTTAGACAATTCCAAGCTTCTACAGTTGCTGAATTGCTATTGTTCAATAATGACGCTTTGATCGAAATCATTAATTCTACAATTTGAAATCTCCAGTTGACCCCATAGCACACAGAAAACATTTGGACAAAAAAAGACAAGACTGCCAAGGAGTCCTTTTCTCGCCGCTGTTAGGTAGGAACAGCTGAAGCTATTGAAGTTTTAAGGAAACTCCATTCACATGTGGCGGAATTGTTCAAATTCACAGTTTGTGCAACTCATTTCATAGCTTTGTTCCTCTTTTCTTTCCATCTTTCTTCGTTGCGAACAATTGTTGAAATTTTGATTGAAACCTAACAATTTGAAAGGCTTTACAATTCAGTACGCTTTTGAGTTTTCACATTTTCAAGGAGTATGTAATTCTTCTTCCGCTGTGCGGCGGCGCGGTGCGCACAATGCAATACGAAATAATAAATTATTAGTGTGGGGGCTTTGTTGCACATTTCAGGGCATTTGTCATTGTCGTTTTGTTTTGTTGGTAACGTCAATGTTCCTATTGGCAGTCGACCAAATGTTAGTTTGCGCATGTGTGGGTACTTCATGGTGTTTGCTAAAGTTTCTGTTATTTTTATTTGTTTGACAATTGTCAATTTCTTGTTGATTGACTTTGCTTCCATTGCTGTCGTCAAAGTATCAAATTTTAGCCCAAAATATCACAATGATAAATCTTAAATATTCGAAGACAATTGTTTATGATTATTTGAAAATTATACTGGTGCGAAATTTGTAAACAATTTGAACGTTTATATGGGGTATATTGTTTGGAGGTTTTATATTATAATACGCCCATATATACATTCATATAGGGAATATACATATATAAGACGAAGTGAATTATAGATAGCAAGCAACTGTCCTGAATGGTTTTAACATGGCAATATCCAGGACATACTTGTCATTAATACTCAACGGTTCATTCATTCTCGCTACAGGAAATCATTTCTGAGAAAAAAGGACAACAACTCATAACCCTAGTGATCATACATTACTCATGTAGCTACTTGAGGAGCTAACATAAGCAACTGTTAGGGTCCCAATATTGCAAAAAGTAAAAACGTGGATTAAGATATCGTATGATCAAGCCTTTCAAATTTTTCTATGGAAGAGAAATATATTTAATAACGAAGGAAAAGAAAGATACTCGTACCTTGCTAAGAAGATATTTGTATAGAAGACCAGAAAGTCTTCTTATAGAAGAGCAGAAGCTCTTCTTTTAGCAGACCAGAGGCTCCCCTTTTAGAATATCAGATTGCATTCTTGTAGAATATCAGAAAGTTAGTCTTATAGAAGACAGGCAGAAGGGCAGAGGGTCTTCTTATGGAAGACCCAAAGGTAGCACAGAAGTTCTTCCTATAGAAGACCAGGAGGTAGCACAAAAAGTTTTCTTATAGAAGGTTAGTGGGCCCTCTTATAAAATACCAGAAAGTCTTTTAATATAAGGCCAAATGGTCTCCTTAAAAAGGACTAGAAGTTTTTCTTATAGAAGAGATCTTTTTATAGAAGATTCGATCAGGGATTATCAAATGAGCGAAGTGAGCTTCGTCGTACCAACTCCAGTGACCCCAGAGACAAGGAATTGCCCTGGAAGTTACAAGGTTGGTCAGTGAGCATAAGCGGGAAAATTGTTTAAATCATCTGAAGAATTGCAACATTGAAGAGCACTAAGTCGAATTAGATATCTTCCTGCCGAGAATAAATTACCGCAATTTACAACGGAAGATATTGTTCGTTCAAAGCGTTGGGTCCTGATGGAATCCCCAAGGTAATGCGGAAACAGCTGGATGTGACGGGAGTCGTGTGTTTTACTAAAGTTCTCAACATGTTGACGGCCACCCACATCATTCCAGAAGTCTGGAAAATGGGTATGGTGGTCACGCTACTGAAGTCAGGCAGGCTTTCCAGCAAAAGTTAATCGTACAGACCCATTTCGCTATTGTTGCCCGTAGCAATGACACTTGAGGCTTTAGTCCTCCCCACCGTCAGAAATAGGTATTCACTTGTCGATCATCAACATGGGTTTCATAAGCAGCACAGCACAAAGACAGCGCTACACGCCATCTCCACACATAGTAGTCGAGGTAAGTCCAGAGAAAGCCGTGTGATAGAACAATGATGTGGAGCTTGATTTATCAAAAGCGTTTGATACTATCAATCACACCACGCTGTTGCAGGACATCGAGCGGACAACCCTCCGGCCAAGTTTGAAACGTTGGAAAATCAATTATATGGGTGGGCGCCAGTCGTATTTGGAATTCAGGAATAAGAAGTCCAAGACCCGTAGACTGAAACAGGGAGTTCCCCAAGGTGGGGTGATATCTGCCGAAATGTTTAACCTCTTCCTCTCCTGTATTCCGGCCCTTCCAGGATGATTGTGTATGATTGTACGATCTTGGCTTCAGGTACCTTCCCTGATATCGTCAAAATTGATGGTAGCAGAATTCCGACCACAAACTAACCCAAAATTCTAATGGTCATATTCCACAGAGACAAGGTGAAATGTAGGAACAAGGTCCTCAAGTGCCTAGCCGGCAGAACTTTGGGTGCTGATAAAGATTCTTTGTTGAGCACATATATCGCGATAGGTTAGTCTGCAATAAGCAATGCGGCGCCAGTATGACCCGCGAATATATGTGCAGAGCGATGGAAAAATATTCAAACCTGTCAGAATGCCGCGCTGAGAACAGCAACTGGATGCCTACTCATGTCTTCAGTGGGCCATCTACATGAGCAGACAAAGATTCTTCCCGTACAGCAACAAAATGCATTGCTTTCGTTGCAGTAATTGTTTGTTTGCTTTCGTGACAGTCATCCTAATAAGCATATGGTGGATAGTACCCCCAAACCAGGCACGTCAGAAGGGATTTTCATGATCTAGAAAGAGAGGCCCAATGTTACAAGAGGGAACCCTTAGATCCACAAGCCTATCCATAAGTTCTAAAAGGCATTCACACAGATGCAGTCGCAGATGCAATAAGCAACTATCGTCTAGATGCGATCCTCGGAAAACATACCCCATATATCGCAGCTGAGTAGTGTCAGCTACCACGACAAACCAGAGTGGTTTTGGCTCGATTACGCTCTGAATTTCTATAGCATCGACGACACCGTGCAAAATATCTCCTCAGCATTCGGCACAAACCCGCACGAAGATCTGTGCCTTTTCAACTGCCCTGCCAAACGTAGTCAACTAACTCCTATAGATCTGTGGTTACATCACATCGAAACATTCCACATTCCTAGAACTGGAGGTAGACCCAGAGCCAGATTATGCAGAAAGATTAACATACAAACATATCAAATACTGTTGCAACAACAACAAGAAGTCTAGAGAGCCTTATAGAATACAAGAATGTATGCTCTTAGAACAGCAGACAGCCTTTTTATAGTATACCAGAAGGTCTTCGTATTAAAGACAAGTAGTAAGTACTTTTTCTACAAGACATGGAGGTATTCTTTTACGAAGAGCAGAAATTCTTCGTAGAGAAGACAAGTAGATCTTCCTATAGGAGACCAGATGGTATTCCTATTAAATACCATAAGACCTTCTTATAGAAGACCAGAAAATCTACTTATAGAAGATGAAAATGTCTTCTTATAGAAGGGCCTCTCTTATAGAGAAATATAATGTAGCGCGGAAAGTTTTTTTAAAGTTCGTCTTCTAATGTAAGAATATAGGGTCCTTTTATAGAAAACCAAACATCTTGATACAGAAGACCCAAAGGTCTTTTTATACTAGGCCGGAGGGTCCTCTTAGAGAAGACCAGAAGGTCCTTATATAGAAGACCAAAGGATAGTCTTATAGAAGAACAAAGAGTCCTCTAATAGAATACCAGAATATTTTCTTAACCAAGGCAAAAAGTATTCGTCTAAAAGTCCTAGAGGTCTTCTTATAGAAGAGTAAATGGTCTTACTATAGAAGACTAGAAGATCTTGTTATTTAAGGCCAGAAGTTCTTCTTGTTGAAGATTACATTTTTTCTTACGGGAGACCAAAAATCTTCTCATAGAAGACAAGAGCGTTCCCTTATGGAAGACAAGAATTTATTCTTATGGAAGACCAGAAGTGAACTTCACGCGATGACGTACTTCCAGCACAATTTTCAGTTTGATAATTTTTGGTATTCCTTCTGTCTCCTGTACTCCCTCTTTAGCTTTTCAATTTCATTAATTTGTATACCCTCAGCATTTATGCTAACGAGGGTATATACACTTTTATACGGGCAAAATGTGCCTCACTGAAATAATGGTTTTAGACCCCAAGTATGTTTGCACGAAATCCGTTTCAGACAATTTGGAGTCGATTTAGCAATGTCCGTCCGTCTGTCTGGCTTGTGCGCACGATAACTCTCGAACCGACAACCGATTCGGTCCAAAATTTGGCTTTCCAAACTTAGTTTAAGTTAGAAGATGGGTTATATCGGTCCACTCCTTCAGGTATAATAATAATTGTTCCACAAACATCCCAGATGGGACAAGGGAGACTTCTCTCATATCAAAGAGTGCACCCCGATTCATATTAGCTCAATGATATGGGACCTACTGTTGATTGCCGAACGGCGTGTCCTAGAGAAGTTTTACAAGGCTGAAATACTCAGGAAATGTCGCCGACATCACTGAGGGGTATTTTGCCACCGTTGAAAATTTGATGTTGCCTGGCCTGGGAATCGAACCCACGACCTTTAGCGTGTAAGGCGGGTGTGCATACCATTGCACCAAGGTGGCACCCTTAGGTACCCCCCGCAAAAGTTCGAAAATGTTCGGAAAATTTGTGTGCACGATAACTCTTGAAGGGAGTAACCGATTTAGTCTATGCTTTACATATTGTGAAATATCTGCCATACTTAGATGAGGTTCCAATATGGTCTCAATCGGTCCACTCCTTCGGGCACCTCAGTTCAGTTTAGGACCAGCTCTCGAATTACTCTGATTTTTGATATAGCAACTTGTATTCACTGCCTCCCATACGACGGTAAAAGTTTCATCAAGGGCATGTCCATACTCCCTGAGAAAATAGCCTGGAAGATGCAAAAAGTCCCTATAACACCGTGTGTAGTGGATCGAGCGCAAGACAACTCTCGAACGGAGTTTAGATTCGATAATAAGCCATATCGGTCCACTACTTCAGGTACCTCCCCTACAAAAGTTCAAAAATGTTCGGAAATATTGTGCACACGATAACTCTTGAAGGAGCGCAAGATAACTCTCGAACGGAGTTTAGATTCGATAATAAGCCATATCGGTCCACTCCTTCAGGTACCTCCCCTACAAGAGTTCAAAATTGTTCGGAAATATTGTGCACACGATAACTCTTGAAGGGAGTGACCGATGTGATCTATACTTTGCACATACAAATACATATATCTATCAGATATAGATCAGGTTCAAATATGGACTATATTTATCTACTCCTTCTGGTACTCCTTCTCTCATACAAAAATTCGGATAAGTTCACTTTAAGACCAAGTCCATATTTCTTAGGAAAACAGCCCGAAAGGCGTAAAAAATCCCTATGTCACCATATGTGGCTGACAGAGAGCACGATAACTCTCGAACTGTTCAACCGATTTGGTCCAACATTTGGTCTTCGTCATATTATATCCAAACTTAGTTTCTTGGGGCAATACCAGTCCACAAATTCCGGTACATCTCCCCAATATTTAAAAAATGTCACTAAAATGCTAGGACGACATCACTTGAATGGGGCAACCAATTTGGTCCAAACTTTGTATCTCCTAATATTTGGTCAAAATTTAGTTTAACTTCTAAAATAGCCCATATCGGTCCTTCCTAAGCCTCCCCCACAAAGGTCCAACATTTGTGTCTTAGTGCAGTTAATCTCTATTCCACATTTTTGTCGGCAAGTTCAAATGTCCAAAAAGGGCCACAAAATTCTGAAGAGACCTTAAATACATTCGATCTGTCCGTAGGTAAAAGTTTCACTTCACATTGGCCGAGGGTATATCACCAATATTTTTGAAAATTTAACATAGCTGAAGCCAAGGTTTACTCTTTTAGAAAACGCGACTCGTGATTGTATATTATACAAATTAAATACTTTTGGATAAAATGAAATGTTTTTGGTCGTGGCCTTAAAAGATAATTTGCGTGGAAGCTGTGGCTATATTTATGTTAAAAAATTGGTGAAAATGGGTTGAAGCCACCATGTCTTTTTTTGTTATATCTCGATTTGTGAGTAAACCACACTTCTTTTGAATTTCCTGTCAAAGTAAAAGCAGAAGCAAACTAAATAAGGATCATCTCACTAATGTATTACTTTTCAAAATTTCGTCTGCTTCTACCATTAAATGATGCTGACATTTTGAAGCCAGATTTACAGTGTTTTTTGAAATTTTCTTCTAATGTCATTCCGCAAACAGGTTTTTCAAATAATCATATATAGAATTGTAATACTTGCGATTCTGAGTTATTTGATACGTATATTGTGAATGTAGTCTGCACAGCTTCATAGAAATCTGCATCCAAATGCGGAAATTTTGTGTGAACATTTTTCTAAAAATCATATTTTTCGGGTCTAATATTTGCAATTGTCTCTAGAATACTTCGTACTCCATTGCACATTTTAGTTTTTTACGTTTCGGATCCAATAAATCATTCCTCGTGAAAATCTATCTACTAAAACGCGAGTTACGAGAAATTCCAAAGTAGAAAAATCACCTAAAATTGTTTTTGAAAATATCGCGCATTTTATCGCGTTTTCTGCGCATCGTTTCCACTGCAATGAAAAAACTAGTGCAGCATCTTCGTTTTAGCGGAAACAGAGATTTGAAAACTTTACTGATAAGGAAGCTACATTCATTTTATCCCAAAAAATAGTGTGTGATGCTACATCCGCGGTTCTTGATTGATCGCCTTCAAATAGATATATATCGATGTAGATTTTCATGGTTGACATTGAAATCGGATGCGGACAAAAATTGTATGCACTTTGCGCAAATTAGCGATATTTTATAGGTTTTTTAATGCTAAGATGCAGCCGATGCTACATCTTAGAGTCCAAATTATATTTCGAAAAATATATACAACTTAATAGATATGGTCTTGCTGTACACGAAAATCACATGCGGACAAAATGATTTTGATAATTACGCGATTTACACGTATTTTAAAATGCATATAAATTAAAATGGGTTATGTGACCTCTGTTTCCATTTCAGAAGCTTTGAGATACATCTTCATCAACCCAATTACCTTCCCTAATGGAAAAGCTTTAATATGAATGTCAATAAAGCAAAATCCGTCTATTTTATTGGGAGATTTAAGCAAAATGAAGGAAGTATTCCTATAGATTTTTACAATTTTTTCTACTACATAATGCATGCGAAAAAATATTTTTTCAAACAAAAAATAATTTTTTTGACCAAAATATGTCTTATTTTGGCTGTAACATCGAAACTATAACACCAGTCTGTATGATTGTAGTCTCATTTGATTCGCCGTGAAGTTTTGATCTAGAACAAATTTTTATGTAATTTTATGACCACTAAATGAGCCTTAATTTTGAAAAAATTTGACTTATATTCAATAATTTATCAATTTTATGTACATTCCGCGAATTCTGTGTAATATTTTGCAGGTATTATGCAATCTACTCGCTGAAATCACTTCGAGAGAACTTTTTTGTAACAATTGTGCTCATTAAAATAATTAGCGTTTTTGTAATATTTTCTTTCTTAAAAAGCGAAATAAAAGCGCCATAACTTTTGTCCGCAACAACCAAAAATTGGCTCGCGACCAGATTCGTACTGGGAATCTTTTTCTTAACCTACATATCAAAAATCGTTGATGTAGCGCGAAAAAAATTTATCCTTTTTTTCTGAAATGGAATATGAAATAATTGGCATTATTCCTGATATATCTGTTGGCAAAACAGACTGACACTTTTTTACTTGTTTTTTAAATCGGTTAACAAATGGCAAAGTTATATTGGTTTAAGTCTTAAAACCCCCACAAGAAACTTATAATTGAATTTCTCATAATGTTCAAAAATATTTGTGCAATTGTTGTGTTGTTCAATATTTATTTTGAAAATTGTGAGAAATTCATTTATAGGTTTTTGGGGTTTTTCAGACTTAAACCACTATATCAAAATTTTTTGTTATTGTTTGGTTTGGCCGTTATATGCCAAAATGTAAAAAAAAACTTAAAGTCAAAATCGGGAGGCTCGATTTTCACCGTAGACCTATGGTCTAGTGGACTTTTTTGCTCCCTTCAATCCCAGGAATCAGAAACGCGAAGGGCATATTAAGGTTTTTTTTCCTTCCATACAAATCGCCCAGGCCTACTGTATACCGCATTCTTCTCTTCGGTTGCAGTACGACACTCCTAATCATCGCATGGGCCCCAAGTACGGAATTTACGATAGTTTTCATGTTGTGCGCAAAACGTTCTCACAGTGCTAAGTTATCGAAACGAAGATTGCTTTCTTTATGCAATCGGACATATTGTTTGGAATATGCTGCAGTTATCTGTTGTGATTGCAATATTCCGATATCTAACTTCCGTGTTGCGCAGTAGTAGGCACATAAAAAATTGAGTTTGGTCACAAGAAACCTCTTCATCCATTAAATTAAATTTAAAATTTTGCAATTATGTCGTTGAAAAATTCTTTATTTAGAGGTCATATTATAAGAATTTCACCAAAAAGCACGGCCTTATTTTGTAAAGTTTTGCACAAACCTCACGTTTCGTTTTTTTTTTCATCCGGTTTGTTTTTTTTCTTTAGTCACAGTGTCAATAAAAATATTTCATACAATAGAGGTAGGTAGGTAGGCACAATCAAAAGTTTACCAATCAAAACAATTACATTTAGAGCCGTTTCTCTGGCATTAACCATAAAGTTCAAGAGGTTTATAAACAATAAAAAATATTTGCACATAAATATATTGGTAATGCACATTTAAGCCTTTTTTTGCAGTAAACACGTGGTGTAATGCCTTAACTGTATCCCGCTTGAAGGGAAAACGAGACGTATTCAACAATTCACACCTTTTGGCAAATGCAGATTGTCATTTGTTTGTCTATATGAAATTGTTAGCAGGGCATTTAGAAGCGATTCAAAATTTCTCAGTGAACACGAAACGCATAACGAAGTCACAAATATGCTGGCAAAGAGTGGAGTCATAAAAGAAGAAACTGAAAAGTATTTTGACATCGGGAATGAATGTTTTCATCTCAATAGCTGGTATTATTTGTCAACTCGTCTGTGATAAATACGTTAAATTTGTATCAGAGAGTACCGCCTATTCTAATTTTATTTCATGGGATATGGAACCTCATTGTTACCAATGAATCGGATCAGCTATTCGAACCTAAACTAACACCACTTGGCTCAAATACATGCTCACAAAATATAGCCGACTTTGTACTCTGGGGGTTATTTGCCTTGGAAATATGTATATAATGCTGTTATCTGGTACTTAAATACCAATAGCTGTATGTAAGGAAGATCTGCAGTGTGAAATGAAATCACTCTCTTACGGCACTGTTCAACGTGTGATATTTATCCATAACTACCAACCACAACCTACTCAACATGTCTCAAATTTTATGACAATTTTTAAAAGCCTTTTTTGTGTGCATATCGAAGTTTTTACGGTTTTGTTTTGGCGATTATGTTTCTCTCTATCAGCTGTGGCATTTGTGAAAATTAGACACTATTTTATTAGACAAACGGACAGACTTTGTCATGCCAATTTCAGTGTAAATATTAAATGAACAATTTTATGTTTCGCAGCCACCAACTAACCAACCAATGAACGGAACCGAACATTTTTATTACTCTCTAATTATGAACATAATGTGAGACATTTAATTGTTTATATGACACATAAAAATATGGAGAGATTTTTTTTGAAGAATTTGCTATTATGAATATGACATAATTCTGAATTGTTCATTGTGAAAGACTGAGCAAGCTTTTGTGCGAAGAAATGCGAAAATATTAGCAACGAGGGGAGCATCGAACATCATGAGGGAAATATTCTGTAGGGACAACTGGATGTTTAAAACGATGGATGTTTATAACGAATAACGAATTATTGAGGATGTATATAATTGAGGAACGAACAATAGTTTCGAACTCGATTTTATGTGACTGACAGATGTAACACAGACGAATCCGCCGATGCTTGAAGAGTGACCAAAGAAACGGTTTCCATGCTAAGTTTTTCGTTGACAATCCCCAATGAAAGTGTTTGCAAAACAAATCAAACCTTATATGGGATTGCCAAAGAACGAGTAAAAAAGTATCAGTCGGCTTTGCCGACAGAGATATACCCTCAGCCTGTGCAAATGGAAACACTTTTTTCACAAAAAACTTATGTATTTAGGGGGTTTCAAAATTTTGGTCGTATGAACCGACAAAAATGTTGATTAGGATTAAAGTTCAAAAATTTTGCGGAAAAGGTACTTAAAGGAATGGACCGACATAGACCAAGGGGGTGCCATAGGGGGTTTGTACACCCATCGGGCTGTTTTCTCAAGAAGTATGGACTTGCCCCTGAAACAACTTGTACCATCGTAATTGAGGCAGCGAATGTAAGTTGCTTCAACAAAAATCAAAGTGATTCAATAGCAGGTCTTAAAGTGAACTTATCCAAAATTTTGTGTGGGAGGTACGGGATGGAGTGGACAAATATAGTCCATATTCGAACCTGATCTATATCTGGTAGATATTATGAGAATGTGGACCAAATCGGTCACTCCAATCAAGAGTTATCGTGCGCACAATTTTTCCGAATATTTTCGAACTTTTGTAGGGTAGGTACCTGAAGGAGTGGACCGATATGGCTTATCTACAAACTTAAAGTAAGTTTGGAAACAATATTACGAAGACCAAATTTTGGCCGGAATCGGCATTTCCGTTCGAGAATTATCTGGCGCTTCCACACATAAACATGGTGTCATAGGGTTTGTTTTGCAACTTTCAGGCTATTTTTTCAGGAAGTATGGACTTGCCCCTGAGGAAACGTGTACCTTCGTATAGGGGACAGTGAATACAAGATGTTACAACAAAAACCAAGGCGATTCGAGAGCAGGTCCTAAACTAAACTTTTCTGAAATTTTGTGTGGGAGGTACTCGAAGGAGTTTACCGATTGAGTCCATGATCTAAGTCTGGTAGAAATTTCATAATGTGCAAAGTATGGACCAAATCGGTTACTCCCTTCAAGAGTTATCGTACGCACAAATTTTCCGAACATTTTCGAACTTTTGTGGGGGAGGTACCGGAAGGAGTGGACCGATATAATCCATCTTTGGACTTGAACTAAGTTTGGACAAAATATTACGAAAGCCAAATTTTGGACCGAATCGGCAGATCCGTTCGAGAGTTATCTTGCGCTCCAACCACTACACACGGTGTCATAGGGTTTTTTGTAACTTTCAGGCTATTTTCTCAGGAAGTATGGACTTGCCCCTAATGAAACTTACAGCGTCGTATAGAGGACAGCGAATACAACTTGCGTAAACAAAAATCAAAGCGATTCGAGGCCAGGTCCTAATCTGAACTTTTCCGAAATTTTGTGTGGGAGGTACCCGAAGGAGTGGACCGATTGAGTCCATATTGGAACCTGATATAACTTTGGTAGAAATTAAACGATGCGCATAGTATAGACCAAATCGGTTACTCCCTACAAGAGTTATCGTGCGCACAAGTTTTGCGATAATTTTTGAACATTTTTGTGGGAGGTACCTGAAGGAGTGGACCTATATGGCCCATCTTCGAACTTAAATCGAATCTGGACAAAATATTTCGATACCGAAAATTTGAACCGAATCGATTGATCCGTTCGCGAGTTATCGTGCGCACCAGCCAGCCAGACCGACAGACAGACAGACAGACGGACGGACATTGCTAGATCTACTCAAAATTGTCTGAAACGGATATCGTACAAACATACTTGGGGTCTAAAACCATTATTTCGATGAGGCACATTTTTGGTCGTATCAAAGTGTAAATACCCTCTTTAGCCTAAAGGCTGAGGGTATAATAACTTCGGTGGAAAATATACTAAATTCAAAGAATTCATTGTTTTATAATACGAGGGTAACTAGATAACTTTCTGGGCTAGGTAAAACGCAGTGACGTCAGGTGTCATTTGAATTTTTTTTTTTTTTTTTTTGAAAGTTTGATATCCTACTTAATATATCCAAATACCCGGATTTCGTACCAAAACGGGTTTCGTTGTACCGAGATTTTAAACTTTTTTCAAAAACCTCTTTACGGTTCTTTGATTTTAGCATCCTTGTTATATACCAACCCATGTTGGAAATCCATTATGTATAACGCATATAAAACCAAGAATTTATTTTATTCTAACAATTTTCCGATCAAACATTTTCTTTTGAAGAATTGATTGAAACTACCTTGTGGTTAACGCCTATTGGGGGAGATTTTATGATTATTCAATTTGCCCGGTGAATATTGACAATTGTAACGAAACACAAGAGCCAACAAAAAAAAAAAAAAAAAACTTCGAAATCTATGCTGAATAACAACACCCCCAAGACTTTTGACCATTTCAATGGTTGTTTATTTAGCGCCACCTTTTGTTTCCGCTGTTCTACGCCTCCATTTATTGCTCGCTGTTCGGTTGGTTGCCAACAACTACCAATTTTTGTGTTGAAAGGTATTAAAATTATGCATCGATGTTGGAGAAGCGAAAAAATATAAAAATCTTTATTTGCAAAAACTAATAAAATTCTAACTAAATTCAAAAATAAACACACAAAAAAAAACAAATCTAAACAGAGAACAAAGATATTCTACAAATAAAATATTTATTACACAGCACGAGTCAAATGTTGCAGCAAATGCAGTTTTGCCTCCCAGCAGCCAGCCAGCAAGTCACAGACTAGAGAATAAGGCAGCCAGCAAGGCAACTAGTCATCGTTTATAGCTACCAATGGCAATGTGTAGCCACTGCCGAGTCAGAACATGCATCAAAATCAATGGTCTAGTCTGGCCAATAAGAAGTACAGTGGTGTTGTAATTATATTTGTCAGCAAAGAGTTTTTGGACCACAAAAAAATATGTAGCTGTAAACAGGACTACAATGCGTAATTTCAGTAAAAGTTTCAAAACTATCCTGAAACCGCCCGTCGTAGGGCGAAAAATTTTGTGAGAGCATTCAACCATTACGCTACGTTTCACGGGTGGTTAAGCCGATCTTCAGGTGTGTTGAATGTTTTTTCTTCGAAAGCTTCAAAATACCGAAAACCAAGAACTACGCTTCCTATACCGATAATTCTCTTCTGGAATATTTGATAACCCCATGGAAGACTAAATACAAAATTTCGGTGGAATATTTAGGCCACAACCTTCGAAATACCGGAAATAGGGAGGTACCGTTCTATGGGGGCTATACTAAGGCGTGGACTTATACCGACAAATTTCGTATAGAACGTTTAATACTCCAAATGAAAACCAAATACCAAATTTCAGCCATTTCGATGCAATATTGTGGCCACAACTTTCAAAATACCGAAAATAGGGAACTACCTTTCTATGGGGGCTATACTAAGGCGTGGACCTGTACCAACAAGTTTCTGGGGGAAAGTTTTGTACCCCCAACGAAGACAAAATACCAACTTTCAGCCATTTCTGAGGAATATTGAGCCCACAACCTTGAGAATTCCTAAAATCGGGAGGTGCCGTTCTATGCGGGATATATGAAGGCGTGGACCTAAACCGACAAAATCCATGTGGAACGTTTAAAATCCCAAATGAATACCAAATAACACATTTCAGCCATTTCGGTGGATTATTGTGATCACAACCTTCAAAATACCGAAAATCGGGAGGTATCGTTCTATGGGGGCTATATGAAAGCGTGGACCAATACCGACAAATTTATGGGGGAAAGTTTTATACCCCCGACGATACTAAGTACAGAATTTCAGCCTGTTCGGTGTGGTAATGAGGCTAAAACCTCCAAAATACCGAAAATCCGGTGGTACCGTTCTATGGGGGCTATATCAAAACGTGGACCGATATAGTTTGCATATACATTTGCAATACCAAACATCCTAGGAGTAATAGATAGAAAGCTCTATCTTCAAAATTGCGAGCTGTATCTTGATTTCAACAGACGGACGGACATGTTCAGTCCGTCCGTTCGCAACGTACAGGTCGAATTTATGGTCCGATTCACCTATTTTGGTGAAAATCGGTTCAGATTTGGATAAAGCTCCCATATATATTTTCGGCCGATTTCACATATTTTTAAACACGCGGCTCGAAGAAGAAGGAGCGGCTCGTCGAGCAATCTCAGGCAGGGGCAATACCGACCGAAGCAGCGGCAGAAGACCGAAAAGAGGAAACTCTGGTCCCTGACTGTCCCTGAACTTGCCTCCCAACGAGAGACTTGCGATACTGAAACTATAAATGTTGTGTAACGCTGGAACCTCAAATGCGCTGGCGAAGAAAACTTGGTGGAGTTCCTAGAAAGGTTTGGGGAATTGGTCGAGTGCTATGGGATACCCAACGACCGTTTAGTGTCCACCCTGCCCATCATCCTCGAGGGTAATGCTTTAAAATGGTACAGAGTTAAAAATAATGATATCGGGTCTTGGAGCACTTTTCGGAGGGAAACCGAGAAGTTCTTCCTGTCCAAGTGACATCTAGCACAATTAGAGCATTGGTTCTACAATTACAGACAAAATAACCGAGAAAAGGCGAAGGACTTTATCCTGCAAATGTTGACCATGGCGAAACAACATCCCACCCTCCGAGCAATGGCTTACCTCGACCGAATCTACGATGGTCTCAGCCCCGAATATCGCCCCTACATCCGCCGATTCGATTTCCAGGCTTGGACGAGCTAATGTCACTTACGGACGATTTCGAGCTCTTAAAGAGGGATGAAGCCTGTACCGAACGTCCACATACCTCGCACATGGTTGCTCATCGAAACGAAGGCTATCACCGTTCAACGCATTGCTGGCGGGTAAACAAAAAGGTCACACTCGTTGCCAATGCAGAGCCAGGTGGAAGGTGTTCTGTTCGTATTGTGGCAAGGAGGAATATTAACAAGGAACTGTCAATGCCGGGATGATACGAACGTCGACGTCGCCAGGGACAGGAACCTCTGTAGCTCAAGGAGCCAGCAGCATTACAACAACTCCAGAGCACAGACGACCCCATTGCGACTTAGCCCACAATTAACTTCTTTATCGGAAAACCGAACGTCAATGGAAGAAAGGGCGACGCAAACGGCAGGGAACGAATCTACAACCAGCCGGCAATCCATTAGAGCATGTTCAACCGTCACGTCACCGAAGCACCGACGTCACCCAACGAACGATCGTCTTCGATTGCAAACGAGGAACCTAACGTAAGAGGATCTGTTACCGTCTCGTTCAGTGCCAACGAGCATGCGACCTTATCGCGGAGAACAGATTCACCGCTTCCTGGAACTTCACAAACTAACGAAGATTCTGACCAGGCGAAAGGAAGATGCAAACCCGAGCAAAAATGTGATAAAGACAGCAGAGGAATAAACCAAGGACTGGGAAGGAAACAGAAACAAAAGTCAAGAAGGAAGAAGAAATTTGAATCCTTATGCTAGTTTTAAGGGTTCCTTTAGTACGAAGTATCCTTTTCCGAAGAGGGGGGAGGGAGATGTAACGTGACAATCTGATCACGTACATAACACAACAACTACTACCAAGAAACCCCTTACAGTCATGGGTAAACAGCGCTTTGACAACACTCCACCATACATTGTCTCTACCTGACACCAGTTGTATAACAGGCCACAAACTGGCAAATTTAACTCCAGTATATTTCTGCAACCATCGTAGTCAGTGCTTAGAGCGACTAATTCGCATTCACTTCATGCATCGAGTCACTCATATATTTCAGAGTTGGTTGCTGATGGGGAGCTGGCTACTGCAGGGTTGGAACTAAATCCGCCAACGTACAACTTGGTGTTACCGAGTTGGGAATACTTTTTGAAAGCTACACATTAAATTGTGATAGCTAATAAATTGCACAGGACCTTCGGGTCATCTGTTCCATTCGGCACTGGACCTTCGGGTTTTTCAGTTCTAAAGGGCCTCGGGTCATCTGTTCCATTCGGCACTGGACCTTCGGGTTTTTCAGTTCTACAGGGCCTTCGGGTCATCTATACCACTGTTTGAGTAATAGTAGTACACTGTAGAAACTAGACCGTAGTCCTAGACTAACACCCGAGCGAAGAATTTATCGCGTCAATATCCGAAGGCCGTACATATCGTCTTCCCGAACACCGATAACCGAGCATCAACACCCGAAGCCGTGTTCCCGAATATCAACAGCCGAACGCCGAACCCATCGTGTTCCCGAACATCAACAGCCGAACATATCATCTTCCCGATCATCTGCAGCCGAACATATCGTCTTCCCGACCATCTGCAGCCAAACACTAAATACATCGTCTTCCCGATCATCTACAGCCGAACACAGAATACATCGTCTTCCCAACCGTCTGCAGCCGAACACCGAATACATCGTCTTCCCGATCATCTACAGCCGAACACCGAATACATCATTCACACCCGAACACAAACAACACCGTTTTCCCCGAAGAATAACCCGCTAATTCAATACGAGCTCCTCAGCTGCCAAACCCCAGCGAGTCTCCATAATACTTACGCAAACTATTAATCCAAATATATACGCATTGAATTCATTCTTATCGCATTTAAACACAAGACGTTGTAAATTAGTATTTAATCAATAAACCCTCGATGTAGCCCCCAGGAAAGGAAGAATACTAGTCTTTTCATTTCGTAAGGTTTAGTGGGTCCTTATGTAGACCCTGGACGCGACTAAAGTTACCCCAGCCGACGAGAAAACCACGTTACAAATAGCGATGAAAGCGATTTCGATAAAAATCTGTCCAATTTTAATGAAACTTGGAATGTGTGACGGAATTTGGTCAAGTTTTGCCTACATCAGAATAATTTACATTCAAACCACTGTTTTTTGACATCAATGAAACTATTGTAGCTGCACCGGCTGCTGTTACCACTTGGACATGAACTACTGCAACAGGCAGGCTGGCTGGTAATCATGCAGCTAGCCAACTTAGTCTGGTAATAAATTCCAAATTATCCATAGCCAAAACACAGCCGTATATTTTGGCTCTTCGTATACCCAAAAGCCATGAGGATAAAGAAAATATTGTAAATAAAAATACTAAAGATCGTAGCAGCAACTATTAAAATCGTAATATTTAAATATTTATTGCAAACAAATTTACATATTAAATTCCCCAATTCAAAAAAAAAAAACTAATATAAAAATCCATCCACCTTGAATGGAGGTGATAGATAGATGGTAATATTCAGCCACAATAGCCGTTATATACAGATCATGTTATTTTTTGTGTTTGCCAAAAGCGTGTTAACGGAACGTGTTCATAAACAGACATTCGTTCCATAAGTCTCCATCCAAACGAATATCATAGGATAGCCACCAATCGAAGCTGAAAAAAATTCATACGATCGTCGTTGTCCATATAATGCAATAAAATAATGTGCATTTAATAAACAAACAAAACTAATAGCAGAAACAACAACAGCATACATATGTATATAAACTCAACACTTGCTTGCCTAAATGACTGGTCATTCGGGCCTGAAAAGTCTCTTTATTAATAATAATAATAGGCGTCACTTGCTCTGCAGTGTTGGCAGGCGGCAATGCGTTCGCCTTTTACGTCGTCACCGGTTTTCCTGA
The DNA here is from genome assembly GCF_047663935.1 of Musca autumnalis. Lineage (NCBI taxonomy): Eukaryota > Metazoa > Arthropoda > Insecta > Diptera > Muscidae > Musca > Musca autumnalis. Next base: position 67,954,552 of record NW_027411977.1, on the reverse strand, counting down.
TTTTTTGCATTTGTCAATAAGTTTGGGTGTCACCGCCACAAAAATTGGAGGCGATGATCATTAAATTTTCAAAATATTTGCAAAGATCTTGTCATTTTATTTTGACATTTCCGATGACGCTGCTGCTTTAGCCATTTTGAAATCAAACATCAAAAATACTATTAACCAAAATACTACTATTAATGAATTATTACACGTGGCTGATTGCACTATGGGTTGTAATAACTATACACATGTACGTACTCATTTGTATAAATAGGATTTTACATATAATATTAACGAAGTAGACTATGCTGATGACGTTGTATAGCCGCAACATCTCGTGGTTGATACGACGTCGATATTCGCCGTCAACGCAGATTGCCTCCTAGGTCTATCGAAGAGTTTTTTCTCAAACCCACCAAGTATATGCTTAATCTGCTTGCGCAAATACCCATACTTCGGAACCTTATATTAGCTCGGGTAGTTACAATGTTTTGTAAATCGTTGTTCTAGTTGACGAGTTGTGGCTTTGTTTATATGCCCTCCACCACATAATGGAGGGCATATTATGTCTGTCATTCTGTTTGTAATACCTCGAAATAAATATTTTAGATTCCACAAAATATATATATTCTTGATCAACGTGCAATTATACATCAATATAACTATGTCCGTCCGTCTGCAACGGAAGGCATTACTCCTATTTGAACACCGAATTGGTGTTTTCCAGACACTAAAAACCATTTCTACCAAAAATTGTTTGAATAGGTCCCCCTTTTTGTATAGCCCCCATACAATTGAGAAGCTTTGGTGGACAAGTTTTGTGACCACTTTGAACGTCAAATATCAAATAAGAGGTTGTTCGGTCAAAAAGTAGTTAAATTCTTAAAATACCTAAAATCGGGAGGTACAGTTATATGGGGGCTAAACAGTTTGGAGAGGTTCTTTAATATGTTAACTGAGTGCAGGATATCAATTACTATAGTTTTACAATAACATTCTGTTTTATCGCTTTTCTTGTGGACTGATCATAGTATGCTCATATGGTGCTAACCAGCAGGTGCTTACACCTTATCAGAATGTTGCCTCCGGTCTTGAACAGCTAGCATGACAAGCCATCAGCTCATGCGGCACTATTATTCTTTAGGCGGTTTGTTGCTGTTTTACCTAGTTATGGTCCGGTAATATACTCAATACCATCTTCTCGGATTGGATCTTTGTCGTCGTGCTGAAATCAATATGGTGGGAACACTTTTCTTTTCATATCCTGAGCACACTATTTGTATATGTTATAATCTTTCTCTTTACAGGGGGATATGCATGTACCAAAGCCATAGGTTTGATGTTTAACCACTTAGTATAATTTTCGGACTTCATTTCATATTCCCTCTTTTCAATTTCCCTCTTTTTCGTGCGAAAATGTTTTGTCTGGGTTCCTGTTGGTGGTCACTGGTACCTAATATGGAAAGGTAGTAGCTTATGCTGACGATGTTGTTATCCTCATTAGTGGCAAGTTCTTGCCTACCATATCAGACCTTATGCAACGTCCTTTAGTGCAGCTGTCCCGCTGGGCTCGCGCCAATGGACTGGGAGTGAACCCAGCAAAGAAGGAACTCATACTATACACGAAGAAGCGCAAACTTCCCGAAAACCTGGACGGATTTGCCTTAAAACTTTCTTCGGAAGCAAATAACTCGGTGTGATCCTGGACCAACGCCTGAGCTGGAAAAGGAACGCTGAGGAGAGGGCAAAGAGAAGTTTTATGGCACTCTGGTTGTATGACACACTGGTTCTTCCCATACTTACCTATGGCGGGCTTGTCTGATGGCATGCTCTCGGGAATGTGCACTATTCCAAATTATCCAGTGTTCAAAGAGCTGCAACTCTGCTCATTTCTGGAACTATCAGAAGCACACCTCAAGCCGCTTTGAATGTGATACTTGATCTCCAACTTCTGGATAACATTACTCACTGTCAAGCGCAGAGGACGACTTTCAAGCTCAGAGAGACAGGGGTGTGGGAGTGTTCACGATTTGGACATTCAAAGGTCCTCTCTTCTTTTAACGAACTACTTGAGTTCAGTGGACTTAATCAAATTAGTGATTACTAACCAATTTCACTCAACTTCAACCCAATAAACGTGGCAATTCCCTGCAGGAATGCCTGGTCTAGTGGCAATCCTCCTCTTGGCGGTCTGGCCATCTATACAGACGGCTCCAAGATGGTGGATGGCACAGGAGCCGGGTCTACTGCGAGGATCCACCAATTAGACAATCCTTCAAACTCAATGATAATTGCAGCGTCTTTCAGGCAGAGATTTTTGCCATCAGGAAAGCAGTGGAGATGATCAAAGAACTTGGGAGCAACCTTGAAGGACCCGTGACTATATTTGTCGATAGTCAAGCGGCCCTCAAGTCGTGGACCATAAATTCAAAAGCTATTCTTGACTGCAAAAACGCTATACTTAAAGTACGTGATATCGTTGATCTTTGCTGGGTTCCAGGACACAGTGATATAGCGGGGAACGAAGGGTGGACGGATGAACTAGCACGGGGTGGCTCTCAGTCGACTGACTTACCAGTAGGGTCACCTACTAGACCACCAAAGTGCTACTACATCCGAAAACTTTGTGGCTTCTTTTATGAGAGCAAAGATGGCAAACGGAACCTGGTTGCAAGGTATCCAAATCAATCTGGCCTAGCTACTCTCAATACAGAACCAACTCTCTCTTTTCACTAAATAAGCTAGGGTTAAAGACGACTGTAGGACTTATTAGCAGGCATAGCGTGGTCAGATCCCTAACTTCCAGATGGGACAACAGTAGTGTAGACTACTGCAGGCTATGTCAAGATCCAGAAGAAACAGAGACGGTCGAACACCTACTATGTAGGTGCCTCTCGGTTCTCAATCGGAGTAACCGATTCTGCGGTAGATATGAGATAAATACTCTGACTTTCTTCTCCGACAAAGATCCCATCTACATATACCAATTTGCCAAAACTCTAACATGGCTTGGCAAACAAATCTAATTAAATTCTTCTGCTTCTACCAACAGGACGATAAAAACTGCAGCGCTCACCACAACCTCAGCAGCCCTACACCCATATCCATAACCATAAGCCACATCTAACCTACAAAATTTTTCCATTCATCACATCAAACCACAACAACATTACAACCACAAGCAATAACCAATCCAACATTTATCCGGCTTCCTGTTCACCTACTTACTTACACATCACTTCAGAATCTGCAATAAACCAATCGCCAAACACAACTTTTGTTTTTAAGGATGATCACATGGACCTCAAGGTCTCCGAGTGGAGTAGCCGCCAATAATGGTAGCTGCTTATTGGATGAAAGATACCAAGGGACGATCCTGACGGGTTTTAACCCTTTCATCTCATGTGGACACTGACATCACGGTGGTGTCACTTGGGCAGCTGCTTTTACCCTGCGGCAAATCCTGGAGAAGACCCAAGAGATTCAGATCGACACCTACCACTTTTTTGTCGATAATAAAGCAGCCCTCGACAGCCCGCTGAGTTCAAAGGTATTCCAAGCCATGTCTGAATTTGGTATCCCCACAAAGCTCAGTCGGCTTTGTAAAGTGACACTAACTGACACAAGATCTTCAGTTAAAATAGGAAAGAACCTCTCCGAAAAGTTTTGTACCAAAAGATATTTCAGGCAAGGAGACAGCCTTTCGTGTGATCTTTTCAACATCCTGCTAGAAAAGGTTATACGAAAGGCAAACGTCAAAATAAGTGGCACAATCTACACCAATAGCCACATGTTACTTACTTATGCTGATGATATAGACATCATGGGACGGTCAGTAAAAGGTTTACCGATATCTTTATGAAGGTAGAAGGAGAATCTGCTAAAGTGGGTCTGGTGGTAAACGGTGAGAAGACCAAGCTGATGGTGTCGATGCGCAATGCGTACATTGAGCTCGGACCAACAGTGGATGTTGGTTCCTATAATTATGAGGTAGTAAAAGACTTCGTCTGCCTCGGCACCTCCGTAAACGTTGTATTTGCCAACAGATGCTACTTTGGTTTAAGTAAGCAGTTTAAAAACAAAGCCACATCTCGTCAAACAAAAATAACGCTCTACAAAACACTGATACTACCCGTGCTGATGTATGGCTCCGAAGCCTGGGTACTTGCGCAAGGAGACATAGAAGTGCTTGGTGTGTTTGAGAGAAAAATTATTCGAAAGATCTACGGACCAATCTGCGTTGACGGTGAATATCGACGTTGCATGAACCATGAGCTGTATCTGCTATACAACGACATCAATATTAAACGTATCGAGATGCAGCGATTGCGTGGATAGGCCATATCATAAGAATGAGTGATGATGAACCCGCTGAAAGCCCGTATAAATACGGGCCGCTTGGCGGTGCACGCAGAATTGCCAGGCCAAGAAATATATGGCGCAAACAAGTGGATGAAGAGATGAAAAGGCGCGGTATTCCAGAAAGTGAAGCAATAAACAGAGAGAAATGGAGATCTTTTCTTAGTTCGGCCTATGGAACAAATGTTTTGTAATGGGCCAGCTAAGTAAGTAAGTAGCTATTTCATGGCATTAGTGAAAGTATTTAATTGTATTAATGAAAGTATTTCATTATATTAATAAAAGTATTTCATTGCATTAATAAAAAGTTTCACTGCATTAATGAAGAGGTTTCACTGCATTTATGAGGAGGTTTCATTGCATCAATGAAGAAGTTCCATTGCATCAATGAAGAAGTGACATTGCAATAATGAAAAAGTTTCGTTGCACCAATGAAGGAGTTTCATTGAATTAATAAAAAAATTCAATAATTTTACTTCAATGAAACCTTTTTTCCGTTTATTCAAAGAAGCTCTACGTTGGTTCAAAATCAATGACAAATTCAATTGATGGAACGTAAGATTTCGTTTATTTTATGAAGCTTTGCTTAGCTTTCGTTGATTTTATGAAGACATTCTCCTTTCCAAATTTTGGATTAAAATCGCCTAGAATAATTTTAATATCAAGGGCAGCACACCAGCCTCATATTTTTCTAATCTCTTCTAAAGTATATCTTAGGTCTACTCGTCCTTGTTTTTGGTGGAGGCATGGGTACAGGAAAAACTGATGTTGATGAATATAGCGTCTACTCAAATTGTAAAAAAAAACTTTCATCGACCAAGACGTTTAAAACACCGACTAACTGCAATCACGCAACCAAACTTATGATTTTTGTCATGACAGCTATAACACTTTGCATCACCTTTAGGTGTTGTTGAGACGCCTTTCCTAATCTATCCATGCCAATGCGTAAACTGTACCTTCACCATAATGAGTCGGAAGATTAGAGGTGCAGATATGCAGATCATGTTCCTTAGATTGGAACAAATATTCGTTATGGCCATTTAAGTAAGTAATTTAGCATAGTCTTCTATTCACTAACAATCCGAAATAACGATTACATCGAAATTATTTGAACTATTTGCTAATTTTTCCTAATGGAGGAAATACTCTGAATCGAAAAGACATTTTATTTGTCTTTTAAGAAAAACCACGATGCAATTACATGGTGATCCTGTATGACAAGCTAATGTCTTCTTTTGCTATCAAAATACATTTTTGTTTTAAAAAATAAATAAAAATATTTTAGTTCAACCAAAAGTATAGTTGTACAACTTCTTTATTGGAATGTTTCCAACAAAATTCCGTTGTTTTACTATTTTTTGTCATTAAGGGGTTATGTCTACTAATTTAGCACGATAAAAGCCAGTTTTGATGCATTTTTGAGAAGAAATCTTCCAAGCCTTTCATCTGAAAGGTCACACCTTAAACTATTTTCTGATTTTTATTTGTTGAAAAATATTGCACAGCTGTTTGACAAATGGACACCTACGAAACACTGTTTTTATTAAAGCATTTTGCGGTGTCCACTGTAGCTCGAAAACTAAAATACCGATCAGCATAAATTTTTATGAGATCATTAAGAACCTAATTATCTTGTCCTTAAGCGAAATGGAATTAAAAAATATCCATTTTTGAAATATGGTGAACTGACAAAATCAAAATTTTAATTTTAACTAAAAATTAATTTTTTTCGCCATAAATCCGTCAAAAAAAATATATAGACAAGCCTTTTATATGTTTAATAATCACACAAAAACATATGAAGATCGGATCATCTGCCTTCGAGCTAAAGTGGGCAACGCATTCAAAAATACCATTTATAGAAAACCGCGTTTAAAACTTCGATATTACAAACAAATCATAACCATTTTTTATACCCTCAGCCTTTAGGCTATGAAGGGTATATGGTAATATTCAAAAAAGTTTTACAATCGTTGAAGTTGAGGTTCACTATTTAATAAGTCGCGAACTGTTGATATATTTTATAAAATATGGATACATTTATATAAATTGAAGTGTTTTAGCCAAGATCTCATAATATGGACCATAACAAATAATTTTCGTGGAAGCTGCGTTGGTGGTAATATAAAAAAATGGGAAAAATGTGTTGAAGTAATCAAGTTTTTTTGTGTTCTTTCTTGATTTCTGGCCAAACCACGCAAAATTCAAACCTGTGCTTAAAGAAAGAACTAAAGAATACCCATTGGGAAACATGGTTCTAGTGCATGACTTTTCGATATATACACTACATCCCACTAAAATCGATGCTGACATTTTGAAGTTTTGATTTCAGTGTTTTTCAAATTTTTCTTATAATTATATGGTGCAACTGGATAATATTTTCAAACTAGTTACAGGATTGTAGAACTCGCGATTCCACGTCGTTCGATGTATATCTCATGAGTGTGCTCCCTACAGCTTCCTAGTAATAGGAGCCCAAAGGCCAAAATTTGGTGCGTAAATTTTCTGAAAAAACCTATTTTTTGGCTTTAAAATTTACAACTGTCGTACAGGTACCCCAGAACCCCGCGTGATTTTAGTTTTTTTACGTGCCGGATCTAATAAGCCCTTCCGCGTTCGAATCCATCCACTAAAACGCCGGATATAGATACCCTGAAAGTAGGAAAATCTGCAAAAATATATTTTGAAAATTCCGCGAATTGGACCGCGATTTTCTTTGATTATTTTTACAGAAATGTAATCCTTTATACGCGATTATAATATTTGCCAAAAAGAGGTGTCACAAATTACAAAGATTCGGGAGTAATATCCCTATTTATCCCAAAATAGAATGTGGTGGCACATCCGCAGTTCTTGACGAATCTGTCTAAAATCATTTATATTGACGTATTTTCAATAGGCGGCCATTGAAATCGGATGCACCTTATAATCATATGCACATCGCGCAATTTTTGCCCACTTGAATGTTTTTTGAATAGTAAGATGCAACTGATGGCACACTTTGGCCGCTGAATGAAACATGGGAAAATCCATGCATATTGATAGACATGGACTCCCTGTTTCCGAAAAGCACATGCACCTCAACTGATTTAAACGGATTCGCGAATTAAACGCTTTTTAACTTTTGTGTTTTTTCTTTGATTGTGATTTCAATATTACTCTGTACTTCTTATTTCTATTGCTTATCACAGAAAGCAAATATACTTTCACGATGACTAATTACTTTTTTCGTAGAAGTTTAAGCAAAATACTTCAGGATTTGGATGGAAATTTAGCGAAATTATGGAATAACTACCAACATTTATTTTTCAAATTTTTCGTATTTAACCAAAAATATATTTTTGAAATAATTTCCAACAATAAGTTTCCGTTCTTTGTTGTTGCTGTAATATGCAAGTTATAAGCGCGATCTTTATAATTTTGGTCTCACATTTTTCTACGCGTTGTCTAGATTCTGTACGTATTTTTAAATTATTTTTTTAGAGATTTTTTGGCCTCTGATTTAGAATAAATAAAATTTATTCCAAGATTTCTTCAATGTTTTTTGATTTTCCGCGAAAATAAAAATAAATTTAGCAAATATTTTAGCATCTACGGATAGATATCAAATGCTGCTAACGATTCATATATACATGTTCTTATTACAGCACAATAGGAATTTTTAAATATTTTTTCTTTACAAGAGAGTAAAACCGCATATAACTTTTGAGTGCAGCATCCAATTTTGTGAACGCGAAAAGATTTGAAACCACGATTTTTTTCGCAACCCATGTACCAAAAATGGCGGATGTGCTCACCAAAAAAGTTTTTAATTTTTTTTCTATGTAATTGTAAAGGAAATTTGAAATTTACCATATACACTTTCATACGGGCAAAATGTGCCTCATCGAAATAATGGTTTTAGACCCCAAGTATGTTTGGACGAAATGTGTTTCAGACAATTTGGAGTCGATTGAGCAATGTCCGTCCGTCTGTCTGTCTGTCTGTCTGTCTGGCTGGCTGGAGCGCACGATAACTCTCGAAGGGATGAACCGATTCGGTTCAAATTTTGGCTTTCGTAATATTTTGTCCAAACTTAGTTTAAGTTCGAAGATGAGCTATATCGGTCCACTCCTTCCGGTACCTCCCCCACAAAAGTTCGAAAATGTTCGGAAAATTTGTACGCACGATTACCGATTTGGTCCATACTTTGCCCATCGTGGAGCGTGTACCAGACTTAGATCAGGTTTTAATATGGACTCAATCGGTCCACTCCGTCGGGTACCTCCCACACAAAATTTTGGAAAAGTTCAGTTTAGGAACATCTCTCGAATCGCTTTGATTTTTGCTTTAGCAACTTGTATTCACTGCCCTCCATACGACGGTATAAGTTTCATCAGGGGCAAGTCCATACTTCCTGAGAAAATAGCCTGAAAGTTGCAAAAAACCCCTATGACACCGTGTGAGGAGGTTGGAGGGCAAAATAACTCTCGAACAGGTCTGCCGATTCGGTCCAAACTTTGGCCTTAGTAATATTTTGTCCAAACATAGTTTAAGTTCGAAGATAAGCCATATCGGTCCACTCCTTCAGGTACCTCCCCCACAAAAGTTCAAAAATGTTCGGAAAAATTGTGCGTACGATAACTCTTGAAGAGAGTAGCCGAATTGGTCCATACTTTACACATCCTAATATATCTACCAAATATAGATCAGGTTCAAATATGGACTATATTTGTCCACTCCATCCGGTACCTCCCACTCAAAATTTCGGATACATGTTCACTTTAAGACCTGCTTTCGAATCACTTTGATTTTTGTTGAAGCAACTTGCATTGCTGCCTCAATTGCGATGGTAAAAGTTGTTTCAGGGGCAAGTTCATACTTCTTGAGCAAACATCCCTGATGTTCTAAAAACCCCCTATGGTACCATATGTAGTGGCTGGAGATCCATTCTTTTTAGTATCTCCTCCGCAAAACTTTTGATATTAAATCCTAATCAACATTTTTGTCAGTTCAAACGCCCAACATTTTTAAAACTCCCTAAATACATGCGTTTTTTGGAAAAAAATTGTTTCAATATACACAGGCTGAGGGTATATCTCTGTCGGCAAAGCCGACTGATACTTTTTTACTTGTTTCATTCTAACATTCATATTTAATAAATGCCTGATACTGATTACTTTAAACCCAAATATGGGAAGCTGCAACTCATATATCATTCGATTTAACATTAAAAGAAGATAATTCTTTTAGTGAAAAATTAAGAATTTTAATATTCCCCATACATCATTATCATTTCTACAGACTCATTGTATTCTGTCAATTTATTTCAAAAAAATTTCTATTTCTCATTAACAATTCTTATAAGAAAAAATCCCATTAGTCATATTCTATTTGAAAAGCCCAACCAACAAACTGTCCAAAGAAAACTATTATAATTTGCATATATGTCACTCGCTGAGGTAATAAATACATTTTCATCAAACTGTGTTAATAGCTGTCTGCAGCCGCCAGCTAGGCCAGACAACAGCTGGCAAACAAGTCACTCAGTCAGCCAGCCAGCCATCTATCTGTTGTTGTACGTAGAAACATCCATTTTGGTGATCTGATTCACAATCACTCATACGTCACGCAGTACCCACATCTAATCACGCAATCGTTGCTTGATCTCTGCATCTGCAGACAAAAGACATAACAAAACAAAACAATCTCTTTAAGACAATTTTGTCCACACATTTAGACAGTCCACCGAAATGGTAGTAGCAATAGAGCGATCGGCAGTACAGTAGTTGTGCTTGCACGAAAGATTCAAAATAAAAAAAAACAATAACATTTTTAGATTCAAAACAAAAAAATATGAATTAAGTTGAACTGTTTTTGGGCAAGAAGTATGCAACGGCAGCAAAAGCAGCAGTAAGTTGCAAGTATTAGCTTGGCAAGTGCATTGCAGGTGTTTGAACTTAATTGTCAACCGTTCGTATGCATATCAGAGTGTTTCACAGAAGAGCAGCTACTACATAGCAATGTGTTCAAATGAAACAAAAAAAAAAAAAAACTTAATGGCATCGAATGAGACAATCACAACTCAATTGGGCGACATAAAGGCGACAAACAGTGAACAAACTAAACGCCACATATTCACTTGTACACATATAGCAACAACAACAATTAACTAACAAAAATATGGGCAAGTTTTTGCGAGGATGATATAAAAAGTTGAGAAGAACTAAAACACAATTTCACTTTTTTCAGACGTGGTTAGCAACATTGCCAGACAAATTTACAGCTCATAAGTCAAAGTGAAGGGGTGCTTGACACAAGCCATCAATGTCATATGACCTGAAATTTTCCATCGTTTTACAGTCGCTAATCTGTACAATATTGGAGATTTTCCTTACGCCATTTACTTTTTGCGTCTACACCAGCAAAAATGCTGTGAAATTACGTCTCCACATTGTCTGTGTGGGCAGATATGGAATATTTATATATCGGGTCATATGACATTGATGGCTAGTGTAAACACCCCTTAAGAAAAGATGTTCTATGTACATCGCTAATCTTTATCGCTATTTGATATTAATGGTCACTTATATATTACATCGGAGTCATGGCATTTCCTGACTGCGTATACGTGACAAAGATCGTTTTCAAATGCATTTCTAGTGATGACATCCTAATTTACTAGGCGTTTACGCACAGACAGGATTGGCAAGGCAATAGCAAAGTTACAAACCATTTTCACCAATACATTCATACCAGTGATACCAGTAGACTTTTCGAAAAAAAAAGATTTGAAATCGCCGTACAATATTATGCATTTTTGATGGTTGGGTCTAAGATAATATATAGTCATTTAGTACCTTAAAAAGGTCACACGGAAGATTGTCAGCTTTAATCCTAAATCTACCCGAGGATCTGAAGGGGTGGGTAGCTCTCTGAAGCGGTGATTGGTAAATTTTCTGAACCCTTGCCAATCATCTTTCCCATGGTTTCGACAAGTACGGCATTCAGAGCTTAATGTCTGGGTATATAAGCTGCCTCTCCTGGTTGCCCTGCTTTCTTGATTCATTTCTGACATAACAAAAATAAAAGAATAAGAAGAAAAGGTCAACCTAGTTCGAAATTGGCTCGGCCTTCTTTATTTTTTTATTTTGTGTTATGTCAGAAATGAAGCAGGAGAGCAAGGCAACCAGGCGAGGCAGCTTATGTACCCAGGCCTTTATGAACTTGGGTGGTCTATTTACGGAGACGATGATGGGAAGGTGGTCTGAGCCAAGAGAAGAGACGGGTTTAAGGATACGCCATTTATCAGACCTGGTGCCATATTGCTTATATCTGGCGAGCTGTGCCAATCTCCTCTTATCCTCAACTTGCTCTGCTAGCGCTCTACCCCTCTGGTCATTACCTAGAACGGAATGCCAAAGCTCATGATGGGCATTGAAGACCTTTAGCACCAGAAGGTTATAGCCCTATAAAAGCGAACTAATATCTGGGATATAACACAGGGCACGGTATCTACACATTAAGCAGCTCTAGCTCGCAGCACCACATACGTACCATGTATGGTCCACTAGAGTCAAGCGAGATAAGTATGTACTGGACAGATTGGTGTATTAGGAAGGCAAGTTCTACACCTCCGCTTTTTGTTCGAGCCTTCCGCCGAATGTTGTTACCATCGCAGTGTTGCAAACTACAGGTGGCAGTGAGCTTTGTTTCCTGGATCCACAAGTTCACAATTTTGCTGACCTTATTGCAGAAACTGTTGCAATAAAATTACCCTCAGCATTTATGATAACGAGGGTATATACACTATACATTTGCGCAAAATGTGCCTCATCGAAATAATGGTTTAAGACCCCAAGTATGTTTCGACGAAATGTGTTTCAGAAAATTTGGAGTTGATTTAGCCATGTCCGTCCGTCTTTCTGTCTGGCTGGAGCGCACGATAACTCTCGAACGGATCAACCGATTCGGTCCAAAATTTGGCTTTCTTAATATTTTGTCCAAACTTAGTTTAAGTTCGAAGATGGGTTATATCGGTCCTCTCTTTCCGGTACCTCCCCCACAAAAGTTCGGAAATGCTCGGTCCATAGTTTGCACATCGTGAAATTTCTACCAGACTTAGATGAGGTTCCAATATGGACTCAATCGGTCCACTCCTTCGGGTACCTCCCACACAAAATTTCGGAAAAGTTCAGTTAAAGACCTGCTCCCGGATCGCTTTAATTTTTGTTGTAGCAACTTGTATTCCCTGCCCCCCCATACGATGCTATAAGTTTAATCAGGGCAAGTCCATACTTCCTCAGAAAATAGCCTGAAAGGTACAAGAAAACCCCTTGACACCGTGTGTAGTGGCACCATATGTAGTGGCTGGAGTGCTCGAACCGAATACTGCGTTCGTCCACACTTTGGATATTATAATATTTCTTTGAATATTAGATGAAATTCGAAGGTGGTGCTTATAGGTCCACTCCTTCCGATACCTCCCCCACAAAAGTTTGAAAATATTCGCTAAAATTGTACGCGCTATTTCTCATAGACGTTGCAACCGATTTGGTCCAAACTTTGGATCTCCAAAAATTGTCGAAACTTAGTTTATGTTAAAATTTGGGTTCTATCTTTCCAATCCTTGTGGTACCAGCCACACAAATGTTCAAGATTTTTGTGTGGTTAAGGGTCTGTTCCAGGATCCTTTGGACATTTTTACCGAAGGTTTTCCTAGTTGCCCTGTTTCTCGTAGGTTAGTGTGATAAAAAACCCCATATATCGATATCCCCGCAAATTGTTGATCTTTAATCCTATCAAAACTTTTGTCGGTTCATACGCCCATAATTTTGAAAACCCCCCCAAAATACATACGTTTTTTCAATCCACACAGGCTGAGGGTACTGATACTTTTTTACTTGTTTTACATAATTTTATTGTAATTTTTATACCCTCCACCATATGGAGGGTATAATTAAATTTATCATTCCGTTTTTAACACATCGAAATATTCGTCGGAGACCCTATAGAGTATATATATTATTAATACAATTCTACGTCGATTTAACCATGTCCGTCCGTCCGTCTGTCCGTCCGTCTGTCTGTCTGTCCGTCCGTCTGTCCGTCCGTCTGTTGAAATCAAGACACAGCTCGCAATTTTAAAGATATATAGTCAATATTTGGTACAGAAGTGTTTATTACTTGCAGGATGGTTGGTATTGAAAATGGGATATATCGGTCCACGTTTTGATATAGCCCCCATAGAACGATACCTCCCGATTTTAGGTATTTTTAAGGTTTTAACGTCATTATCCTACCAAAATGGCTGAAATTTGGTACGTGTCTTCTTTAGGGGTATAAAACTTTCCCCCAGAATTTTGTCGGTATCGGTCCACGTCTTCATATAGCCCCCATAGAACGTTGTGGCCTCAATATTCCACCGAAATGGCTGAAATTTGGTATTTAGACTTCCTTGGGGTGTACTCAAACTACCCCTTTAAATTTGTCGGAATAGGTCCACGCCTTCATATAGCCCCCATGGAAAGGTACCTCCCGATTTTCCGTATTTTGAAGGTTGTGGCTTCAATATTCCACCAAAATGGCTGAAATTTGGTATTTAGTCTTCAATGTGATATAAAACTGTTCGCCAGAAATTTGTCTGTACAGGTCCACGCTTTCATATTGCCCCATTTCCGACTCTGACGACGAAGTTGGAGATATGCTTACCGATCTTCTTGAGTAGCAACATAACTCACCGATGCTCTACATAATGATGGATCGGATCTGATAAAGGGAATAGATTCATACCAAAAGAACTCGGTACTCGGTCAGACCACATTGTCCTCAAAATGTCCCAATATTTTGGGTCACTCCTGCATACACCACGGAGCAAACGTGCAGTTAAGTCCAAGTGTTCAATCGCGCATACGTCGTGGTGTTTAAGGTGGGTACCTGCCATGCGGCCTACCCCGGGTGATACAATGCGTCTACCAACTCCCTCACACAAAAAGTACGAGTACCATTTCGCTCACACGTATTTGGACGTGATCGCCTCCTTTATTAGGAGCGGAGCCACTCTAAACTCCTACCTTTCTTTGGGTCAGGAACCCGGTTGAAGTGCAACTCCACACTCGAGCCGAAGCTCTCCACTCGATTTGGGTCTTAACCACAGCCACCGCGATGCTCCCACCAGGGGACCAACACTAACTGCCAGGCCAGATCCGAGGATCTGGTTGCACCTGGCACCCGCGGTTCCAGAATATAGCCTCCGGTCAGGCTTCATGGCCAATGACCACTACCAGTTGGACTCCAAACAGCCCTGGACTTGTGCAGCATCCTCTAATTCAGCCAGCCGCCTCACTGAGCTAATGTGAATCGGGGTGCACTCATTGATATGAGAGAAGTCTGCCTTGTCCCGCATGGGATGTTTGTGGAAAAATTATTATTATAAGACCGAGGAAATTTAGTTGCCACCAAAGTCGACTGATTATGTTTTAGTTGTTTTTATTGACTTCGTCATAGGGGATGTACATTTTCTTCGTGATATCGAAAACATCAGACGTGATTTGAAACTTTATTTGATACAGACAGTTTGATTCAAACAGGTCCGTTCATCTTTCAACTCAGTATTACACCGAACAATACACGTTTTTCCAATGAATATCTTGCAACCCTCGTTCTCTGAAATTTACACCGTCTGAGGCTTTTATGAAAACTGAAAATATTCATACATAACTACTGTTGTTATGAACAATAAAATGAAAAGGAAAACAAAGAAAATATTCCAAAAAATAAAAACAGAATCAACCAACCAAAGACTGGCACAGCAACTAAAAGTTAATAAGTTTAAATTAAGCGATCAATATGTAACAAGTGAACAACAGCAGCAACAACGACAAGTTCTTCCTATGGAGCAGTTCTTGTCGACAAAATAACATGTGAACATGATATGATATGAACAGACAGCAGCAGTGTCATTACCCGTCCGTCATCTGGCTACGACGATATACTCACCCGAGAGCTTTGCATTGCACGCCTCTTTAAAATAGCCTGCGGAGAATTGGGTGGTGGTAAAGGCTTGGCAAATTTGCCTTACCAATGACCGATAAATGTCTCAATAATTTAATTAAAACAAGAAATATAATTAAGCGAAACTACAACTGCAACAAAAGCAATGGAACGAAATGGAACGGCAAGCGAGAACAATATTAAGACGCCAACTGAGAAAAAAACAACACATTTTCCAAAAATAAGCAATTTTGTTGGAAATAAAAATTACAACGAATGCAGAAGAAAAAGGCAAACAAAATTAAGAAAATAGTCGTGTCATACATTTTACAAACAAACAAACGAAAAATTGCCCCCCTCCTCTAATGAAACAAAAGTAATATGGGATGAATGCCAAGTGGAATAGTCAACTATTCGTTGATGGAAATCATCAACTCTAAAATCTTTAGCATGTCAAGGTTTCTCGGGACTTTTTAATTACGTGCTCGGGACTTTTTAATTACGATCTTAATTCTTTTCTTATGTAGCGTTTAATGCATCCGCTAGTATATAATACCGACCGACGCTTATACTCGTAGCGGTGTCATACGTATCAAAGATCACCTAACATTGGGGTGTCAGGCGACCTCGTGCCAATCGGTGTTCCAAGGCTTGCAGTTAAGGTATCAACTGTTTTAGAACAGAGCCTCGTTGATACCTGGGCATATCAACGCAGTACAGACTTAGTTGTCAAGTTCTTGCCATGGTACTGAAGGACTATGCCGAGGTGAATCTCCATTCCCTCCTTAACTCGAATAAGTATGGATCCGATTGAAAATAAAGAAGAAACAACAACTCCAAAACCCAATAATGCAACGCCCACTATTTCTGACAAAACCACGTCTGGGGAAACCCAGCCTATGGTTGATGGGACAGTAGTTTCGTGAGCTGACAGACAAAATTTACCCTGTAGAGTAGTTGTCAAGGGCAGTATGGCTGAACAAAGCCGATAACTTCTAGCTCTACTAGAGCGGACGCTGGCCCTGAGCCTCAGCCATGGTAGTGCTTCTGCTGGGGGCGAGGACATCTTATCGGATGACGTTTTTTCATCACAGTCATTCCAGCGACAGTAGTCGACTATAATCTGGCATCGTCCCCAGCGGAAGCAACCAATTCCTTGAAGCCAGGACCTTCGAATGCACCAGCAAACCGTCCACTGGCCGCAACTGATAAAACTATATTTCTGAGGCAGGACGCTATTGAGGATGGAACCCCGACCAAAACCTTTGTCAGCAGGGAAACATCGTATTTCTCAATCAAACTAAACAGGATAAATCTCAGGTGAGCAACTTAAAAAAAAAACATCCTACTTACCCAAGAGAAATCCTGAATTTAATAGGCTTTCATTCGTCCAAATGACCAAAGAGGTCGAGCTGACCCAACGCCAACATCGACCTCTGTTTTCCCCCAAAGAGCAAGTAAGGGGCGATGATGTGGATAGTCAGGCGGCCCTTTCGTGCGCCTATTAGCACTTTCACAGTAACCGGTACCCGCACAAAGAGCCCGCTTGACTATTCACATAGATAGTCACCGGTCTAACTATGTTCATTTTCATATTCGGGTTTTAAAAGAGCAAATTTTAAATCTATTCGTGTTTAGGAGTATAACATTTATAACCTACCAGAAGGACGCCACGGCCAGTGCATCGGAGGGTCATCTTAACAAATTAATCTACGTTGTACCGCTTCATCTCAGGAATTCGCAAGAATGTTCTGTTCTTTCGTAATATATTGTCCAAACTTAGTTTAAGTTCGAAGATGGGTTATATCGGACCACTGCTTCCGGCACCTGTCTGTCTAAACGTTGCAAATAAAGCACGAAACGATACAACACGGAAGTTGGACATCGGTAAGCTGCAAACACAACAGATAGCCACAGCATATTCTACTCAACTAGCCCAATTGCTTAATGAAAGCACTCCTCGTTCCTATAACACATCAGCACAATGGCAAAATATTGCCTACTCCATGCATACACCCGTAAAATCAATACTTGGATACTAGAGGCCTCCACCTAGGAAACCATGGTATGACCAGGAGTGTCATGCTGCTACCGAAGAGAAAAATGCGGCATATAGGGCTACTTTACAATCAGTAGCAACGCGTAGTGCACGAGATAGGTATCGGGAGAAAAGTAGAGAGGAGAAACGTCTTTTCCGCAGGAAAAAGAGAGAAATCGAAAGGCGAGAGGTACAGGAGCCAGAATGAAGTCCGAAAGTTCTACCAAAGAGTAAAACATCAAACCGATGGCTTTGGTACAGGCGCATCCTCCTCTAGAGACCAGGTTATGGAAAGAACACTTTTCCAAACTGTTGGTATCCGATAGTAGCTGTGGTATCCGCCGTCATCGAAGATACCACAGATTCAATTCCAGGAGATGGTATTGAATGTATACCGCCCAGCCAGGATGAGGTAAAGACAGCAATAAACCGGCTGAAGAATAATAAGGCAGCAGGAGCCGATGGCTTGCCAGCCAAGCTGTTCAAAACCGGAAGCGACACGATGATAAGGTGTATGCATCAGTTAGTTAGCACCATCTGGCAGGAAGAACGTGTACCCGACGATTGGAACGTGAGCATCCTATGTCCTGTCCTC
The DNA here is from genome assembly GCF_047663935.1 of Musca autumnalis. Classification (NCBI taxonomy): domain Eukaryota; kingdom Metazoa; phylum Arthropoda; class Insecta; order Diptera; family Muscidae; genus Musca; species Musca autumnalis. Next base: position 67,936,601 of record NW_027411977.1, on the reverse strand, counting down.
AAGAAGAGAGATAAGACTGTGTGCTCCAATTACAGGGGCATACGTTTGCTCCCTATTGCATATAAGATAGTATCTGGCATATTGTGTGACAGATTAAAGCCTATGGTCAATGAAATTATTGGACCCTATCAGTGCGTCTTCAGACCTGGTAAATACCCCATTGACCAGATATTTACCTTGAGACAAATCCTGGAAAAGACCCAAGAAATGGAGATCGACACCGTCCTTCTTTTCGTCGATTACAAAGCGGCCTTCGACAGCCCCCGTACGTGTTCTAAGCCATGTCTGAATTTGTTATCCCTGCAAAGCTCATTCGGCTTTGTACAATGACTGATTCTCGGTCCTCAGTTAAAATAGAAAAAAACCTCTCCGAAGAGTTTATTACCAAAAGAGGTTTCAGACAAGGTGACGACCTGTCGTGTGATCGTTTCTACATCCTGCTGGAGAAGGTCATACGAGACGCGAAGGTCAAAAGAAGTGGAATAATATACACAAACAGCCATATGTTACTTGCTTATGCCGACGGCATTGATATCATGGGTCTATCGGTAAAGGAAGTAACAGATACCTTTCCAAAAGTCGAAAGGGAATCTGCTTAAGTGGGTCTGGCGGTAAACGGCGAGAAGGCCAAGTTGATGGAGTCAACGCGCAATGCGTCCATAGAGATCGGGCCAACTGTTGACGTTGGTTCCTATAATTTTGAGGTAGTAAAGGACTTCGTCTACCTCGGCACCGCCGTAAACACAACCAACAACATCAGTTGTGAAATACGAAGAAGAATAGTGTTGGCCAACAGATGATACTTCGGTCTGAGTAAGCAGTTTAGGAATAAAGCCACATCTCGCCAAACAAAAACCACGCTTTACAAAACACTGATACTACCCGTGCGGATGTATGGTTCCGAAGCCTTGGTACTTGCGCAAGCAGACAAGGCAGTGCTTGGTGTGTTTAAGAGAAAAATTCTTCTAAAGATCTACGGACCAATCTGCGTTGACGGTGAATATCGACGTTGTATGGACCACGAGCTGTATCTGCTATACGACGACATCAATATAGATACACGTATCGAGATGCAACGATTGCGTTGGCTAAGCCATATAATAAGAATGAGCGACGAACCCGCTAAAAAGGCGCATAAATACGTGCCACATGGCGGTGCATGCAGAATTGGCAGGCTTAAGCTTAGATGGAACAAACAAGTGGATGAAGAGATGAAAAGTCGCGGTATTCCAGAAAGCGAAGCAGTAAACAGAGAGAATTGGAAATCTTTTCTTAGTTCGGTTTATAGAACAACTGTTCTGTAATGGGCCAACTAAGTAAGTAGTTTATGTTCGAAGATGGGTTATATCGGACCACTGCTTCCGATAGCTCCCCCACAAAAGTTCGAACATGTTCGGAAAATTTGTGCGTACGATAACTCGATTTGATACACACTGTGCTTATCTTGAAATTTCTGCCAGACTTAGATGAGGTTCCAATATGGACTCAATCGGTCCACTCCTTCGGGTACCTCCCACACAAAATTTCGAAAAAGTTCAGTTTAGGACCTGCTTTCGTATCGCTTTGAATTTTGTTGTAACAACTTGTATTCACTGTCCTCCATACGACGGTACAAGTCTTATCAGGGGGATTCCATAGTTCTTGAGAAAGCAGGCTGGAAGGTGCAAAAAACCCATATGACACCCTTTGCAGTGGTTGGAGCGCAAGATAACTCTCGAACGGATCTGCCGATTTGATCCAAAATTTTGCCTTCGTAATATTTTGTGCAAATATAGTTTAAGTTCGAAGATGAGCCATATCGGTCCACTCCTTCAGGTACGTCCGCCAAAAAAGTTCAAAACTGTTAACTCTTGAAAAAAGTGACCGATTTGGTCCATACATTGCACATCCTAGTACATGTACAAGATACAGATCAGATTCAAATATGGACTAGATAGGTCCACTCATTCGAAATTAGGGAAAAGTCCAGTTTAAGACCTGCTTTCGAATCGTTTTGCTTTTTTTGTAGCATTTGTATTCGATGCCCCTATTACAACAGTACACTTTTTTCTGGGGCAAGTTCTCACAACAACAACTAATACTCGCTTTCCCCATTACGACTGTTTTTTCAGGGGCAACTCCTTACTTCTTGAGATAATGACACAAAAGCTGAAAAAATTTGTCGGCATCAACTAAACTGGGTAGCACGTAAGATAACCCTTGCTTTCTCCCGATTTGGTCTAAACATTGTACATCGTATTGTAAAGACGTCAGAAAAAATCTGTGTTACTTCTTTTCTTTGGTCCGAGGCTGAAGGTATACCTCGGTCAGCAAAGCCGACTGATCCTTTTTTTAATTGTTTCTACAACAAAATCGAATGTTGACACATGGCAACACTTCACCCATTGAGCACATTTGATTGACTGACTTTAATGAATGCAAATGCCTTCAAGAGAAGTAAAAGTGTGTCACCAAAAAATCAAAACGACAGACAGACAGGCCAGTAAAATAATCGAAATAATGGTCATTCATTCAATTCAGCTACGGTTCGGTCAAAGTTATTATGAAACACAACAACTGTAAAACACAAAACCAAACCTCTCAAGAAAAAAAAAACATTGTAATTTTGTAGTGAAACCTTCCAAAAAAGGCATGACCGAAACCCAAAATCCCAACAGCGCCGGCAACAATGAATTGAACAGAACAACAATCTTCGTGCAGTTACACTGTCACATTCCCATAAGTAAGAGTTGTCAAAGCGCTAATTGTCAACTCACTCAGTTTGTTGAGTCAATGACTTTCAAAAGAGGGACAGCAAAAGCGACAACAACAATCACGAGTGGGGTTAAGAAAACTGTAGAGGCAGCTCCAGCAATAACACCACGCAGTAAGAACTAAGGCATTTAATTGAAACTGTATCATACGACGGACATACATACATTTTATTTTTAAAACACACGTGCAAAGTAATAGCCCCCAGAAAAAAAAAACAACAGCTAATAAAGGGCGTTGACATACTCACATGGTCAAACACACATACACAGACATATTTTGATGTATAAGTCCGTTCGAAAGAAGGGCGCAGTTATTCATCGCCCTGGTGATATTTCCAAAACAAATATCCATTGAATGCATTTATGGCGAAAAAATCTGTGTTGCACAGTGGCAAAAAATTGCAAATGATAGACTTACTGCGTGGTAATGTCACGCTAGTTAGACATGTGACAGAGAAATGACGTAGGAATGACGAAAAAATAGATTGAAGTTCATTTCTCTAAAAATCGTACTCAAAGTTCAAGGAAAGAAGTTAAAGATTGGAGCAGTTGGAAATCTATTTTTTGAACAGTTTATGGAAGAAAAGTTTTGCATGGAGTCACTTAAATATGTGTGATTATATGATCTCCAAAAGAAATTAGCCCGTAAACACTGTGCTTGTTTATGGCACAAGTCAAATTTACCACGCTGAGCACGGTGAATGTTTTAAATCACAAATTCAGTCAAAATGCTGACAAGCAGTTAAAACAACAACCCAAGCTCACCAACCAGCCAAATAGCCAACTCCATTTATTCGACTAACGAAAAACGGATGCTTAGACTCCATGGCGATGTAAATCAAAGCAAAGAATGACCATCAATTTGCAATTGTCACATAGCTATGATCGAAGCGTCACGCTGATGTTGGGTGGTGTCACCGTTGTTTGTTTAATGAACATTTCGTGGTCATGTGGCTCGGTTCCCCATGGTTTGCGGTGCTAGCTCTCCGACAGATGGCTGCTGGAGCATAACAAACATTATGTTATGTTGCATTGATTTTGAATTCATTTCGTATCACACAGAGGAGACAACAATTGGTCTCCCTAGCTGGAGTTGGTTTTTTTTTGTTCTTTGCTTTTGTCACTAATAAGCGCTTTTCCGCCTTTGTTCTGAGCCAGCTTATAGAACAGTGAAATAGTATCCACAATTGAAATCAAAGCTCCACATCCATATATTCCTTTGTCCTCAACTAATATTCTATGGCACGTGGGCGCTGCATTTGTGTGGCATGAAGGTGCGTTTGTTGTATTAAATTTTCGTTGTGTCGATGCTGTCATTTAGCATTGTCTGCCCGCCAACTATTTATTGTTTAGGTCAGAAAATGTGGAGAACATCGGGTGTGACCACCAGCATAAATACAATTTATTGTAATGTTTCGATGGTGGTATGAGCTGTTTGAGAAAGACTTTAGTGAGAAGAATGAATGGAAATACCTCTACTAAATGGCAATTAAAATTATTCTCTTTTGGAAATACGCAAAGCTGGAAGCGGGAGAGGTACCTAAAATAAATGAAAATAATGCTACCGCGCCGCTACAATCTCAAAACGATTTGAGGCTTACTCTTAAACTGCAAAAAAATTTAATGTTTGTGGTGGTCTCCGGCTGGACCAATATTGTCCATTTTCCTGATCGACGTCAGGAAGAAATATTACGATGTGCAAAATACGGATAAAATCGGGTACTCCATGCGTGTGCTTTTGTGGGGATGGAACTCAAAGGTATTGGGGCATATGGCCCATATTCGAACTTGACCTCAGTTGGGTTACGATATTTGGAGATGCAAAGTTTTAACCAACCGTTTGAAAAGAATCGGTAATGGGCACCAGCCAGACAGATGGACAAGGCACGCTTAAAAGGAATTCAAAATCCATTTCATCCGTTGTCAGTCTATCAGGCAGTCACCTGATTATATTTCTATTCCTATCTATTTTTTGGTTTCCTTTCGCTTTATGGAATAGGGTGATTTTGATCTCGTCTTCCACTTGCGTTCACCACAATGCGGGAATTATTTACAGCATATCTAGTGGTTTCATCATCGATCATTCTCAGGACATGGCTTGCCAACGTAGTCGTTGTATTTCAATTCGTTTAACTATAATATATAGTGTCGGCCAAAACAAAAGTACAGTACATTTTTTTAATTGATATTTTTTTAAGAAAACAAAGTTATAAATTTATTTTTTCTTTTTTATTTATATCTTTATTATTATTACCAAAACATTATCTGATATTGTTCATATTCATCCAAAAATTATGCTGGTCAAATACAAAATCGCTTAGAATTTAGAATAAGCAAAATAGCGATTAACAGAAGAGCGGTATTGGTCGGCTTATTCAGTCGACGACTCTCGAAAAAAACTTTCATATCGATAAAAAATTAATAAGCCAGACTGTATATCGCCGAGACCCATCTGAGCCGTAGTATCCAAAAATTGAGGACTATGCTGTTTTCTGATGAATCTAAGTTTAATTTAAAGGATTTAGATGGCATAAGGCGTGGACCAAATGGGCAATATTGCAAAGGCGGAACACGATGGTCTTGATTTTTTTTCTCGAGGCAAGGGATTGGGCCAATTCCTAAAATTAATGGAATTATGGAATTATGAATGTTTTCCTATCATTAACAAAGTTGTAGCTGAAAACAACCGCAAACAAAATTAATGCTCAAACATTGGTTAAATGGTATTAAAATCTGCTGTAATTTCGGGCTTTAGGCTAACGATAAAAATTTACCTCATCGAAATAATGGCCTTGACTTCTCATATGTTTCGACAAAATACGCTTCAAATAATTTGGTGTCGATTTAGCCCAGTTCTTTCGTCTGTCTGGCTCGATCGCATGATATCTATCGAACGGATCAACCGAACTTTAAGTCATATCGGTCCAGTCCTTTTTTCCCATAAGTCTACCTTTGTCGAAGGCCCAAATCGATTTCTTCGAGACATGGATTAGGTTCGAATATGGAGTATATCGGTTCACTCCTTCAGGTACGTCCCATACAAAATTTCAATATCCGATTTCACCGAAACTTTGAACATTCTAAAATTATTTCCGGGCGTACATACGAGTATGTATATCAAGTACCAAGAGGGTCTATATGGGACAACATCTTCGGATTATTCCCTCACAAAATTTCAAAATAAGTACAATAAAAAGGCTGTTTGAGAATCCATTAGACATTTTTGCAAATGCTACTCCTTGCGGTCTTGTTTACAGCGATATTCTATTTTTCGTGGGTAAGTCGATGCTTCCTGACATAACGGTTCAAAAGATCTAAATCTTACTATGAACAACTAAAATGACGGATTGACACGATAACTATCAAAAGGAATGACTTCCATAGTTAGGTCCACTTCCAAAATGGACCATTCTTGCAGGTATCTTCTCCACAAAAGTGCAAAACTTTTGCGATCTTATCGAAGTCAAATTTATGACCACAACATAAACATTTATTCGCAACGCTCACAATCGTGAAGTTTTGTATCCAAATGTTTCGATATTTTTGTCGGAAAGTGCATACGTCTTAAAAGACAACGAAATTCTGAAACTCCCTGAATACACAATTTTTAGGACAGAGATATTGGTTATGAAGCCCGTATTCGATCTGTCTATAGATTAAAGTCTATACTTTTAAGACTGATATTTTTTACTTGTTTTCGAGAAAACAAAAGTTATGAATTTGCATAAGTTCGTGCCGACAGAAGTGCAAAATCTTTGGTCATAGTCCTTGGAAAGTTTTAAATGTCATCGAGTTCATAAACATCTAATCGTATAATTAAGGTAGAAATAAGGCGGAACAACCATTGGGATATCAGATGGAGTTTTTCCGACTTAAACTATTTTGTCAGGACTTAGCTAAAATTTTACCGAGCCCGAATGTGGGTTTCGTAGTCTCAAACAGTAATGCGTGTAGAATTCGGCCGACTCCTGATAAAAATGTTTTCTGTTCTAAATGCCTGTTCCAGAACCTTCAAGAATCTACAAGTTTTTACTACTGAAAATGAGTAGATTCTTGCAGTACTGGAACAGACCATAAATGTAATTTTCTGAATTTTTCAGTTGCATGGACTCTATAACTTCTGATAAAATAGTAAAGTTTTCGTGTTTTTATGACATAAAATATTATTTTTTCTACAATAGCTGGCAATGTTTGATTGGAAATGTTCGGTACAAGTCTAATCTGCACTCGGGGATTCCAGTTATTCTTTCTTTGGAGTTATTTATTTCAATTAATTAATGGTATACAAATAACATTAATAGGTTTTTTAGATATATCTTTTTATCAGCATCAGTCCTCGCGGTAAAAATGTGTCCAATTGATAACTTAATAAGGCATAAGTAGCACAAAACTTTTTAATGGGACTGAAGTTAATGCGTGATATATGGATGTGTACTTTGAAGAATAAGAAATACTGTAAATTTTTGAAATAGAATCGAAAATGCCAATTAAGAGCTACTGTGGTTAAAAATTCTGAGATACACCAAAACGTAAACCTACATGTGTAATATTCATTCGAAAGATTTGTTAGTTATTGCGTCAAATCTGTTATGGAATTTGGTTAAAAACTTCAAAATAACAGGCGGAACTTTTGTATGGGGACTATACTGAACGTGTTATGATATGCTGCATATTACTCTTTTCCACATTTCAAACTTATATCTATAATATTGTAAACTCTCTCTATTGAAATTATATACTTTATTTCAATATCTATATATATATAAAATTCTTCGAGTCTGCCATGTTGTTCGAAATTAAACTCCTCCGAAACGGCTGGACCGAATTCGATGAAATTTTGTATGTGGAGTTTTTAGGTCTGAGAATAGGTTTTTAGATATTTTTCATACTGGTCAGTGGAGTGACCAGGGTACCTCCCCCACAAAATTTTTTAAGAAAACGTGAAAATAAGGATACTTTTGAACGTATTGTTAAAAAAATACTTGCAATACTATGGTCAATACTGCCTCGATCCTGAATGGTCATCTCGGAAGTGGAATATCGCGGTCAGCCCAATTTTTCAAAAATGTATAGACAATATCCTTAATTTTAGTAAGCGTGACTACACAAACGCTATAAACACTGGCTTCAATAAGTGGGAAAGCGCGATCAACCCACATTTTGGAATACAGTACAACCTCGATAATGTAAAATGCTGCGTGATCGAAATTCCAAAAAAAATTGATTGAGAAATCAGGCAAAACGTAATTTCAAAGATGGTTAACTAACTGGAACGTCTAAAAATGTGAAATGGCCACTAAAACTACGGGTAAACTATGCTATGATCTATCTAAATGTATATAAATTCTTTAAGACTGACAAGATGTTCTAAATTAGACTTCCGTGTGTGCAGGTTCATAAGGTGGCAGAATACAGAAAATGGAGGGGATGGGGGACCTCTCCCATAACAGGTTTTAACAAATCGCGAAACTCAGAGATTATTAGACGTATTAGTAAAAACAATAGCAATTGTGGCCTCTGTCAATAATGGGTTTTTTGAATCAGAATATCGCGATTGCGTCCAATTTTTGAAAACTTTATTCTTTCTGATCAGATTCACTAATTTAATAAGGGGGCAGCAAACACGCTGAACATTAACTTTAGGGCTTGAAATACAGCAGAGTCTAGATAAATTCAACTAGCATGTTTAAAAGTGTAAAATAATAACGTGCTCAATGAAACAGCACTTTGCTAACAACAAGTAAAAACGGCGTTACCCACCAGCATAAATTATATTGAAATCAGGTTCTGACATTTCGGTTGAAAAAAATCCCCAAAAATCGGTAGGTATCGTTTTATGGGGCTATATGGAAACGTAAATTTTGCCGACAATTCTCCGTTAAAATATTTGATACCTCTAAAGGAGACAACATACCAAATAATGTTGAATAATGCCGCTAAAACCTTGGAGATACCGCGAGTATCGGAAGGTGTCGTTCAATGGAGGCCACATAACAACTTCTACCTAATGTTTTATACCTAATGTTTTATACCCATAATGGAGACTAAACACCAAATTGTAGCATTTTCGGTGGAATAATGACTCTAAAAACCCAAAAATATTGAAACTCGGGAGGTACAGTCCTATGGTAGATGTATTAGAACGTGGACCTATGCCAATAATTCTCTGCAGAAATGTTTTATACCCCCAAGGGAAACTAAGTACCAATTATAACCATTTCGTATGAATAATGTGGCTATACACATACAAATACAGAAATAGGAAATCTAGCGATGACTATTTACAAAACCTGGACCTGCACCGAATATTCCATATTTTATAGCCACACTGAACATTTAATAGCCATTTCTGTGGAATTACGATACTAAAACCTTCAAAATATCGAGACTCGGGAGGTACCGTTTTAGAGTAGCTTTATCAAAACGTGGACCTATGTCGATAATTTATTACAGAAATATTTTATCCCTCCAAGGGAGACTAAATACCAAATTATTGTCATTTCGGTAAGATAATGCTGTTAAAACCTTGAAAATACTGCAAATCAAAATGTGGACTGATATAATAACTTTTCAATACCAAACATGCTACGAGTAAAAAATAGAAACTTCTGTACCAATTTGAAGAGTTTTATGTTAAATATCGCGAGCTGTATCTTGATTTCAACAGATAGACAGACGGATATCGTTATATCGACTTATTTTTTATGTTGATCACAAATTTATACATACTTTATAGGTTCTCCGACGAATATTCCGATGTGTTGCAAACAGAATCACAAAGTTAATTATACCCTTAATAATCGTATGGTGGAAGATATAATTTAAGTAACTTTCTATTCTACATCTAGAGATACCATTGTATGAGGGTTATACCAAAACATCGACATATCGTCAATTCGGTTCGAAAATCTAGAGTTATCAATATTAGATAGATAAATTGTTGATAGATTACTAATGCTTACATGGAAATCCAAAAGTAAGGACCAGCAACGCGGAACCGGGTCAGCTAGGTCCCTAGGTGAGCAGGTCTTCTTTACGAACAATTATGAAGGAGAAACCCAAATATTGCTAAGGACTACAGTCGAACCCCTAATCACAATGTAATGTTTCCTTTTAAAAATTTTAAGAAGTAACCCATTATTACTCAGCTTACTGGTAATGCAGAAAGTAGGGACTAAATACCAAATTGTAGCCATAACGGTGGGAAACCTCCAAACTGTTCTATGGTACCTATATCGGAACGACCCCCGACGAAGACCAACAACAACCATTTCGGTGGGAAAATTAGGCAAAACCTCTTTACTATAGAAATTCGTTCTATGGGAGCTTTATCAAAAAGTGGACCTGTAGCGACAATACTCTGCAGAAGTATTTACGACATCCAACAAACCAATTTATAGCCATTTCAGTTCAATAATTTGGCTAAAATCTTGCAAATACCCAACGTCGGGTTAAACTGGACACAAAATGGGAATGCTTATACCCCAAGGAAGACTAAATCCCATTTAATGGCGAATACCGAAAATCGGGTGGTACAGTTCCATGGGGTTTATATCAAAACGTGGACCGGTATAACCCATTTTCAATACCAAACATCCTAGGAGAAATTTATTACAAAGTTCAATGTTAAATATTGCGGGCTGTATCTTGATTTCAGCTGAAGAACATCGCTACATTAGCTCATTTTTATTCTGATCAAAAAAAAATCGAAGTGTTAGAAAGGGAAACAAAAAGTTAGTTATACCCTTCATCTTATAGTGGAGGGTATAATTAAAAGAATTTTCTATTTTAAATCTGGAGATACAATTACATGAGAGTTTTGCTAAAAATTATATTTTATGAAGTTTCAAGAGGAATGCATAGTTACGTCAATTCGGTTCGAAAATCGCAACATTTCATTCGTAATTCGATTATTCTATTTGTAATTCAAATTGTTCCATTTGTAATTCGATTTATTCCATTTATAAAATTATTCCATTTATAAAAAGGGAAGGAAGAAATGGAATAATTCGGATTACAAATAAAATAGTTCGAATTACAAGTAAAATAAGTTGAATTACAAATGCAATAATTCGAATTTCAAATATAATAATTCAAATTACAAATAGATAAATTCGAATTACAAATGGAATAATTCGAATTACATTTGAAATGTTTCGAATTACAATTGTAATTATCGAATTACAAATAAAATGTTACGAATTAAAAATGGAATTCTCGAATTACAACTAAAATGATTCGAATTGAATCTGAAAAGGTGTAGATATATAAATATGTAGATGTGTTATAAATGTTTACACGGAAAACAAAAAACGGGCCAGCAACGCGGACCGGGTCAGCTAGTTTCATATAAAATCAACTAAAAACCCTTTAAAATAGCTTTATGTTACGCTACAAAACATTTTTTTAATTTCATGATTTTTGGTCAAGTTGGGCCCCCCGGAATGAAATCCTGCGTACGTCCCTGCCACAAACTATGGACATAGGCACCTTAGTAACAACTAGAAAATTTGTTAAAAATGTTAATTGTGTAGAAGCAATTTGATCTCTACATAGAAGATAGTTAAGAAAATTCTTCATCTTCAAATTATATTATATTATCGTTTTTTAAAATAGTCAGGCTTAATCCCGTAGTCGTTGCTTTAATAATTTATTAAAACAACTTTAATTTATTAGTGGGAAAAAATTACCAAGGGGTAAGGCAGCATCAGTTCCCTTGACGATCTGTGGCGAGATCTTAAACGGATTTAAGCCTGACGATTTTGAAACACAAAATAGAAGTCGTCATCCCAAATAAAAAACGCCAACCCCTTCATATTTTATTATCGCTAAATTTACACACATTTTATAACTCCCTCGTATGCCACACTCATCCGCAGATGCTTAGGTTTCATATTTGTGTTTATGTGGGCATTCGATTTACGTTTTCATTTTGATACTTTGAATAAATGTAAATTTGGTTCTATTATTTACAGTACACATACACAAACATACAAACAAATGTATGCATATATGATTCCTATGGATAAAACCTAAGACGAAGTTTTCTTTTGTCGCCACATCCGCAAGCAATACTAGGCTTTTAATTCGAGATTTATGTTTGCGAGACATTAATTTATCTTTTGTTTTAAAGTTTTCCTTTTTTTTAAATTCTGCTTTATTTTTTTTGTACTTTATGTTTGTTGTTGGACTTTTTTTTAGTCATGTCTGTTGCGTTGAGTTCCATTTTTCTGCATGATTGAATGATTGTGTAGCAATTGATTGATTGTTGCCAATATCTAAAGTGATGTCAATGATAAAGTTGTTAAAACTCCATAGCGACGACAACAGTGGCGGTTTGGTTGGCGAAATTTGAAATATTGTTTTTCAATACCGATAGCCTGCAGTGAGGGTGGATATGTAAGGGTATAACGTTAATATATTTGTATACTAATAGGCCGACAATATTAAACTAGAAAGAGCTATCTATTTTTTAAATTATAATTTTTTGTGAGGGAAGATTTAAGCAATTACAGATTATTGAGATGTTTTTCTTAACGATTTGTAAAGTATGAATTTTATATCTTCTCACTGTGAATCATATATTAGTATAACAAACCCCAACGATATACATATCTGTTTGATTTTATTATGTCCGGTACGTACAACTACTGTTGATTCAGCTGATATGTGGTATGCGGCAATGATTACATTGACGTAGCAACATAATAAACATTTAAATTTGTTAAATTTTCTCTGGCCAATGTTTACGAAAATAACTACCATGTGTCCCAGCACTAAATATAGCAACAAAATAACCCAACTTAAGTTTTAAAAGTGTAAATAAAATATCTGTCCAGTCGTATTTGATTTACATTTTGTTAAACAAACGATCGGTCAATGAATGATTTTTAGTACAGCTGCGCTGATGATGAGATCATTGTGTGATCATCGTATTTGTTTACAAAAGTGGGCTTGAGGGTTTTTGGGTGAAATAATCAACGGTATATCGTAACACTCGGCGTCGTAATGTGCACCTTTATGTGTGGTCAGATATAAGTAAATATTTGCATTTATTCATTACTGTAGGTTTTTATGTGTGTGTGTGTGTGTATGTATGTCTGATGTATACTGATATGAGTCAAAGTTAAAAGCGTCAAGTTTAACAACAACAACTACAGCAATTTAGATATGTGAATATCGAGACGTTATTGGAAAATGTTTGAATAATAAATGTGTGAAAAAAAACACATTGGATAAACACACCTGTTCAAACTGAAATGAGATGTTATAAACCAAATAAATGGTACTTTACTGACCCATTGATTCATGCAAAATGTGAACACATTTCGAACAATGAACTTTCAATATGTTAAGAACTTTGGTTAGTCGAAAATCAGTTGTGAGAATGTCTAGTGGCAATTAGTAAAACCAGAGAAATATAAAATGTAATTATTTCTTCATATTTTTGATTATACATTTTTATAACTAAATGTTACTTGTTTTTCATTTGAAATTAAAGAAATCCCTGATGATGATCATCGACGATGATCGAAATATTGGAAAAAATAAATAAAAATTAAAAACAAACATTTTTTGTTTTTTCAATTTCTGACCTGAAAGCCAAACAAAACAGCAAAAAGATAATATGTTAAGGAATGTGAGAATCTTTTTCAAAGTGTATATAAACTTTGATATGACCAAATTTGCCTGACGGAAATAATGGCTTGGGTCCAGAAATATGTTTGAACCAAAGTCCTTTTCAGCCTGTCTGGATAGTGCACAGGAACACTTTTCCAGAGTTCTGCTCAGAGTTTTTAGCTAACATTGTGCACATTTGAGTTGGTCCAAACTATACACTTCGAAATAATGATCAGGCTCGAATATGGACTATTTCGGATACTTACCACACAAAATGTAGAATGTTTTCCTGAGATAATTGTAAAAAGCTCTAAAAATATTGCCTGCGCCACTATAATTAGTAATGAACACAATAATTATTTCTTAGTTAGCCATCTTCAGGACATTTGTCATATCTTCTTCTTCTTCTTTATTTGCCAATCCGTGTTCGGATGTTAGCGATCATACAATTATAATTTAGTGTTACATAATTTAACTTATAAGAATTCGTTCGTTTTGCACACCCGTCCATTCTTTAATGTTACTTATCCATGTTGTTTCTCTTCTTTCTCTGGGTCTTTTTCCTTCGATATTGGTCTGTATAATGGCTTGGAGCAGCATATATGTATTTTCCATTCCTCATTATAAGCCGAACTAAAAAAATTTCCTTTCATCTCTATTTGTTGCTTTATTTCTCCAATTTGGATCACCGCACCTTTCGATCTCGTCTTCCACTTGTTTACTCCATAGAAGCTTTGGCCTTTGGATGAACCGCCATGTGACCCGTATTTATACAACTTTTTTGTGGGTTCTTCATCTCTTACGATATGAACTAGCCAACACAATCGTTGTAACTACATACGTTTAACTAAACTGATGTCGTTGTATAGCCGATACAGCAACGCATATTGGCCAGTAGATAATTCTAAGATTTTTTTCTCTCTAAAAAAGAAAAAACAGTTACTGCCTTGCATGCTTGCCCAAGTACCACGGATTTGGAACCATACATTAGCACCGCACAATGGTTCAGGAATCGATTTTCCTGGCCAAAAATCAAAATTTTGTTTTGTCAAAGATATTTAATTTCTATATGAGATTCGATAGTAAACATATTGAAACTAGGGAAACCAAAAAATTAGGCCCAAATAGTCAGGGACGTAGCCAGGATTTCATTTCGGGGGGGGCCCACCTGACCAAAATTTTGAATGTTCATGCTAGCGAAAATGTCTTATTTAGTAAACCTTATTTTAGACTTATTTTACTGATGAAATAATTTTCATTATTATTTTTTAATTCAAATGGCGTAAGACATTTTGGCCAATTTTACTTGTTTTTAGAACTTTTTTGACAATATGTCACAGTTAATATATGGGCAAAACAATGAATATATTAATAATCCCATATATTTTTGGGAGTATCATTTATCAAATAATTCACAACTACAGTGAATGTTATGAAATTCAGTGATATCACTTCGGTAAGACCAAAAGAAAGTGAATACAATCGGAAAACCTTAGAAATATCATAATATTTAATTTTCAAATATCTTAACATTATAATTTTCAAATATATGCAAAAATCCGATGTCTCTTATCACAAAGAATTCCTGAAGGCCATCCATTAAGAAATTCTAGCACCTTATCGCGGTTATGTAAATGACAAATTCTGTCGCCAAATCGTGCATCTTTAAATAGACTAATTTTGGCGTCCAATGGTCGGACTTCACTTATAGAAATTCTGGTTTCCCATCCTAGATCTTCTCGTAAATAGTTCAGGAACAAGGGAAAGACTGGAATCCAGTCTAAAATTCTTTTAAAATGAAATTATGTCGCCCAATCCAAGGTCTATACCTGTATACATTCTTTTAGCAAAAATGCATAAACACAATTTTTCCCAATCTGCATTTTTTATACTCTCAGTCTTTAGCCAAAATGTGCCTTATTTAAATAATGGCTTTAGGGCCAAAGTGTGTTTGGAAGAAATCTGTTTCAGAAAACTTGGAGTCGACTTAGCTATGTCCGTTCTCAAACAGATCAACCGATCTCCAAAATTTGGCCTTCGTGATATTTTGATCAACTTCGGCGATGGGCTAAATCGATCTACTCTTCCGGCAAACTTCCGCAGAGTATTTTAAAAATTTTCAGCGAAGTGCAGTTTAAGACCTCCCTGGATAAGCTGTGTAAGCTTAAGACCTCAATGGTCATGGCTTCACTTCCTTTATGCTAAAAATATGAAATTAACAAATTAATAAATAAATATAACTCTCTGGAAACGCTTTGCTTTTCAAGTTTTTCAGAGGCAAGTCTATACTTCTAGAGAAAATGGCCCGAAAGCTGTAAAGAACACCTAAGGCGATCATGTGTAGTGGCTAATGCGCACGACAATTTTCGAACCGGATACTGCGTTGGTCCAAACTTTGTTAATCGCAATATTTCAGCAAGCCTTATATATACAAAATTCGAAGATGGTGCTTTTCGGTCTACTTCTTCTGGTAGTTTTCTCCAAATTTCAAGAATTTTAGCTAAAGTGGTATGCGCGAGTTTTCTTAAACGGCGCAATATTAATAGTAATATTTTTTCCAAACTTTGTTTTTTCTCGAAAATGGGCCATACTGGGGTACCTCCCTCACAAACCTTCAAAATAGTTGTTTAAGTGCAGTTTAAGGTCTATTTGAGGATCTTTAGAAATTGTTACTGAAGGTATTCCTTGTGTTTTTCGTGTGCAAGTCCATATTTCCTGACATTAGGGTCAAAAGGTTAAAATTATTCTGGGCCGAACTGAAATGACTAGTGGGCGCAATATCTTTTAATATGAATGACTTCCAAAATAAGATCTACTCCCAAAATGAACTATGTCGGTCGATCTGTCTACAGCTGAAAGTTTCAATTCACACAGGCTCGGGGTATATTCTTGTCCGCAAAGTGGAGTGGTACTTATTTAGATTTTGACGAAGAAGAACCTGTTTCCGATCAGTTTGTAGATTTCGTTTGTCGTCACAAAGTCCTTTACCGAAGGAAGTACTTCCCAAAACACAATTGCTGTGGATTTCTATGACGTTTTCTTATGGTTTTATTCAAAGAGTAATCGACAGAAAAATCCCTGAAGATGAAATTCATTGTAATTTTGAAATATTGGAAATAATCAATATATAAATCATTAAATGTAAAGAAGAAAAATGTTTGTACGTTTCTTTGTTTGAAGTTTATGGACTCAAAAACCTCTGAACTGATCTTCCTGAAATTTTTAGAGTATATCACTACATGGCCTGAAAGTAACATAGGCTATAAACATTTCTGAAATTCCGCGTTGATCCGGAGATATAGCATCAGAATCGGAGGTACCTCCAAAAAATTTAGATTTTTTATGCAAATAGCTATAGAATGGTAACAGATATTGTCTCCAAATGTTGGATGTGTGCAGGAATTTGGTCTAGAAATATATTTGCCAAATTATACTGAAATCGGTTTAGATTTGGATATAGCGCCCATTTATTTTCTTGTATTCTTGATTTCATGTATTTTATGCATTAACAGGCTATGTATGTCAAATTTCAATGAAATTTGGAATGTGTGGCGGAATTGGGTCTAGAAATAAGTATAAATTTGGATATAGCTCTCATATATATTTTCGTACAATTTCAAGTATTTGATGCATCAAACACGCTTTAAATACCCAATTTTAATGAAAGTTGGAATGAGTGACGAAAATTGACCTACAAATAAATTTGTCAAACTATATTTTACCTTATTAGGGGTAGCGAAGCGCACCGGGTTCAGCTAGTAAAATGTAAACATTGAACTCAACCTCAATAATTTTGATTTTATTAACATTCGAAAGGTCGAACAAAACCTAAAAATTGGACAGAAAAATCCCTTTGTCCAAAAGACATTTACGACACTGCGGTGGAACAGAAATTATATCATAAAAAATGGTTGATATATTTTTTTTATTGCAAATTTCAAACATAATAAAGAATTTGTAAATGTTATGAATTTCAAAATAGTTCATTATAAAAACGTGTTAGAGAAAATATACAAACATTTAAACCACAAAGATTAAGCAACTATTTTATCTTTTATTGTTGAATTGCTCTTATAAAAAATTTCAAAAACAAAATATCGCAAAAATGATTTAATATGTTACAAACGTTCAATAAATACAAATAAACGTTTCGTTCTGAACTCAGTAACACTTGCAGTCAGCCTAAGATTTCGATTAAACGCTTAAATACTATATTAAAACTTAACAAGAACTATGCATAAAATTGCTCAAAAAGCCTAACTTGCTCATTATTTTTATACTTATAAATATGATGGACAATTAGTATGCCAATGTAGCTAAATAATTCTCTGTAATACTTCCAACAACTTTACATATTTCTTGAACAATTCACAACAGTTTAAAATTTTACTAAAAATTAAAAAAATGTGTAACATAAGCAATATCCTATGGGAACTAAAATCATTTCGGGGGGGGCCCGGGCCCCCCGCCCCCCCCCCCCTGGCTACGTCGGTGCAAATAGTGGAAGGTGTGGGCGTAGCGTGCCCCTAAAGACGAGCATTTTCCCCATTTTTGGAAAATACGTCATTTTTGCAAATTTCTGGAGAAAGACGAAGCTATTTCTCTGAAACTATAACAGTTATTGTGTTCATTGTTTTATTCGTAAGGTAGGTAGGATTGTTGCCTTTAAAACCCGTTTTAGTAAATTACCATAGCGTTTACACAGCATGATCTATTTTATTTTTCCTCGGGTACTAAATTTTATGAAATTCCAAATTTAGTGGACTAGAACTTTTGTGGAACAACATGGAACAAAGTTCTGTTTTCACAGAAAGATGTACGAAAGTCTCCTCTTCCAGCCCATATATACTTTTGTACCCGTCCCGTTCCGTCCGTTCAACACTTTTTTCAATTTATTGAAATTACATGGGTAAAAATGTGTGTTTTTCTATACTGTTCCCATATGAATTACAGTTTTTTTTGACACAATTTACAACTTTTTTGAGTATATGAGTTTTTATTCGTGTTATATAAGTTTTATTAAAACCCAAGGAGAATTTTTTTATTTTTTGAAAAAATTTAAATTTTTTTGTAAAATTTTTGAAAAAAAATTTGTTCGACATTTTTTCTAATTTTTTTTTTTAGTTTTTTTTTTTTTTTGGTTTTTATTTTGTTTATTTTTTGGTGTTTGACCAATTTTAATACATAGGAAGATATAAAAACCACAAAAACACTCATATTTTGATGAAAAATAGTTTAAAAAAAAAACTCAAAAGTTTAATTTTGACCTTGAATTTCTCTGCTACTACCATACCGAACTTGACCGCTTATAATCGTCTGAAAGCTGATTGTGTTATCTGTCTAACAAAAAAAGAATTATGAATATATCTTTATCCGTTCAAAAGTTACAGAATTTTGACCAGGAAAAAACGATTTTGAACCACTGTGCACCGGTAGTATCAGTGTTTTGTAAAGTGTTACTTTTGTTTGACTGCTTACTTAAGCCAAAGTAGCATCTGTTAGCCAATACAATTTTTCTTCTTATTTCACGACTGATGCAGTTTGTTGTGTTTATGACGGTGGTACCAACTTCCACAGTTCCGGTTTCTGTGGACAAATAGCGCGTTGTTACCATCAACTTGGTCTTATCGCCGTTTACTGCCAGACCCACTTCAGCAGATTAAAACTAGTGAACTAAAACTATGTAGTGAAATCACTCATACGCAATTCGTTCATACAAACGACCGGTGCCCATTGAACTATATAGTCGTTCAAACGAACTAGATTTTAACAATTCTAAGTTGGCCCGAGTTCTACGGACGCATTTCCCGCCGATGCCATCAACTTGGTCTTGTCGCCGTTTATTGCCAGACCCACTTCAGTAAATTCTTCTTCAACCTTTTTAAAGGTATCAGGTACAGCATTCATGCTAATGAGGGAAATACACCTTCATAGGCCAAAATGTGCTTTATCGAAATAATGGTTTTAGACCCTAAGTATGTTTGGACGAAATTAGTTTCAAACAATTTGGAGTCAATTTAGCAATGTCCGTCCGTCTGTCTGTTTGTCTGGCTGGTGCGCACGATAACTCTTTATAGGATGATGCGATTTGATCCAAAATTTGGGCCATGGTTGAAGAAGGGCCTTACCGGTCCACTCCTTCAGGTACCTCCCCCATAAAAGTTCGAAAATGTTCACAAAATTTGTGGACACGATAACTCTTGAAGGGAGTAACCGATTTGGTCAATACTTTGCACATCGTGAAATTTCTACCCGACTTAGTGGAGGTTCTAGTGTGATTTCTATTGGCCCACTCCTTCGTGTACCTCCCACACAAAATTTCAGAAAAGTTCAGTTTAGGACCAACTCTCGAATCGCTTTGATTTTTGTTGTAACAACTTGTATTCACGACGACGGTGCAAGTTTCATCAGAGGCAAGTCCATACTTCCTGACAAAATAGCCTCAAAGTTTCATAAAAACCCTATGGCACCGTGTGTAGTGGTTAAAGATCAAGATAACTCTCGAACGGATCTGCCGATTTGGTCCAAAATATGGCTTTCGTAATATTTTGTCCAAACTTAGTTTAAGTTTGAAGAAAAGCCATATCAGTCCACTCCTTCAGGTACTTCCCACACAAAAGTTCAAAAATGTTCGGAAAATTGTGCGCATGGTACTTTTTGAAGGGAGTGACCGATTTGGTCCATACTTTATACATCCTAATATATCTGTTAGATATAGATCAGGTTCGAATACGGACTATATTTGTCCACTCCTTCGGATAATTCCCACACAAAATTTCGGATAAGTTCACCTTAAGTTCAGCTCTCGGATCTCTTTGATTTTTGTTGAAACAACTTAAATTCGCTACTTCAAATACGACGGTAAATGTTTTTTCAAGGGCAAGTCAATACTTCTTAAAAAACAGCCTGAAAGGTGTAGAAACTCCCTATGTCACCATATGTAGTGGCTCGGTATGTATGCAGCATTTTTCTTTTCGGTAGTAGCAAGATACTCCTGGTAAAAAGCTCTGGTATCCAGGTATGGATTTTGCGGCTGTTTGCATGGAGTGGGCAATACTTTGCCACTGTGGTGGTATGCTTTGATTAAGCAAATGACATATGTGGAATATGCTGTGGCTATCTCTTATGATTGGATCGTACCGATGTCCAAGTTCCGTTTTGTGTCTGTTCGTCATTTATTTGTAACTTTTAATCCGGAACGTAACATTCTGCAACACGACGGTGTTCCGAGTATATGTGTGCACGTCGGATCGATCGATATTTAAAACGCTCGATGAATGCCTTCCATCTATCACAACGTGATCAGTTTAATTTTGTGTTTTTTGGTCTGGATACAACCAGTAGTGGAATTTTGTAACTCAATTTTTGAGTTACCTACAAAAATCGGTTATTAACAAAATTTTCGGTAAGTTACCGACCAAAATAAAGTTGCCCTACCGATAGCAACAGTGTTGTCAACTTTTACTGGTAGTTTTCATTCATAACTTTCTTGTCTCATTTTACCGATGTTTGTCGGTAACTCAAAAATGGGTTACAGAATATCACTACAGGTGCCCTTGTAAATGTCTAGATGCTTAAATTTTGTACTGCAGCTGCTGGTACTGTGTTTGCCGCTGCTGTCAGAGGTTTCACTGGAATTTTCCCCACAGTTGGGCCAAAGATATTATAATTTCCAATATTGGCATTAAAATCGCCAATTCTGGAATTAATGCCATGGGCAGGACACGGTGATAGTCTTTTATCTAAGCCATTGTGAAATATATCTTTGGTGTGCTCATCCTTGTATTCAGTTGGAGCATGGGCGCATAGTAGTCCGAACATTCTAGTTGGAGATTCTCAGATCATGGCTCCTGAAACGTTTACGGGACTTGTCAACATTCGGGGGATTTGTGTCTCTTTTGCTTTTTTTCATGGTAGTAGGGATTTTTTACAAGGAATCGCATAAACCCTTCTCCTTTCTCACCCGGGCTTAGGATTCGCAATAATACGAGTACAGTATATAAATATGTACTAACACTTACCGAATTATATTTACACATACAGCAAGCAGTGTCCCATATTTCTAGGAAATAAAATTATTCATACGCCCCAATTACTGTTGCCAAAAGAACTGGCAGTTTAAAGTGCAAGTGCGCTTAATTTCCCCTGAAACTGATAAGCCGAAAGCAACAGCAGCAACAACGATCAACGAACAATGAAATAAATCATCTTCAGTGTTTTTGATTGCAAATATTTGTGGCATTTATTATTCATTGTTCGGTTCGGTTCTTATCACCAATTATTCTATGTTTACAAATTAACACAATTATCAGTGTTGTTGTACCAACAACAAACCAGACGACATTGCTGCCATCGTCTCTCTTTCCCTTCGTCTTAGTATTTCCGTTAGCTTGCCCTAGAACAATGACAATATCAACACCCGACGCCATAGAATGTTTGAAATTGGCGCCACATCTATTGGTGATTTGTTTGTTTTCTTTTGTTTTCATTGAACCATCAGAGATCAGAGAAGAGAAGCTGCTGTCACCCATCACCATCAACGTTCTCACAATCATTGCAATTGATGCCACAATGTTGGTTAAGGCAAAATGTTTTTTTTTTTTACATTTGAAATAATAAAATAAAATATTAAAATGGGAATAGCACTTGAGTGCCTAGTATTGTTGATGACTTTGATTAAACTTATAAATATAATAAAAACTACTTAAATATTGCTGATCTTTAATAGAAATGCCAATTGCAAGTAAGACGCTAGTCTTGCATAGTTTATTAGACTATTTTATTATTTTTAATTAGAACAGAATACATATAAAAATATAATCTAAATACAACATGACAGCTGCACATTTGTTTATTTGTAAAAATAAATTTAATTTGTCATTTATGACTTTCATAATGTCATAGCAATTTTATTGCTAATATTAATTTAATTAGTTCAACGGGTTTAAATGCTATTAAATTGGGATTTCTTTCTTTGTTCGGAGCACAATTTACAAAGTTATTTAGTTAGATAGCTCGGATTGGAACACCATGTTGTGAGATATCTCCCTCTTTCCACTTTTCCATTCCTTGTGAGACTTGACTTTCCTCTCTTACGTGTAAGTGGATAGGTTGATAGGTTGGTTTGTGCCGATGTTGGTGCGTAGCTCGTTCAGCTCATTACTCATACGATTCCGTTATTCATCGTAAACATTCTCTATTGGTCTATACTATAGACGATGGACCTATGTTGACAATTTTTGGTGCTGAAGTCTCATGACAGGAGGAAACCTTAAAATATCAAATTGCGGGTAGACCCACAAATGTTGACAATTATTAGTGAAGAAATTTTGTGGCCACTAGAAACCTCAAATTACATATTACATGTCAAAAAATGTAGCTGAAATTCTCACAATACCAAAAATTTGGAAGGTACCATTTTATGGGGTTATACAAAAACATAGGCCGATATTGACAATTTTTGGTGGAGAAGTGCTGTGACCACTTAGAACCTGAAATGTCAAATTACAGCAAGTTCAGTTAAAAATTGTAGGTAAATTCCTCAAAATACCGAAAATCGAGAGATACCAAAACCTGGACCTACAGTGTTGCGCAATACAAAATAAATAAATCAAGTAATTCAATTTGTCGAAGCTGTTAAATACTTTTAAAAACTTTTTTTTTTATTTTTATGTGTTGACCAATTTATTTTTGTTTATGTTGTATTTTTGTTGGCGGGTATTTTAGTTAGTTTTAATTAAATGTTAATAAAAACTAGGTTTTATTTCATTTTCCACCTGACGTTTCGTTGGTTTTTTTTTCAACTTTCTCAGGTTTGTGTTTTTTTATTTGAAGGAATTCTGGTAACAAAATGAGAAAAAAAATAAGTAAGACCGGCTTTTAGTTCGGCCAGACCGAACTTGTTATACCCTCCACCACGAGTGGTATTTAAGTAAAATGGAACAATTAGTTTTCTTTCGTTTATGAAGAAGACTTAATACTAGCTAATAACTTTCAGCAATTTCGGAAAATCAATGTCGCTACTCTTAAAAACTGCGAAATTTGGGAGGTGCCGTTCTAAGGGGGCTGTATCAAAACGTCGATCTAGACCGATAAATTTCTGGCGTAAATTTTTTAGACTCAAAGAAGACTAAATACCAAATTTCCGATATTTCAGTAAGATAATGTGGTTAAAATCGTAAATCAAGAGGTACACTTCTATGGGGGATATAGGAAGACATGGACCTTTACTGAAGAATTTCTGTAAATATTGCACTTGTTTTAACTTACATTATTCTAAATCAGATTATTTTTATGTATTTTGTATATTAAAAACGGGACTGCACACATAAAAAATTAATATAATAATAAATAAATAATTAATTAAAGTTAAAACTAAGGCTAATATCACAGCTATTGAATTGCAATGGAATACTGGAGCTTTATGTTGTCTTTGTCCTCCTTTGTATTTATTGATTTGTCAATTCTTTGAATCCGTATGTGTAACGTCGGTTTTCTTTTTTCTCTCTGTCTAATTAATATCTTTACATTAAACAGATTTGCAGTGTTTCCTTTTTCCTTTGCATGATGAGAGAGTGCTGTTTTTTCCTTTAATTTTGTTATGTCTGATTAATGTTCATTTATTCTAACACTTAGCTTTCCTTGGGTATACAACTTTCGAAAATATTCAGATTTTTTCCGAATTTCGGATCAAACATTCGATAATTTTCCGAATTTCGGATCAAACATCCGAATTTTTTCGAAATTCTGAAAAAGTATCCAAAAGTCATCCGATTTTCTGCCCATTTTCGAATGTTCCTTTGGAGTTTTGTTCGAAATTATGCAGAATATCGAGAATTCCATCAAAACTTCCCATTTTTTCATTCGAGTTTATAAACGATTTCGTTTAGAATTCGGAAAGAAACTCGAATGTTTCTTTCGATTTGTTTCCGACAAAACTTTCCGAATTTGTGGACACGTTCACACAAATTTGTTGCGATTTCGGAACAAGTGAAAAATTATAAGCCGGCTTTGCCGACAGAGATATACCCTCAGCCTATGTGAATTGAAACTTTCACCCACGGATAGATAGAATTTTGTGGCCCCTTTTTGACATTTAAATTTGCCGACAAAAATGTAGATTAGGATTAAAGTTCAAAAGTGTTACAGAGGAGGTACTAAAAGGAATGGATTGACATAGTCTCTTATAGAAGTGGATCTTATTTTGAGAATCATATCTTTTAGATAGATATCGCGCCCACTAGCAATTTCAGTGGGTCTGTGCATAACTTTTAGACCAGTATGTGAGGAACCATGGACTTGTTTACGGAAAACATAATAGAATAACAGGACTACAACTAACAGTATACATTTCCAAAGGATCTTCGAACAGACTCTAAAGTGCACTTTGACAAAAATGTTGAACTTTTGTTGAGGAGCTACCCTAAGGAGGGGACCGATATGGGCCATTTTTTAGAAGTGAAATGAAATTTTGACGTAATATTAGGAGTTTGGACCAAATTGGTTACCCCGTTCAAAAGATATCGTACATACCATTTTAGTGACATTTTTTTAATATGGGTGGGAAGTACCAGAAGTTGTGGACCAGAATTGCCCATCTTCCAACTGAAACTAAGTTTAGACAAAATGTCACAAAGGCCCAATTTTGTACCAAATCCGTTCATCAGATCGTGAGTTATAGTGCTCTCCAGCCACTACATATGGTGAAATAGGGGTGTTTACACCTGTCGGGTTGTTTTGTCAAGAAGTACCCAGCAAAATTTGAAGGAAGGGGTTCCATGCGATGACGTGATGGCATCTTTTGCATTGGTTCAAAAGAAGTCGTGAAAGATCCGATCTTTTCATTAGCATTTGAACCAATGCAAAGGAAGTCGTGAAAGATCCGATCTTTTAATCAACATTTGAACCCATGCATAGGAAGTCGTGAAAGATCCTACCTTTTCATCAGCATTTGAACCCATTCCATCGATCCAATGAATTTTGTGTTTTTATTTATACACATTTTTCTAAATATATAAGATTTATTATTTGCAATGGGCTTGATGTTGTCGGAGACTCGAAATCACAACCAACGTTGTTAAAACTCTCGTCGTAATGATAACGTCATTGCAAAGGGTTGGTGAAAATGACATGCCAAAGCATTGGTGGAAATGACATTCCAAAGCATTGGTGAAAATGACATGTCAAAGCATTGGTGTAAATGACAAGCTTTGGATCCAAAAATAAATAGCATCTTTTGGGGTCCACGCTCATATAAAATTCATCGAAGAAGATGCTAAAAAATGACATGCCAGATCACTTTCACCCATAATTGAATGGCATCTTTGGCATCGAACATTTAGCTAGGTATGTACTTGGCAGCGAATGCAAGTTGCTTCAACAAAAATCAAAGTGATTCAAGAGCAGACCTTAAATTGAACTTTTCCGAAGTTTTGTGTGGGAGGTACCTCAAGGAGATGACAAATATAGTCCATATTCAAACCTATTCAGTAACTGGTAGATATATTAGGATGTGTAAAGTATGTACCAAATCGGTCACTCCCTTCAAGAGCTATCCTGCGTACAATTTTCCAGAAGATGTTTGACCTTTGGTGGGGGAGGTACCTGAAGGAGTGGACCGATATGGCTTATCTTCGAACTTAAACTAATGTTGGACAACATATTACGAAGGCCAAATTTTGAACCGAATCGGCAGATCCGTTCGGGAATTATTTTGCGCTTCAACCACTACGCACGGTGTCATTGGGATTTTTTGCACCTTTCCGGCTATTTTCTTATGAAGTATGGACTTGCCCCTAAAGAAAGTTATACCGTCGTATGGGGGGTAGTGTATAAAAGTTGCTATAATAAAAATCAAACCGATTCGAGAGCAGGTCCTAAACTGAACTTATCCGATAATTTGTGTGGGAGGTACCTGAAGAAGTGGACCGATTGAGTCTATATTGAAACCTCATCTAAGTCTGTTGGAAGTTTCACGATGTGCAAAGTATGGACAAAATCGGTTACTCCCTTCAAGAGCAATCGTGCGCAAAAACTTTTCGAACTTTTGTGGGGGAGGTACCGGAAGGAGTGGACCGATATAACCCATCTTCGAACTTAAACTTAGTTTGGACAAAATATTACGAAAGCCGAATTTTGGACCCAATCGGTTGATCCGTTCGAGAGTTATCGTGCGCTCCAGCCAGCCAGAAAGACAGACTGACGTACATGGCCAAATCAACTCCAAATTGTCTGAATCGGATTTCATCCAAACATACTTGGGGTCTTAAACCATTATTTCGATGAGACACATTTTGCCCGTATGAAAGTGTATAGTTGTGAAGTTCACTATTTGGTTGTGTTAGAGTTGGCGGATAGCAATTTTTGGTTAAAATCTCTTTGAGTTTTGTAATATTTTTATCTTTAAATGCATCTTCGCTTAAAAATAGAATTTTATTAAGGAGGCTTTGTAAGGTATTTATCTTCATATTTTGTGGTTGTTTCGAGTAGAAGTTTATTATACGACCACTGGAAGTTTCTTTGGTATACCAGTTATCAGTTTTTTCCTTGGTGAATTATTGTCATATCCAAGTTTGCAAGTTTTTTTTTTTCTTATGTTTCAATGGTAAACTTCATTTTTTGATGATACGAGTTTAAATGCTGTAAAATGAGTTATTCACAATTTTTTATAATTGCGAAAATATTGTCTACGTATCGGTCCTCTTCTTAGGGTACCTCCCGCAAAAAAGTTCAACATTTGTGCAGTTTAGGATCTGTTCGAAGATCCTTCGGAAATGTATTCCGATGCTGTTCGTTGTGGTCCTGTTTAAAGCGATATTATATTTTTCGTGGACAAGTCCATGCTTCCTGGTATACTGGTCCAAAAGATATACGAAGACCCACTGAAATGACTAGTAGTAAATGCATCTTCGCTTAAAAATAGAATTTTATTAAGGAGGCTTTTGGAGGTATTTATCTTCATATTTTGTGGTTGTATCGAGTAGAAGTTTATTATACGACCAGTGGAAGTTTCCTTGGTATACCAGTCAATTATCAGTTTTTTTCCTTGGTGAATTATTGTCATATCCAAGTTTGCAAGTTTTTGATCTTCTTCTTTTTCAACGGTAAACTTCATTTTTTGATGATACGAGTTTAAATGCTGTAAAATGAGTTATTCACAATTTTTTTATAATTGCGAAAATGTTGTCTACGTATTTTGTTTATAGTTTAATTTTCAAGCCTTTTCCTTTCAATTCCGCCATGACGTCATCTAGTAGAGCATCAAGTACGATATCCGCTATCGTAGGTGATAATGGGTTGACCATTGGCATACCGTAACTCGAGATAAAATTTATCGTCGCGTTTAAAATAGTTGTTATTATTATTAATTCCAAAATTTTCCCATAGTCCGACTTGGATGGCAACCCTATTTTTCATAGCTTTAAGACAATTACTATGGCAGCTTTTTCCACCATCAGAATTGGGTCCACTTAGTGCCCACATAAGGCTCTATCTTAAATATTGCAAGATGTATTTTCATTTCAATGACGGACGGACATGGTTATAACGGCTTTGAATTTTATGCTGATCAAGGAGATATACCCTTTTAAGGACTCCAACGTATATTTCGATGTGTTACAAACGAAATGACGAAGTTAAATACAATCTCCATATTATAATGGAGTACACACCTGTGTACTATGGTGATGACTTTTATACATCCTCGTTTCTTTCAATGATATGTTAATGAGTTTTTATTAAGCAATCAACTGATTGAATCTTCAACTAAAACAAAACAAAAGATGTTTCCAAAAATTTTAGATCATGATCATATCTCTGAAGTTGAACTGGATATTGCCATGTTAAATCTATGTAAGACCTTTTACTTGTATGTGATAAGTGATAAGCTGCTTTCCAATAAACTATATTTATGTTTCCTTTGTAATTGATACTAAAAGATTTACCCACCTCCCTCCAATTTATATTTTAAAATATATTCTATTATAAAAAATAGTATTTCTTTATAAATAATTGGTATTTCTAACAGTTTAATAAAAAAGCGTGATCTATATTGGAAATTAATGAACTAATAAACAACAATTTTATTGCCATATAATTGCTATTCATTTCGATTTCCCTCATATAAGCAATATTTTTTTCTTTTCCTGTATTATTATTGTATGAATGATAAATGCTTTTGTGTGTTGTTGTTGTAATTTGCAATTTATCGTTGTTGGTCCATATTATTTGATTTCATTTAATTCATGTTTACAATTTAGAAGTTTTTTTATTGCAATTTTGTTTCCATTTACACACCAAGAGAGAGATTTGCATTTGAACTTTATTCAGTGAGCTGCTATTGGTGGCGCTGTGATTACTTCGTTCCGCTAATTGTGTGTACTTGATCAAAGATCAGTGTTAGTTGTTTGATAGACAACGACAAAACATGTCAAAGTCTATGAAAATGAAATGGAAAAGAGAAAAAAAATAGAAAAACATTAGACACACACTGTATGAAGTCACTGATAAAGGCAGTAGCAGCATATGTGGCAATGACTAGGAGTGTACGACATGGAACTTGAGATTCATAGTGATTTCTGTAGAGTATTTATAGGTATGTAAGCTGATCATTATGAATTATCCTTAGAATATATTTTGCAGCGATTGAGAACATTTACAGTATACAGACAATTTCTAGGAATTAGTTTGTGGAAATTGCAGAAATGTGTAGATAAAAAATTCATTTTATACCCCAATCCTTATTGCTAAAGAGGATTCGATTAAAAATGTGACTTATTGGAATTTAGTCTTCATTGAGGCTCCTTAACTTTCAGAAATTTTTCAGTATAGGTCCACGTTTTTATATAGCCCCCATAGAACGCTACCTCCCGATTTTTGGTATCTCAAGGATTTATCCACACTATCTTACCGAAATGGCTGAAATTAGGTATTTGATCTTTCTTGGGGAACAAAACATTCCCCCAGAAATTTGTCGTTATAGCTCCACGCTTTGATATAGCCACCATAGGATGGAACCTTCCGATATTCAGTATTTTTAAGGTTTTAGGCACATTATCTTAATGAAATGGATTACATTTTTATTTAGTCTTCTTTCAAAATTTTTTCCCGTCAGTACAGGTCCACGTTTTGATATAGCCCTCATAGAACTATATCTCTCGATTTTCAGCATTTTTAAAATTTGAGCCTCATGGGTACATCCCGATTTTCGTTACTTGTAAGTTTGTGACCTCAATATACAACCGGTGTGTCTGAAATTTGGCATTTAGTCTCCAATGTGGATTTATCCACACTAACTTACCGTAAAGGTACTTTCCCATTTTTGGTATTTTGAAGGGTTTACCGAAATGACTGAAATTAGGTATTTATTTTTTCCTTTGGTCTACAAAATATTCCCCCAGAAATTTGCAGGTATGGCCCCGCAGAACGGCAACTCCTGATATACGGTATTTAGAATGTTTTAGTTTCATTATCCTGAGGAAAGACTGAAGTTTGCCATTTAGTCTTTCTTGGTGGTGGTGGTTCAATTCTACGATAGATTTTCGACATTTGTATACACTCAGTAGTTATGTCAACGAGGTATATACACTTTTATACGGGCAAAATGTGCCTCGTAGAAATAATGGTTTTAGAACCTAAGTATCTTTGAACAAAAATCCGATTCAGACAATTTGGCTGGTCCAAAATTTGGTTTTCGTAATATTTATTCCAAACTTAGTTTAAGGTCGACGATGGGCCATATCGGTCCTCGCATTTGATTCCTCTCGATTCCTCTCGAATCATTTTGATTTTTGTTGCAACAACTTGAATTCGCTGCCCCATTGCAACCGTACAGAGGTTTCAGGAGCAAGTCCATACTTCCTGAGAAAATGGCCCGAAAGCTGTAAAAAACCAATTTGATAGAGAATCTGGCAGTCGTTTTATTTTGCGCAATTTTAAATCAAGTTCTAAGATGGGCCATATCTGTCCACTCCATTGGGTACCTCCCCCACTACAGTTAAAAACTTTTCGCTAAAATGGTGCACACGATAACTCTTGAAGGCATTAACCGATTTGGTCCATAATTGCCCATCGTGGTTTAGATCAAATTATAATATGGACTATATATGCCAACTCCTTCGGGTACCTCCCACACACAATTTCGGGAAAGTGCAGTTTAAGAACTTCTCTCAAATCATTTTAATTTTTATACCCTCAGCATTTATGCTAAGGAGGGTGTATACACTTTCATACGGGCAAAATGTGCCTCATCGAAATAATGGTTTTAGACCCCAAGTATGTTTGGACGAAATGTGTTTCAGACAATTTGGAGTTGATTTAGCAATGTCCGTCCGTCTGTCTGTCTTTCTGGCTGGCTGGTGCGCACGATAACTCTCGAACGGATGAACCGATTCGGTTCAAATTTTGGCTTTCGTAATATTTTGTTCAAACTTAGTTTAAGTTCGAAGATGTGTTATATCGGTCACTCCTTCCGGTACCTCCCCCACAAAAGTTCGAAAATGTTCGGAAAATTTGTGCGCACGATAACTCTTGAAGGGAGTAACCAATGTGGTCCATACTTTGCACATCGTAAAATTTCTACCAGACTTATTTGAGGTTAAAATTAGGACTCAACCGGTCCACTCCTTCGGGTACCTCCCACACAAAATTTCGAAAAGTTCACTTTAGGACCAGCTCTTCGAATCTTGTATTCACCACCCCCCATACGACGGTACAAGTTTTATCTGGGGCAAGTCCATACTTCCTGAGAAAATACCCTGAAAGTTGCAAAAAGCCCCTATGACACCGTGTGTAGCGTATGGAGCTCGAGATAACTCACGAAAGCATTTGCCGATTCGGTCCAAAATTTGGCCTTCGAAATATTTTGTTCAAACATAGTTTAAATTCGAAGATAAGCCATATGGTCCACTCCTTCAGGTACCTCCCCTACAAAACTTCAAAAATATTCGGAAAATTTGTGCGCACGATAACTCTTGAAGGGAGTGACCGATGTAATCCATACTTTGCACATCCTAATATATCTACCAGATATAAATCAGGTTTGAATATGGACTATATTTACCCATTCCTTCGGCTACCTCTCCCACCAAATTTCACTTTAAGACCTGCTCTCGAATCACTTTGATTTTTGTTGCAGGACGATATCACCTGAATGGGGCAACCAATTTGGCTCAAAGTTTGGACCTCTTATTTTTTTGTCAACATTTAGTTTAACTTTTAAAATGGCCCACATCGGTCCCCCCTAAGGGTACCTCCCACCCAAAAGTTCAACATAAGTGCAATTAATTCCTAATCAACATTTTTGTCGGCAAATTCAAATGTCCAAAAAGGGCCACCAAATGCTGAAGAGACCGTAGGTGAAAGTTTCACTTCACATTGGCTGAGGGTATATATCTGTCGGCAAAGCCGACTGACACTTTTTTACTTGTTCTTGTAATAGGCCCCTATTACGATGATACAATTTTTTGAGAGGCTTGTCCATACCTCTTGAGAAAATGTCCCGAAAGTTGTAAAAAAACCCCAATGGCAAGCAAGTGTAGTGGCTGGTGCGCTTGACAGCCATCGAACCGAATACAGCTTATAGACTCACTTCTTTCAGTACCTCCCCCACAAAATTTCGAAAATATTTCCTAAAATTGATGAGATATCATAAACAGAGTAACCGATTTGGTCCAAACTTTTGATCTCGAAATATTGTGTCCGAACTTAGTTTATGTTAAAAAGTGGGCCCTATCGGTCTACTCTTTGGGGTACCCCCCACACAAATGTTCCAAATTTTTCATTAAGTGCGGTTCTGGGGGGATCGAGAATCTTTTGGAAAATTTTACCGACGATACTCCTAGTTTCCCTGTTTACAGCGAAAATATGTTGTTCGTGGGTAAGTCCAAGTTTATACGTGGCTGAAATTTGGCATTTAGTCTTCATTGGGGCATCTAAGCCTTCCTCAAAGTTGTTAGCATAGATCCACATTTTGATATAGGCCCCATAGACCGCTACATTCCGATTTTCGGTTATTGAAGGTTTTAGCCATATTATCTAACCAAAGTCACCGAAATTTGGACATTCCCGCTGAGAATTGGCGATACAGATCCACGTTTTGATATTGGCCAATAGAAGAGATATCAAGCTTTTTGTAGAAAATTAACTTATGTTGAAACTGAGGTATGGGGTATTGTAACTCGCGATCAGTTTTACAATACCATAACTTTTCACCGCATTTCGGCAAAATAAACTGTTTTAGCCCGATTCACCGAGAGGTTTCTTAAAATAATAGTTTGAGCGGAAGCTGTGGTTGTACTAATGTAAAAAAATCGGAAAAAATCGTTGAAATAAACGAGTTTCATTATGTTATTTTCCAATTAGTGGTTTTACAACACAATGTAGAGCTTAATGCTCAAAGAAGAAGTTAAATAGCACACTTCAGAGTTGAAGTTTCTAATGTATGATTTTTTAATATATCCACTGTATCTACCTCAAACGGATGCTGACATTTTGAAACCTGAAAAATGGGGTTTTTTGAATTTTTTCTCTAATCGGGACGCGCAGCTGGATTTCCCTAACAGCTAATTATTGGATTGTAGTACTCGCGATTTCCCATTTTTTAATGTATAACATGAGAGTGTAGCCCTCACAGGATCACAGTAATCTGCGCCTAAACACGAAATTATTGTGCGTAAATTTTTCTCAAAAACCTATTTTTTTGGTTTAAAATTTACAAACGTCATTCGATTTCCGTGGAAACCCGCGTAAATTTAGTTTTTTTACGTTCTGAATCTAACAAGCCTTTGCGCGTCTAAATCCATCCACTAGATCGGCGGATATGATACCCCTCAAATTTCGAAAATCTGCAAAAAATGTTTTTGAAAATATCGCGTATTTAGACGCGTTTTAGATGTGTTATTCCTACTTAGATAAATAGAGCGAAACGCATATTTAAAATGTGAGAAAACAGATATTGAAAAACGTTCGCGAATCCGGAGATATAATTGATTTCTTCTAAAAACTGAGTGCGATGCTACATCCACGGTTCTTGATGGATCGCATTGAAATGACATAGGATGATGTATGTTTTAATGGTGATCATTGAAATCGGATGCGCATAAAATGCAAATGTACTTCGCGGAAATTATGACCTATAAAACCATAAAAAAATAAAATTAGAATAATATGATTTTAATTTTTTCGTAATATTTTCTTCGTATTTTTGCAAATAACATGAATACTATAGCTCCAACCTTCACAACTTAGGTTTCATTTTATTCCTCAAAATGTCTGGAAGCTGTTATAATTTTTTTATATATTTTTCGTAAGTATGAGCGCTATTGTTTCAAAAATGTGTTTGTAAATACGTGAAATTATTTAACAAATTTGATTTTTCGCGAATCCATTGAGACTTTGCGATTATTTTTTGCATCATCGCAAAGGTTACGAATTCAGTTAACGATAATAGGATATAACAGCTAACTATATTAAGCCGCGATTTTTTTAGAATTTTTTCTAATTATCATAATTAAAACGGTCATATCTTTTGCGCGCAACGATCAAAGTTGGTAACGAAAACAGATTTAAAATGCTGATTTTTTTCTTAATTTATGTACCAAAAATCATTGATGTAGCATCAAAATTTTTTTTTGATTTTTTTGAAATGGAAAAGACAATTTTAGACATTTTTCCTGATATGTATTTTGGGTTTTAAAATCAGAAGGTACAACGATAGCGCTCGATGTCACTGATGTCACTGCGACTGTTACTTGGTATTTCGGATTCTCAATTGGTAGAAAAACTCCACGCGGAACTCATCGAACCGGCTGAACTCAACGTCGTTCTTACATGTTTGGCCCATTTTAGGCATTTGGGTCATCCATGGTTATAAAATATCTCCACCTAAATTTATTAACAGGAAAGAAAGCTAATTATTTCATTTTAGTTCAGACTATTTTATGGTGAGGGCAGAAAAAGTCTGCTCTGACGAGCTTAACGATTTTTATACCCTATACCACAATGTGGAAAAGGGTATTATAAGTTTGTTTTGGTAAAAATTCATGTAACACCGCGAAATATTCGTCGGAGACCCCCAATGTGGTATACCAATCTTCATATCTCGACGAGATAAAGCGATTTTGAGATGTGTGTCCGTCCGTCCATCCGTCCGTCCGTCTGTCCATTATAAATTGTAAACACGCTCCAGGCCGCAATTATCGACCGATCGTCACGAAATTTTGTATGGAGGTCGGGTTCAGATCAGAATAGATCCCTATTCTTATTGGTGATAATCGTGAAATATTTAGCGGGTGAAATGGACCAAAAACATAATATTTATCCAATTTTCTAGCGGCTCTGTAGGTCTCAATAATAGTCCGATCAACGCGTTATTTTAAATATGGTAAGAGTATATTACAAAGAAGAAGCTTTAAATTTGAGATGGCGATCAGATAATATTTAGGGGGTTAAATGGACCAACACTTTTGTGTGAAAATTGTGCAAATTTTTAATATACAGCGTATATCTTAATTCCTGGAAGTGACATTCCGGACAAGTGAGATATACTTGAAAGTGGAACGCTTGACCTTTCAATTGATGCCAATTATGTTGGTGTGCATGATCAGATAACAGAGTTACAGCATAATATATTCCGTTATTTGTTTGTAGTGTACTAATAAACGCACTAGAAGCAGTGTTCGAAAATAAACACTATGGTATCGTACCGTACCGTTCTGTACCGTACCAAGGTGGATAGGTACACTACGATAGTGTACCGCTCCGGAACACAAACACTAAAAAATATTTTAGTGATACTGTACCGGAACACAACGATAATCGTAGTGTACCGCATGCCGGAGCACTAAAAATCGTAGTGCTCCGACTGCGGAGGACTAAAAATCGTAGTGTTCCGACTGCGGAGCACTAAAAATGTTAGTGTTCCGACTGCCGGAGCACTAAAAATTGTAGTGCTCCGACTGTGGAGCACTAAAAATTTTAGTGATCCGACTGCGGAGGACTACAAATTTTAGTGTTCCGACTGCCGGATCACTAAAAATCATAGTGCACCGCGTGTTGGAACACTAAAAAATAATAAAGGTATTATGTTTTCTTAGGAAAATTAAATATTTGGTTAAATTTGATCAAATAAAAATTAAGATAAACTGTTACATCCATGCATGTTTAAATTAGTTAAACACATTGCGAAATTTGGTCAAAATTATGAAAAAACAATATTTAGTTTTTGTGGAATGAAGCACAAAGATCGTCGTGCCGGAGCACTAAAAATCGTTTTGTACCACGTTTTGAAACTATAAGGTAATGAACCATACATTAATTTATTATGATTTCTGAGGAAATTGAATATTATATATATATTTTTTTAATAAATAAAAATTAAAAGAAAATGTGAAAAACATCTGATTTGGTTTTTGGACAATGGAGCTCTAAAAATCGTAGTGTTCCGACTGTCGGATCACTAAAAATCGTAGTTCACCACGTGTTGGAACACTAAAAAATAACAAAGGAATTATGTTTTCTTAGGAAAATGAAATATTTGGTTAAATTTGAGTAATAAAAATTAAGATAAAATGTTACATCCATGTATGTTTGATTTGGTTTTTGGACAATGGAGCACTAAAAATCGTAGTGTTCGACTGCAGAACATTAAACATCGTAGTGTTCCAACTGTCGGAGCACTAAAAATCGTAGTGTTCCGACTGTCGGAACACTAAAAATCGTAGCGTACCACGAGCCGAAATGCTAATAATAATGTTAAGATAATCGTCTGTTTATTGTGTGTTTATTAAATATTTTATGTTTTTAGAATAAATAAATATGTATTTATTTATTATTTAATAAATTATTTTTAAAATTATTTTTTAATAAATAAAAATTTGAAGAAAATGTGTAAAACATCTGATTTGATTTTTAGACAATGGAGCACCAAAAATCGTAGTGTTCGACTGTGGAGCACTAAAAATCGTAGTGTTCCTACTGCCGGAACACTAAAAATTTTAGTGTTCCGACTGCCGGATAACTAAAAATCGTTGTGTACCATGTTCAATACAATAAGGCAATGTACCACACATGAGTTTATTATGATTCTTGAGGAAAATTTAATATTTTATGTTTTTTTTTTAATAAATACAAATTAAGAAATAAAAAACATCTGACTGGTTTGTGGACAATGGAGCAGTAAAAATTTTACTGTTCGACGTTTAGGTAATCATCTGTTTATTATGATTTATGAGGAAAATTAAATATTTGATGGCTTTTGGGTCAAGTAAAAATTAATAAATACAAATTAAGATGAGTCGGAACACTACGATTTTTAGTTATCCGGCAGTCTGAACACTACGATTTTTAGTGCTCCGCTGCCGAACACTACGATTATTATTGATCCATTGTCCAAAAATCAAATCAGGCGTTTTTCACGTGTTCTATTAAATTTTATTTTTTAATTTGTATTTATTAAAAAAATATATAAAATATTTAATTTTCCTCACAAATCAACAATTTGTAGTGCGCCATTGTACAACAACCGAATCTATGTTTTTCATATTTTCTGCTTAAGTTCCCAACGTTATTAATTAATATGTATACATACATGGATTTAAGAGGTGTATCTGAGTTTTTATGTCTTAATTTGTACTTATCTCAAAAATTATAAATATTTAATTTTCCTCGCAAATCCTGATAAACTCATGTGTGGTACATTACGCACGTGGTACACTACGATTTTTAGTGCTCCACAGCCGAACATTACTATTTTTTATGCTCCATTGTCCAAAAATCAAATCAGATATTTTACACATTTTCTTCTAATTTTTATTTATTAATATGTATTTATTTATCCTAAAAACATAAAATATTCAATCTTCCTCACAAATCATAATAAACTCATATGTGGTACATTACGTTATTGTTTTGCACGTGGTACACTACGATTTTTAGTGCTCCGGCAGTCGGAACACTACAATTTTTAGTGCTCCGTATTTGAACACAACGATTTTTAATGCTCTACAGTC
Organism: Musca autumnalis; assembly: GCF_047663935.1. NCBI lineage: Eukaryota > Metazoa > Arthropoda > Insecta > Diptera > Muscidae > Musca > Musca autumnalis. The sequence goes on along the minus strand of NW_027411977.1, from coordinate 67,899,223 downwards.
GCACAGTACAATTTTTAGTGCTCCATTGTGCAAACACCAGTCAGATGTTTTTCATATTTTCTACTAATTTTTATTTCTTAATTTGTATTTAGTAAAAAAAATATTAAATTTTCCTCACAAATCGTAATAAACTCGTGTGTGGTACATTATCATTACGTTGTTTTTTTAGTGTTCCGACATGTGGTACACAACGATTTTTTAGTGCTCCGACTGCGGAACACTACGATTTTTAGTGCTCCGACTGCGGAGCACTACGATTTTTAGTGTTCCGACTGCGGAGCACTACGATTTTTAGTGCTCCGACTGCGGAGAACTACGATTTTTAGTGTTCCGACTGCGGTACCCAACGTTTTTAGTGTACCAAAATGTGGTACACTACGTTTATCGTTGTGCTCCGGAACAGTATCACTAAAATATTTTTAGTGTTTGTGTTCCGGAACACTAACGCTAAAAATATTTTAGTGATACTGTACTCGGAGCGGTACACTATGTTAGTGTACTGTTTATTTTCGAACTCTGACTAGAAGTCGCAATTATACATCAATAGTCACGAAATTTTGCACCGGGTAAGAGTATAGGTCGAAAAAGATGCCTACAATTTTGAGTGATGATCTGATATTCTCTAGCGGGTGAAATGGACCATTACTTTTGTATGAAAAATATAAAAATTAAATTTTTGGTCGATATTTTAATTCCTTGAGGACATATATATTTCGCAAAGTAGCCGACATATGGAAAAAAAACTACTGACCTTTCCTCTGATGTAAATTGCAATAAAGTGTTTGCTAGATAACGGACCTACTGCCTAATATATAATGGGTTATTATTATCTCTGCAAAAGTTTATGTAACGCCACGAAATATTCGTCCTAGACCCCTTATTTGGTATGCCAAAATTCATATCTCGACGAGATAAAGCGATTTAGCGATGTGTGTCCGTCCATTAAAAATTGTAAACAAGCTTAAGGCCGCAATTATGGACCGATTGTAATGAATTTTTTTAAGGAGGTTGGGTTCTGGCCAGAATGGAAATGATTAGTTTTTGGTGATGATCGTGAAATGTTCAGGGGATGAAATGGACCAAAAACAAAATTTTAACCGATTTTGTAGCGGCTCTGTAGGTCAAAATAATAACCCGCAAAATTTTAAACAAAGTTTGAGTTTATGATAAAGAAGAATCGTACAAACCAACTTGAAGATCAGATAATACTTAGCGGGTTAAATGGACTGAAACTTTTGTGTGAAATTGGTAAAAATTTCAATAACGTAGCGGTTAAACAACTGAAGTAGTAGTACACCATAAGTGGGTTTCATTACATTTTAGTTTGTGTGAACTAAATTTTCCTTTACTGCTACAAAAATGTCTTTGTCATGCTAAATAACTTTTTGGTGTTCGTCATCTCTGATATTTGATAATTAAATTTTCACAATCATTGAAAAGAAGTTCCGTGGAGAGCGATTGTCCAGGGATAGTGGTATAGGGTATCCCATGGTCGGCTCCGTCCGACTATAGACTTTTCTTACTTGTTTCATTTGATTTAATGTTTTTTTTTTTTTTTTTTTTTTTTTTTGAGAAGTCCATAGTGCCCCATCATATAATCACGAAATTTTTATCGGTATCGAACCCCTATGTAATGCTGGTGACAGTTGAAAATTAGCCAACTATGCAGAACTTTTCAATAAGCGATTTCCTTCATGTTTTATTACTTGTCAAATAGCGTGTGTAAAGTCTCTTAACATATTCACGCTGTCAACTGAAGCAACAATCCAAGTGATTCATAAAATGTTAATTGTCAATAGAAATAATTGCATTTATCTTAAGATTCAACTTCGACGTTATTAAACATTTTTCAAAATTCAATTACAAAACAATTAAACCTCGATACAGTTAAAAGTCAAAGTAAAAATTGCTGAGAAGAAACAAACACACGGACAGAGTCTAACAAGACAGTCTGATATGAAACCACAAAATATTTGGCTGGTTATTGGTAACAACTCAATTTAAAAGTGGCCAAAAAACGCAATAAGCCGTCTACCAAGCCAACGTGTATGTTGTGTGTGAGCTACAATTGACCCTCTGTTAGTGAACAATTCGTGTGGTAGAATGCGTCCGTCTGTTAGCCCGCCTTAATCGCCTTCCCGTCTGTCCGTCCGACGTCGTTTTGTGGCAAATGGCAGATCGATACAAGCAACAAACATTGACACGCAGCCATACAACGAGTCACAAAATGTTAAACGGCCAAGTAAACACGTCAATAGGTGTTTAATTACTTTTTTGTTCGTTGTCAGACGACAGACAAAATACACAATAACAACAAAAATAACAACAACTGAGCAGCATAAATCCGCTAGCATGATCAAAATCGTAGAGATCCGTTAACACTTTTGTTGTAAAATTTTTGTCATTAATGGGTTTTCTATGGCAGTGGACGAAGAACAACTGTTCAAGACACGCAAATTATATTGTGGTGCGTATAAAGTAACATTGTGCCCCCCACTCCCCTCCTCAACCAAAATTATTTACTGTGTATGTGTCATTCTAAGGTTAACATTGGCGGTTATTCAAAATACCATACAGTTTTGGGTCAAACTTCCTTAAAAGGTTTGTTTACACACACACACTCTCTCTAAATACAGAAATTACAATGTAACAACGACAACTTCAACATCTGTTGAAACGCTTTAAATGAGGCCTTACTTTACCTTTTGTTTTGTTATAAGCTTTCGATCACAAATTTAAAAATAAAACAATTACAATTTTATCGACCACGATTTGAAAATCCATTCATGGCTGACACAAAATACAATCGACATATACGTACACACACAAACACGCATTAACAGCACCGCCTATTCTGAGTAGCCCAATGCCGCCAATTCAAATCACTTCAAACGACAAATGTCCACGATCACCATCGTCAGTCCAATTGCCACCGCCATTTGAGGGAGTCACTGCAATTGAATTCAATAGAACAGAAACGATGAAAACACACAATCAATATACATACATGGCTCAAAACTTTGAAATAACATGACAAATTGCCGCCAAAAAGCACAAGCTTAGAATATTATATCATGAGACAAAAAGGGTGATTTAATATTCGGGTGATTGAATGTGGATAAAATGTATTATCTCTACGTAAATTCGAATTGAGTAGTGATAAGTAACTGCCATGTGATATATGTATGTATGTCGCATCCATTTTGAATTTACCCAATACCAAATCGGTTAGGAACCTGGACTTAGGGTGTGTCTTTATATACGGACTTCATTATATAATAAAACAAGTGAGCAACGGCTATAGTCGAGACGGGACTGACTATGTGATACCCTACACCGATAACCCTGTGCATGAGTTTTTTTAGAGAGCTTTTATAACAAATGACTTAGGGCTAACTAATCCTATATAATTAATAATCTTATATTTGACTACTGTCGACAATGTATTTGGTACTGATTGAAAACTTTGCAGAATTTGTCATTAAAAAAATACTTCAAAATATTGAAATCGGGATAGCTTAGTGCATTTTGTAATAACTCTGATATTTTACAATCAATGCCAAGACAGATATCCCCAGTGGAATTAAATGCCACAAATTATAAATAGGGATATCTGAGCGTCTTTGCATATATCTCAAGCATTTGGACACTTTGGTAAATGGTACGCCAACCTACTTTACATCTTTGTAAAGATGAACTTTTCTACTTATATGGACAGGCTTTGCTTTTGGAATACCCCTAATAGAAGAGCGGAGATATTTTCAGATTTGAACATTCCGAGGCTTAAATATTATCTGGTCATCACCAAAATCAATAAATAGCCTTCTTCCTATTTGGGTCCCCCATCAGTTTTCAATATTTCGAGACGATCCGATCAAAATTTCGATCTGTAGTATGACTACCAACATTTGCATACCTTAAAAGGTGAACGTTTTTATACCTTCAGCATTTATACTAACGAGGGTATAAACACTTTCATACGGGCAAAATGTGCCTCATCGAAATAATGGCTTTAGACCCCAAGTATGTTCGGACGAAATGTGCTTCAGACAATTTGGAGCCGATTTAGCAATGTCCGTCCGTCTGTCTGTCTGGCTGGCAGGTGCGCACGACAACTCTCGAACGTATGAACCGATTTGGTCCAAAATTTGGCTTTAGCAATATTTTGCCCAAGCTTAGTTCAAGTTCGAAGATGGGTTATATCGATCCACTCCTTCCGGTACCTCCCCCACAAAAGTTCGAAAATGTTCGAAAAATTTGTGCGCACGATAACTCTTGAAGGAAGTAACCGATTTGGTCCATACTTTGCCCATCGTAAAATGTGTACCAGACTTAAATAATGTTTCAATATAGACTCAATCGGCCCACTCCTTCGGGTACCTCCCACACAAAATTTCGGAAAAGTTCAGTTTAGGGCCATCTCTCGAATCGCTCTGATTTTTGTTTTAGCAACTTGTATTCACTGCCCTCCATACGACGGTATAAGTTTCATTAGGGGCAAGTCCATACTTCCTGAGAAAATAGCATGAAAGTTGCAAAAAACCTCTATGACTCCGTGTGAGGTGGTTGGACCGCAAGATAACTCTAGAACGGATCTGCCGATTCGGTCCAAAATTTGGCCTTAGTAATATTTTGTCCAAACATAATTTACGTTTGAAGATAAGCCATATCGTTCCACTCCTTCAGGTACCTCCCCCACAAAAGTTCAAAAATATTCGAAAAATTTTTTCATACCGTAACCCTTGAAGAGAGTGGCCGAATTGGTCCATACTTTACACATCCTAATATATCTACTAGATATAGATCAGGTTCAAATATGGACTATATATGTCCACTCCATCCGGACCTACCACACAAAATTTCGGATAAGACCTGTAGTGGGATTCTCTAACTCATTTTTTGAGTTACGGACAAAAATCGGTAAAATGAAAACGCAAAATTATGAAAGAAAAGTTCAAATAAAAGTTGACATCACTCTTGCTATCGGTAGAACTTTACGACTACTTTTTATTCGTCGGTAACTTACCGCAAAAAATCGTTAATTACCGAAATTATAGTCATTTTAATTTTACCGACATTTGTCGGTAACTCAAAAAATGAGTTAGAGAATCGCACTACTGATATCCTATCATTTTGCTGCCTCAATTACAATGGTAAACCTTTTTTCAAGGGCAATTCCATACTTTTTGAGCAAACGTCCCTAAGGGTGTAAAAACCCGCTATGGCACCATATGTAGTGGCTGGAGATCCAGTTAATGGTCAATGTAAATCCATTCCTTTAAGTATCTACTCCGCAAAACCTTTCATCTCTAATCCTAATGAACATTTTTGTCGGTTCAAATTCCCAAAATTTTTAAAAACCCCTAATTACATACGTTTTTTGGGAAAAATTGTTTCAATATATACAGGCTGAGGGTATATCTCTGTCGGCAAAGCCGACTGATACTTTTTTACTTGTTTTTTCTTCTATTGGCAGGCTTGGCTTTTGGAAGACTCCTACTAGAAGCGGAGATTTTTGCATAGACAAAACGTTGAAATAGTGGTGTAGGGTATAAAAATGGAAAAGGGGAATGTACACCACAAATATCTTGCATTATTGTAAATGTTATATTTTCTTCATTCATTGACAGACTTTCCTTTTGGAATACCCCTACTAGCAGCGGAGATATTCGAATAAGAATAAAAGGTTGAATTTTGCTCCACATTAGTTTTTTGTCTATTCCGACCCCTGAATATTATGCAACTATCACCAAGCTCAATATCCTTCTTCCCACATTAAGCCTCAAATTTCGTAATGATCCGTGAAATTTTCAACCTGTAGCGTGATTAAAAATAATTGAAATATAAGATATCCGCATTTCTTCTCAAAATTTTAAGTTTGGATGACTCGAAGTGTACATAAGTTTACAAAATCGTGATGAAATTACCACTACGGACATCCAAAAATGCTTCCCGCTACTGGAAATCCCTTTTTTTGAGCTCCTTTGTAATTTGTCGTGCGCATTTAGGGTGAACGAAAAGGCCGCCCAATTGAAAAGTGTGATTTATTACCGACTATTGCTTTATCTCCGTCCTTTGACCACCTACGTCAACTTACTTTGCATCATTGTAAAGGTAAGATTTTCTACTTGCATAAGCATGCTTTGCTTTTAGAAGGCCAGAAGCCAGAGCTGTAATACTCGACAGTACAATTGAAATCTCAAAAATTAGGACTTGGATTGGATTAACGACTCCGTTGTTTCTCCACCTGCGCCAGCGCATTGTTGTAAAGGTGAAGTTTTCCACTTTAATTACACAGTGAACACAAACTTTGGGGCAGAGATAATTCCTTCTGCAGATGAAAGCCCCTGGTGATTATATTATGAATCCCAAAGGACAGATCCGCGGTGAGTCGAACTTCCGCGTTATGATGTGATGAAGTTTTTGCTGGAGACTCTGTAAGGCATCAGGAATTTGCTTTATATCTTTGTTCACTGTTTGTTTAGATTATTTTTGAGATGACATCTCTACAGTCAAATCGAATGAGGACTATTTTCGTAGAGCACTTCGACTTTCAAACTCGCTTCCTTCAATGTCCTTTTCGTCCTTTATTTTAAGAGCAGCTATAAAAGTACCACAAAATGACGTTTTTCAGGTTCGAAATGTTCTGCAAAAATGTCGCTCAGAAAATTTTAGGTGCGGCTCTCATTCACAACTAATCGATTTTGTCTAGCAAAAACTTTATAACGCCATAACGCGGAAGTTCGACTCACGATGAATCTGTCCTTCGGGGTTCTTAATATACTCACCAAGACCTTTCTTCCCCAAGAGGAGTTTTTCGTGCCCCAAACTTTCACCTCCATTTTGTTGCACAGTGTTATCAGGATTTACTTTAGAAATACCCGTAATTGTCTCCGTCCCCAAACACCCAAAAATTCGTGAGGATCAGAACAGTAACGTGATTACAAGGTCTAGATGGACAAACAGATGGACGGGCGGAAGCACACACACATAGCCAGATCGACTCAGCTCGTCGAAGCATTCAGTTTGGTATCTTTATATATAAAACTCAATTGTCGTTTGTTGGTAATTGAATCAGTTGAAAACGGCTGGAGCGATTTGAATAATTTTTTGTGGAAATGTTAGTCATAGTCCAGTTTAGGTTTTTATGCAAAGAAAAATTGGCCACGCCCTCTTTTCCGCCCACTTTTATAAATATGTTATATCTACGAAACTACTCAATAGATTTTCCTGAAATTTTCAGGGAACGTAGAGTGATGGCCCCCGGTTGAAATAGGCTACATATTTGGTTGAATTTCGGATCGGGCGGGGTACTTCCCCTATGCCCTATTTTTGTAAAAATGCAATATTTGCAACAATTACAAATGTATCGCTTTGAAAATTAATTTCCGAGTCAATGGCGATTGTGTTTCCGACCTTACGTGCTTATTTGGGGCATTAAGACTGGACAACGCCCACATTTTTAAATATGTTATATCTACGAAACTACTGAATCGATTTTCCTGAAACTTTCAGCGAATGTACAGGGTTGGTCCCCGATAAAAATAGGCTACATATTTTTTGACTTTCGGATCGGGCGGGTACCTCCCCTATGCTCTATTTTTGTAAAAATGCAATATTTGCAACAAATACGAATTTATCAGTTTGGGAATTTATTTGCGAGTCAATGGCGATTGTGTCTCAAACCTTACGTACTTATTTTGGGGCTTAAGATCCGACCACGTTCACTTTCTAATTAGGTTATATCTACAAAACTACTGAAGGGATTTTCACGAAAATCGCGATTTGTTTAAACTTTTAAATCTTTATAAATAAAAACCAACTATCGTTCGTTGGTAATGACATCAGTTGAGAATGGCTGGACCTATTTTCGACTTAAGTTTTTATGAAAAGAAAATTTGACCATGCCCACTTTTACGCCCACTTTTTTCAATTTTAAATTTTTATCATTTCTACAAGAACTGAAATTGCCAGGGAATGTACAGAGATGACCAACGCTTAAAATAGGCTACAAATTCAGTTGATTTTCGGAAAGGGCGGGGAAATTCCCCTATACCCTACTTTTTGAAAAATGTTATATTTACAATAATTACGAATGTTTCTATTTGGAAGTTAATTTGCGAGACAATTGTGGTTGTGTCTCCACATTACCTACTTTTTTAGGAACCAAAGACTTGACCATACCCACTTTTTAAAATATGTTACATCTACAAAACTACTGAACCGATTTTCCTGAAAATGTCAGGGAACCTACAGGCATATTTTCTTGAATTTTGATGAGGCATATTTAAAAAAACGCCTTACCTTTATGAATAAAAATCAAATGCTGTCATAACGCAACTTAGGTTTTTTTGGAAAGAAAAGTTTACCACGCCCCCGAAAACAGGTTACATATTTTATTGAATTCCCTAGAGGGCGGGGTACCTCCCTTATGCGATATTTAAAAAAACGTTATATTTGCAAAAATTATGTATCTGAATAAAAATTTACGGATTAATCTACAATCTAGGTACTTCTTTGGGGCCTATAGGCCCGACCACGCCTGTTTTTTTAATATGTCATAACTCCAATACTACTGAAGGGATTTCAATAAAATTTGTAGCAAAAGCTCAATTATTGCCGTTGTTATGCCTATTTTATGAATTTCGGAAGAGGTGGGGTACCTTCCCCATGCCTTTCTGTTAAACGCTATATGTATAAGCCACACTCATGATTATAACGGTTTCAGCATACATTTTGGTAGGCAATGAAGTTGCGTGCCCACTTTTTTAATATGTTATATCTGATGACCACGCCGATGATGACCACGCCGACTCTTTTCAAAACATTATTTTTCCAAAACAACTGAACCTAATTTTCAAAAATGTTCAGGAATGTCCCGTGGTCCAAAATGCTATATATTTGTAGACGAATTTCAGGGCCTATTATTTTATAATCGCTATATTTGCCAAAGTTATGAGTGCATCAGGTTGCAAATTATTTTTCGAGACAACGGTGGTTGCGCCCGCGATCAAGAAAAACTATATAGCTTTGTTCCTTTACTTTTTTAATGGTAAGGGTGGTAAAAGAGAAAAGTGTCAAAATTGCTCAGAATTGCTCTCTCATGAACATTTTTACCACAAAAGTAAAGGAACGGAAAAATTGTGGATCAGGCAGGAATGTCAAAACGAAACATAAAAAAAAAAACAATTTTCGTCTTTTATTTCACAGTTTTTAATTTATTTTTGTCAGCGTTCGACTTTTTCTTCTGTTTTTCATTTTCATTGTGAAATAATCGTCAAACAAAAGTCGAAAAATCAGTTCTGCCATTTTTTACCTGCAGAAATTTTGCTGGTAGCCTGTGGTAGAAGAGAAAGCCATTTTCGCCCTCTCTTCACTCTCACTCTCTTAAAAATTGCTTCCACTTTTGCCACTTTTCGGGGTTAAGGAACGCTTTGCAGGTTAAAAATGGTAACAAATTGCAAAAATGGTAACCTGGTGTACTTAAATGGTGGCCAGCCATGAAAAGCTAAAGCACATAAGTCTAAATAAGCGGGAGAATTCGATTTAACCATTTTTTAACTTTTATAATTTGATCGATATTAAATCCTAAAAGGCACAAGTTGGCGAAAAATCCGACAAAGTCCGTAACAGAAAAGAAAGGTTACAGACAAAATCTGTTGATAAATTTAAAATCCTTCTCGGTTTGACAATGGACCGAAGAAGTGAGGTAGAAAATACCTATTTTTGAATTGTCAAGCATAAAGTCGATAAAAAGCTGTCATTAAAACTCATTACGACGGGCCGGCAACGCGGACCGGGGTCTGCTAGTATACATATAAGTTTATGTCTATGACAATTAATTCCGCCTTTTAGGGCAATGGTCTTGTGGAAAAACCTTAAAGGGTGGAACTTTTACTCGAACACCTTTTCGCAAAAAAATTTCAGATTAAGTCCTTGTTTCGGAGTAATGGCCATATAAAGGTTCCTCATGATTTTACTTATTTCGGAACCAAGTGGTAGTTGTTTCCGAATACTGTCGCTTATTACAAGACAGCGGAATTTTATGAAACCCCTATTTTGGCCCGATTCATGTCAAATTCTGGGACTAGGCATATTTTTGACTTCTGATTAAATTGGAATCGAAACATATGACATATGCCAAATTATGCAACAAATATTTCAATAATAGGTACAAAAATGTTTGTGTGTACACTTTTATACGGGCAAAATGTGCCTCATCGAAATAATGGTTTTAGACCCCAAGTATGTTTGCACGAAATCCGTTTCAGACAATTTGGAGTCGATTTAGCAATGTCCATCTGTCTGTCTGGCTGGCTGGAGCGCACGATAACTCTCGAACGGATCAACAGATTATGTCCAAAATTTGGCTTTCGTAAACTTTTGCCCAAACTTAGTTTCGAAGATAGGTTATATTGGTCCACTCCTTCTGGTACCTCACCCACAAAAGTTCGAAAATGTTCGGAAAATTTGTGCGCATGATAACTCTTAAATGAAGTAACCGATTTGGTTCATACTTTGCACATCGTGAAATTTGTACCAGACTTAGATGAGGTTCCAATATAGACTCAATCGGTCTACCCCTTCGGGTACCTCCCACACAAAATTTCGGAAAAGTGTAGTTTAGGACCTGCTCTCGAATCGCTTTGATTTTTGCTGTAGCAAATTGTATTCACTGCCCCCATGCGACGGTACAAGTTTCATCAGGGGCAAGTCCGTACTTCCTGAGAAAATAGCCTGAAAGTTGCAAAAAAAAAACCCATGACGCCGTGTGTAGATGTTGGAGCGCAAGATAACTCTCGAACGGATCTGCCCATTCGGTCCAAAATTTGGCCATCGTAATATTTTGTCCAAACTTAATTTAAGTTCGATGATAAGCCTTCAGTTACCTCCGCTACAAAAGTTCAAAAATGTTCGGAAAAATTGTGTGCACGATAACTCTTGAATGGAATGACCGATTTGGTCTATACTTTACACATCCTAATATGTCTACCAGATATAAATAGATCATGTTTGAATATGAACTATATTTGTCCACTCCGTCGAATACCTCCCACACAAAATTTTGGATAAATTCACTTTAAGGCCCGCTTTCGAATCACTCTGATTTTTGTTAAAGCAACCTGCATACGCTGCCTCCTTTACGTCGGTAAGAGTTTTTTCAGAGGCAAGTCCATACTTCTTGAGAAAATAGCCTGAAAGGTGCAAAAAAAAACCCTATGACACCGTGTGTAGTGAGTGGTTGGAGCGCAAGATAACTCTCGAACGGATAAACCGATTTGGTCCATAATTTTGTCTTCGTCATATTTTGTCCAAACTTAGTTTCACTTCGAAGATGGGCAATATCGGTATTTCCCCCAATATTTAAAAAATGTCACTAAAATGGTATGCAGGATATATCTTGAACGGGGCAACCAATTTGGTCCAAACTTTTGATCTCCTAATATTTTGTAAACATTCAGTTTATCTTTTATATGGTTCATATCGGTACTCTCCTTAGGATACCTCCCCCACAACATTTATGTCTAAGTGCAGTTTAGGGTCTGTTCGAAGATCCTTGGGAAATGTATACCGATGCTGTTCGTTGTGGTCCCGTTTACAGCGAGATTATGTTTTTCGTGGACAAGTTCATGCTTCCTGTCATACTGATCCAAAATTTATACTATGACCCACTAAAGTGACTAGTGGACGCTATATCAATCGAAAATATATGACCCCCAAAATAAGATAAAAATCGGGAAAAAAATCGGGAGGTATCGTTCTATAGGGTCTATATGAAGGCCTGAATCTAAACCCACATATTTTAAGTGGAAAGTTTTTTGCCCCCAAGGAATTCTTAATACCAAATTTCAGCCATTTCGGTGGGATACTGAGGCCACAACCTTCAAAATACCAGAAAACCTGAGGTACCGTTTTATGGGGGCTATATGAAGACATGGACCTATAACGACAAATTTAGAGGGAAAAGTTTTATACTCCCAACGAAGACTTAATACAAAATTTCAGCCATTTCGGTGGGATACTGAGGCCACAACCTTCAAAATATCGAAATCGGGAGGTACCGTTCTAAGGGGGCTATATGAAAACGTGGACCTAATCGGACAAATTTCAAGTTTAAAGTTTCATACCCCTTACTAAGACTTAATGCCAAATTTCAGCCATTTCGGTGGGATATTTATACCACAAATCCTTGTATATATTTTTGCATACGGTTTTGCATATGGTCATTTTATGCTAATATGTCAAAATATGCAAGAATTTCTGAGCCTAATTCGTTTTATTTTGTGATAAAACGAGTTTCTGTCTAATCATGCATTTTCATAGGATTCCGCTGTCTACTTATTACGTCCTAGCTTTCACAACATGCCAGGTTTGCATTATGAGATTAGATGAAGATGTACAATATAAAACATATATTTAATACGAACCCTTTTGACGATCTTAATTAGTCTATACTAACAAAAAGTGAAATCATGTGCCACTCAAAATCAATAAACCCTTTCGCTCTATTCTTGGGTTTTATTTTTATAACTATGAAGTCACCCAAAAATATACCTACATATATTCAAAAAGCTTTTATGCGCTTAAAGCATGCGTGTCACGTTTCAGACAATACAACAAGACTCGACAAGCAAAACAACAATATGTAAAAATAAAATATGAAAACTAAATTTGGCTTTATTGGTTGACGTAACATCGATTCAAGCCAGGCAATTTGATTGGTCGACCAACTATGCTGATTGATAGGTTTAAGTCTATTTTAACATATTCGTTTTATGACTCTCGTACAACAGACGACATACTTTTTTAATCTCTTATTCCCGTCTCTTAAGCGATACGGGTCGTCAGAATTCTTACTGCGAATAATTGAATAAATTTTGGATACAAAGAGAAAAAATAAAATTGTATTGTTTTGGGTTCTTAGTTTTGGTGGCTACCATTGCTTTCAGCTAGCCAATAATCATAACTTTTGTGTAAGCACCACAATAAAGTTATCAGCGAAAATGGGCCCAATTCATCAGCTAGCTAACTCTTGCAAACTGTGATGAATGGTTGAATGAATGAATGGTTTAGAATGAATATTGCAATTGAAATTTAGGTACGTTAAACAAAAGATGAATTTATTTCGATTCATGAAAAACTGAATTAGCATAATTTATGACAACTGTATGTTTTTTTTTTGTTTCTACATTTTCAATTTGTAGTTTACGATTTTTGTTTGTTGTTGTATTGGATCAGATAAACATACTAGCGAGGTGTTATGGCTCCAGGAAAATTTGTGAGTGTTTTGTTCAGAGTTTGCGAATGGAAATTACATACTTACTTACTTAGCTGGCCCATTACAGAACATTTGTTCCATAGGCCGAACTAAGAAAAGATCTCCATTTCTCTCTAATTGTTGCTTCGCACTCTGGAATACCGCGCCTTTTCATCCCATCATCCACTTGTTTGCGCCATCTATTCCTTGGCCTGCCAATTCTTCGTGCACCGCCAAGCGGTCCGTATTTATACGCCTTTTTAGCGGGTTCATCATCGCTCATTCTTATGATATGGCCTGGCCAACGCAATCGCTGCATCTCGATACGTTTAACAATATTGATGTCGTTGTATAGCAGATACAGCTCGTGGTTCATGCGACGTCGATATTCAAGCATATGTCTGCTTGCGCAAGTACCCAGACTTCGGAGCCATACATCAGCACGGGTAGTACATATCAGTGTTTTGTAGAGCGTTATTTTTGTTTGACGAGATGTGGCTTTGTTTTTAAACTGCTTACTTAAACTAAAGTAGCATCTGTTGGCCAATAAAATTCTTCTTTTTATTTCACAACTAATGTAGTTTGTTGTGTTTACGGAGGTGCCGAGTTAGACGAAGTCTTTTACTACATCAATATTATAGGAACCAACTTCCACAGTCGGTCCGAGCTCAATGGACTCATTGCGCGTCGACACCATCAACTTGGTCCTCTCACCGTTTACCGCCAGAACCACTTTAGCAGATTCTCCTTCGACCTTTATAAAGGTATCAGTTACTTCTTTTACTGATCGGCCCATGATGTCTATATCATCAGCATAAGCAAGTAACATGTGACTATTGGTGTAGATTGTGCCACTTCTTTTGACGTTTGCCTCTCGTATAACCTTTTCTAGCAGGATGTTGAAGAGGTCACACGAAAGGCTGTCTCCTTGTCTGAAACCTCTTTTGGTACCAAACTCTTCGGAGAGGTTCTTTCCTATTTTAACTGAGGACCTCGTGTCAGTTAAAGTCATTTTACAAAGCCGGATGAGCTTTGCGGGGATACCAAATTCAGACATGGTTTGGAATACCTTTGAACGCAGCGGGCTGTCGAAGGCTGCTTTATAATCGACAAAAAGGTGGTAGGTGTCGATCTTCATCTCTTGGGTCTTCTCCAGGATTTACCCTGCGGCAAGACTTGCCAGGCCTAAAGCCGCATTGGTATGGTCCAATTATCTCTTGACCATAGAATTTAGTCGTTCGCACAATATCCCTGACACGATCTTGTAGGCAATAGGGAGTAGACTTATGCCCCTATACTTAGAGCATACAGTCTTATCTCCCTTCTTGTGGACGGGGCACAGGATACTCAGGATCCAATCATCGGTTACTCGTTCTTCCTGCCAGATGGTGCTAACTAGGTGATGAGTACACTTTATCAGCGTGTCGCCACCGGCATCCGCTCCTGCTGCCTTATTATTCTTCAGCCGATTTATTGCTGTTTTTACCTCATCTTGGCCGGGTGGTACATATTCAGTACCATTTTCTGCGATTGGGTCTGTGGTATCTTCGTCGATTTCGCTACTATTGGATACCAACAGTTTGGAAAAATGCTCTTTCCATATCCTTAGCACACTATCTGGATCAGTTACCAGATTACCTTGCTGGTCTCTACGGGAGGACGTGCCAGTTCCAAAGTCATCAGTTTGATGTTTCATTCTTTGGTAAAATTTTCGGACTTCATTCTGTCTCGTGTACAACTCGATTTGTTCACACTCCCGCTTTTCCATCTCTCTCTTTTTCCTGCGGAAAAGACGTTTCTCCTCTCTCCTTTCCTCCCGATACCTTTCTCGTAAGCTACGCGTTGCTATTGATTGTAAAGTAGCTCTATATGCCGCATTTTCGGTAGCAGCACCACACTCCTGGTTATACCATGGATTCCTTGGTGGAGGTCTCTGGTATCCAAGTACTGATTTTGCGGCTGTTTGAATGGAGTGGGCAATACTTTGCCATTTATTTTAATATAGCCCTTACGATTACTCGAAAATCGACTTGCGTATCTCTTGAATGATCGGCGAAGATCCACGTTTTGTTATAGCCCCCATTAAACGTACCACCCGATTTTTGTTATTTTGATGGTTTTGGCTCCATTATCCAATTGAAATGGTTGAATGGTTTGGCATATAGTATTGGACATGAGTATAAAATATGCCTACAAAAACTTGTGGGTAAAGAGACGCGTTTTAATATAGATGCCTTTGAAGAAATATTGCGGGTTCAAAGAAATTTGTAGAAAACCTCCATGCAGAAAAGTTTCAATTTAGGTTAATAGTTTGGTATGTACGCTCTGATTTTACATATTTTTAGTTTGTGCACGCCTCGTCGAAACGAAATGGCTGTAACATGGTATTTTCGATTTTGAATTGTGGTTTAAAAGAAAGTGATATTCTCCAGTTAGCATATTTCACTTCTAGGAATAAGGCTTGACGTCGCGCAGAATTAAGTACTTTCATTAATGAAAGAAGGAAACTAATTGTTCAACTTTACTTTAATACAACTCATGGTGGAGGGTATAAAAAGTTTGGCCCGGCCGAACTTAACGCCGTTCTCACTTGTTTCTTTTCCTCTTCGCTTCTACGGTGGTAAACTGTGAGTAAGAGAAAAAGTGTCTGATTGTGGAAGGATAAATCGCAACAACAACAGAGAATGAAACACAAACATTTGGCCGCATACACATTACCAGAGCAAAAACAAACTTTTTCACCCTCCCGTCATCGCTTCTGCGTGTTATATTGCACTATACACACAGCTCTTTATTATAAAATCAGCAAGAGTCCTGTTGTCTGGCTCTTTGACAAAAATCCTTTCTCAACCTATAAAAATATGTTCTAGCATAAAAAATATGTTGGTACCCAAACAAATAAAATTGAGATATGCTACCAAATATATTTGTTTTCAATTCGTCCCAAACGTGTATGTACAATTTCTCTACAAGTGGAGTCTTAAGACACACCGTTCGAACCCGGCGATAACAACTTTGAGACAATCACATAATAATGCATACTACTTAAACTGTTTTGCAAATAGTTATGCGATGATACGCTCTCCAATTTCGAAGTCTAAAATTTATTTGATTTTTCTTCATCGCACATTGAACATCAAATTATACATAAATATTATCTTTAAATGTTAATAAACCTGGCAAATGTGTTAACGGATATTCTATAGGGTGCCTTCAATTGCTGTTGATTGTAGTCATTTCATAGACAATATAATCTATGAATTTATTTCTTAATAAATATTTACGAAAATAAACAAAATAATTGGACAAATTGATTGAAATTGAACATGTGTTGAATCAGAAAAAAAAAATCAGCAAGTGAGTTCCAATTTTTTGAGATGATAGTTATAAAATAAACGTTCTTATGCCTCCCTATAAGAATAAGTTGGCGCTTGTACAAAATCTATAAAAATAAAAATCAAATGTCGTTCGATTTGGATAATTCCTTTTTTGATATGTTTGCCATAACCTAACTTAGGTTTTTATGCAACCAAGCTCACTTTTACGCCCATTTTTTTAAATTTTCAATTTTAATATTTTCTACAAAAACTACTGAACTTATTTTCCTGAAATTGTCATGGAATGTACAGAAATGGTCCCCAGTTAAAATGGGCTACAAATTTTGTTTAATTTCGGAAGGGGCGGGGTACTTTCCCTATACCCTATTTCTTTACAAATCCTATATTTACAATAATTCCGAATGTATCAGTTTTTGTAGCTGTGAAATTCTCTACAAGATTAAGCTTTATGAGTTTTCCCAGGTTTTATAATTTTTGAGATATAGAAGTTCGAATTGGGACAATGCACTGACTATGTCGCCGTATTAAACAATGTCATGCACGGTAAATGAAAAGGTTTTGCGATTTCTGAAACTACAATGTTTATAGATGAGAAAAATTAAAAAAATGACCGGAGGGATTTTTAAATAAATCGCGATCAAATGTCACATTTTTAGGGTTTTTTTAGGTTTTGAAGATTTTGCTTGGAAACCACAAGCCCTATTTTGATTTGTGGTATAAATATTAGTTACCAAGCTTAGCCTTCCTCCACCCACTAAAAATGACATTCTAATTTGCCTGATGATCGGATTTAACCACCCGTGGAACGTAGCATAATGGTTGAATGTGTGGGACTTCCGTGGATTCCTAATTGTTCAATGTACCACTTAGGTCAAAACAGCTCAACTCGAAAGAGAATTAATTAAAATATCACTATAAAATGACCTTCGCCTTAAGAAGGCAAAACAAAAAAAGATCGTCTCACCAATGGTATAGCTTTTCAAAATTTGATCTGCGTCTACCATTAAATGATGCTGACATTTTGAAGCCAGATTTTAAGCGTTTTTTTGAAATTTGGTTTTTCAAAAAATCATATATAAGGTTGTAGAACTCGCGACTCTGAGTTATTTGATAAATGTGTCGTAAATGTAGCCTATACAGCTTTACAGAAATCTCTATCCAATTACGAAAATTTTGTACGAACATTTTTCGGTACTAATTTTTACAATTGTCATTCGACTTCCTCGTACTTCCTTGAAAATTTTATATGTTTACTTTTTTGTTTTGCCTTATTAAGACGAAGGACATTTATAGAGTGATATTTCAATTAATTCTCTTTCGAGTTGAGCTGTTATGACCTAAGAGGTACTGTATGGTCTAGGACCATACTAATTGCGAGCACTGTAGCGTTGTTTTGATGCATTTTTGGCTAGCGGTCCGCAGTATTTACATTTGTACATATATACACACATACATATAACCCGCGGTCGCTAGCTATTAACATATTGCTCTCTTTTCCAATAAATCCTGGAAGTTGTCTACTTTAAAAGCAGTGAAAAGGACAGCAATCAATTATTCCGTCAGTGATCATTAAAGCGTGCGATTCCCCCACCAGTGAAAGTTACAAGTTGAAACATCAAAACGATAATACTCTGTTAAACGCTAAGAACAACAAGTTAAAAACAATAAAGTTACATTTTGTTACACTAGCAATACCAAAAGTTAAACATTAAACACAAACAATTGTTATTAAATACATCACAGAATTACACTAAATAAGAAGTACGAATAAAATAAATTAAATAAATAATTAAAAAATTGCTACTTAAAACTAAAATTGCACAAAAAATATACCTAAATATTGCATTTGTTGAATTTGCCTAAAATAAAAAACTAATTAAAACTTACCTCTAGTTAAAACTTGCCTTTGAAAATTGTGCTAAATAAAACCTAAAACTTATTGAAACCTATACTACTTTTGAATTACATCTAAATTTTGCTAACTAAAAATTACATTGGATTGAATTAAAACCTAAACACATTGTACATACACACATACAACACATTTTGAATTACAATAAATCTACCACCCAGATAGCATTTAGAAGACTGTTTTTTCGAAAATCACATTGAGGAGTCTTTTTAGAGTCCTTTTGGTGATCAAAAATTGATTAAGTCGCTTGTGTGATCAGAAAGGGACTCGAAAGTGACTCCCTGTAATGATTAAAAAGAGTTCAATTTAAAATACAACAACAAATGTGTAGCAATCACAAATAAATCATTGAGGTGTTTAAAATGTGACAATTTTTTGTTATTTATTGTCACATTTTGATCATCTGGAAGATTGAAAAATGCTTAATCAAAAAAGGGTCATACAGGTGTTTGAAAAGTGATTATAATTATGTATACTCTGATCATATTTTGAACAGTTAGGTGATTAAAAACTGATTGCTTTGTTTTATTTTTATTTGGTTGTAAATAAAAAAATAAAATTCTCATATACACTTTCTACAAAATTTTGATATAAATGTAACGTATAATATTAAAGGTACAGACAAACACAACACAACAGGTTTTGCCAAGTGAAATGAAGAATCAGTATACTAACCACCAAGCAACATAAAGGATAATTAAAAGACATAACAAAGCAGAAAAGACTATAAAACAAAGGAAAGAAACAAAGAAGAATAAAAAGAAAATTTTTTTAATTTATTTCGTCTAACAAAAAGACTCATAAATGACTCCCTAAAGACTCATAAATGATTATAAACATGACTCTAAAAAGACTCGAAAAAGGGTCCGAAATTAATCAACAAAACACCAATAAATGATTGAAATACGACTCGAAAAAGACTCATTTGTGATTTGTTTAGAAGAGTCGCCTGAGGTTATGTTTTCCTACCGACAAAGGAGTCATTTATGATCAGAAAATGAGCTCATATTCTAGCTTTTTAATCGTGCAGTCGGATCAAAAAAGACTCGAATTTGATTAAAATTTTCAAAAAATGCTGACTGGGCACTTGAAAAGTTGTAAACGCACATCTACACTTACCTTATCATTTATAAAAGGAAAAACATAAAAAAGGTTTGTAAATAAACAAGTACATTGAAAAATTAGGAATCCACCATCAACTTGTCAAAGATTCCGATGACAAATATTGATGATCAAAATCTTCTGATACAGAAGGACGAATACAAATAAAGGTGGAAAAACTGTCTTAGTATTTGTAATAAAGCATTGAAAAATAGGATTACCAGCCAAGTTGGAAAAACTTTACTGATTAGGGAGCTACATTCATTCTATCCCAAAAAATAATGTGTGATCCGCGGTTCTTGATTGATCTCTCACATTAAAAGATATGGTCTTGCTGTACATGAAAATCACAACCCGATATTTTGGCATGTTTCAAAAAAATATTTTTAACTCTAAAAAACATGTGAAAACAATTTTTTCAAACCATAATGAATGTTTTCCCAAATATCTGGTTATTTTGGCTGTAACATCCGAACGATTATTCCGATCATTATAATTATGGTCTCATTTCATTTCCTATTAAGTTTGTATTAAAAACTAAGTTTTTTGTAATTTTTGGACATATAATTTGGAAAAATTCGGATTACATTTAAAATGTTGTATATTTTTTTCTTGTAAAATCCGAGAATTCTGAGTAACATTTCACAAATATTATGCATTATACTCACTGACGTTTCTTCGTGATAGCTTTTCAGTGACAGGCAACATCAAATTTTCAACGGTGGCAAAATACCCCTCAGTAATGTTGGCGACATTTCCTGAGTAATTCAGCCATGAATAAAGTGGTGACGTAAAACACGTCGTTCAGACTCGGCGATAGGTCTCGGACAGTAGGCCCCATACCATTGAGCTAATATGAATCGGGGTGCACTCTTTGATATGAGAGAAGTCTCTCATTTCCCATCTGGGATGTTTGTGGAACAATTATTTATAGCCCCATATAACGGTACCGCGAGGTTTTACGAGGTCGGTTCGGAAACTTCTTAGCCTATCAATGAAAGAGAATAGTTAGTTTTTCAAAAATATTTTTATTTTTCAATATAATCCCCTGAAACTTCAATACACTTAGTCCAACGCTTTTCTAGCAATTCTATCCCTTGATTAAAATAGTTTTTCTCAAGGTCTTCAAAATAGTGGTTTACAACTGTAATTGCATCTTCATTTGAGGTAAAACACTTGCCAGCAAGGATTTTTTTTTTTGATTTGGGAACAAGTAAAGGTCACTGGGAGCTTAATCAGGAGAATAAGGTGGGTGGTCAAGCAACTCGTACTTTAATTCGTTGATTTTAGCCATTGTTAAAACACTCTTGTGCACTGGTGCGTTGTCTTGATGAAAAATAATTTTTTTGTATTGTAAGCCAGGACGTTTTTGTACATTTAGTTGATCCAAAAGGTTGCAATAGTACTCTGAATTTATTGTTTTACCCTTTTGCAGATAGTCAGTCAATAAAATACCTTTGAAGTCCCAAAAAACCGTTGCCATAACCTTACCAGCCGATTGAATTGTTTTTGCCTTCTTTTGGGCACTTCCTCCAGCTTCAGTCCATTGTTTGGATTGTTCTTTTGTCTCTGGAGTATAGTGGTGGATCCATGTCTCGTCAACAGTTATGAAACGACGCTTAAAATCCATTTTATTTCGCTTAAAACGATCCAAACAAGCTTGAGAAATGTTCATTCTTAAGCGTTTTTGATCGACTGCTAACAAGTGCGGCACCCATC
Source organism: Musca autumnalis (assembly GCF_047663935.1). Classification (NCBI taxonomy): domain Eukaryota; kingdom Metazoa; phylum Arthropoda; class Insecta; order Diptera; family Muscidae; genus Musca; species Musca autumnalis. The sequence goes on along the minus strand of NW_027411977.1, from coordinate 67,877,895 downwards.
TTGCAGAAAGCTTTTTCATCTGTAGTTCTTCATGCAAAATTAAGTGGACTCGATCATTTGAGATGCCCATGATATTAGCAATTTCACGCACTTTTAGTCGTCGATCATTTAATACCATATCATGCACTTTGCCTACAATTTCTGTTGTTGTTGTTGTTTTTGGACGTCCACTACGTGGTTCATCTTCAATGCTTGTACGACCACGTTTAAATTCAGCAACCCAATTTTTTACTGTTGCATATGAAGGAGCACTTTCACCTAACACATTCACCATATCATTATGAATTTCTTATTCCGAAAAACCTTTTTTATGTAAATATTTAATGACAGCACGCATTTCTAATTTGTCCATTGTAAAAAAATTGCGGATGCGTCTTTTTTGAACACCTGTTTCTATATTCTATATATAGTTGCCAGATCGAAACAAAATTAACATGTGTTCATAAGAGAGATGGAAGTTTTCAAAACACTTAACTTTTTTCTGTTTACAACGCGCTTTTTGTGTTAGGCTAAGAAGTTCGAAGAAGTCCGAACTGCCCTCGTATGTGTTTCGTGGGTTTTAGCCACATTTCCGGTATGTGGTTACTTACTTACTTAGCTGGCCTTTTACAGAACATTTGTTCCATAAGCCGAACTAAGAAAAAATCTCCAATCCTCTCTGTTTGCTGCTGTATTTTCCCAATCTGGGATATGTAGCTTACTGATATCTCGTTTCACTTGTTCGCTCCAACGAAGCTTTGGCCTTCCAGATCTGCGAGAACATCCATACGGCCCGTATTTATACGCCTTTTTAGCGGGTTCATCATCACTCTTATAACATGGCCTAGCCATCGCAATCGTTGTATCTCGATTTGTTCAACTACATTGATGTCATTGTAAAGTTTGTACAGCTCGTTGTTCATACGACGCCGATATTCGCCGTCAACACAGATTGGCCCGTAGATCTTTCGAAGAATTTTTCTCTCGAACACACCAATCACTGCCTTATCTGCTTGAGCAAGTACCCATGCTAAACTGCTTACTCAGCCCAAAGTAGCATCTGTTAGCCAACACTATTCTTCTTCGTATTTCACAACTGATGTTATTTGTTGTGTTTATGGCGGTGCCGAGGTAGACGAAGTCCTTTACAACCTCAAAATTGTAGGTTCCAACATTCACAAATGGTGCGGGGTTTGTGGTAATATTACGCGTCGATACCATCAACTTGGTTTTTTGGCCGTTCACTGCCAGACCAACTTTTGCAGATTCTCTTTCGACTTTTGCAAAGGTGTCAGTTACTTCCTTTACCGATCGACCCATGATGTCAATGTCGTCGGCATAAGCCACTAACATATGGCTGTTCGTGTATATCGTTCCATTTTTTTTGACCTTCGCGTCTCGTATGACCTTTTCCAGCAGGATGTTGAATAGATCACACGACAGGCCGTCTCCTTGTCTGAAACCTCTTTTGGTAATAAACTCTTCGGAGAGGTTCTTTCCTATTATAACTGAGGATCTCGTCTCAGTTAATGTCATCCTACAAAGCCGAATGAGCTTTGCAGGAATACCAAAATCAGACATGGCTTGGAACACCTTTGAACGTATAGGGCTGTCGAATGCTGCTTTATAATCGAGGAAAAGATGGACGGTGTCGATCTGCATTTCTTGGGTCTTTTCCAGGATTTGTCTCAAGGTAAGTATCTGGTCAATGGTGGATTTGCCAGGTCTAAAGCCGCACTGATAGGGTCCAATAATTTCATTGACCATAGGCTTTAGTCTCTCACACAATATGCCAGATACTATCTTATATGCAATAGGGAGCAGACTTATGCCCCTGTAATTGGAGCACACAGTCTTATCAGCCTTCTTGTGGACTGGACATAGGATGCAAACGTTCCAATCGTCGGGTACGCGTTCTTCCTGCCAGATGGTGCTAACTAGCTGATGCATACACCTTATCAGCGTGTCGCCTCCGGTTTTGAACAGCTCGGCTGGTAAGCCATCTGCTCCTGCCGCCTCATTATTCTTTAGCCGGTTTATTGCTGTCCTTACCTCATCTTGGCTGGGCGGTATACATTCAATACCATCTTCTGTGATTGGATCTGTGGTATCTTCGCCGTCTTCACTGCTATCGGATACCAACAGTTTGGAAAAATGTTCTTTCCATATCCTGAGCACACTATCTGCATCAGTTACCAAATTGCCTTGTTGGTCTCTACAGGAGGATATGCCTGTACCAAAGCCATCAGTTTGATGCTTCACTCTTTGGTAGAATTTTCGGACTTCGTTCTGTCTCCTGTACATCTCTATTTGTTCACACTCCCTCTTTTCCATCTCTCTCTTTTTCCTGCGGAAAAGACGTTTCTCCTCTCTCCTTTTCTCCCGATACCTCTCTCGTGCGCTACGCGTTGCTACTGATTGTAAAGTAGCCATATATGCCGCATTTTTTTCTTCGGTAGCAGCACGGCACTACTGGTCATACTATGGATTCTTTGGTGGAGGTCTTTGGTATCCAAGTACTGATTTTGCGGCAGTTTGCATGGAGTGAGCAATATTTTGCCATTCTGCTGATATGTTATCGGGACGAGAAGCGCTTTCATTAAGCAATTGGGTCAGTTGAGTGGAATATGCTGTGGCTATGTGTTGTGTTTGCAGCTTAGCGATGTCCAACTTTCGTGTTGTGTCTGTTCGTACTTTGTTTGCTTCGTTTAAGCGGGTGCGTACCTTTGCTGCTACAAGGTAGTGGTCCGAATCAATATTTGCGCCTCGGAACGATGGTACATCCAACACGCTCGATGAATGTCTTCCATCTATCACAACATGACCAATTTGATTTCTTGTTTTCTGATCTGGAGACAGCCAGGTGCCCTTATGAATATCGAGATGATTAAATCTGGTACTGCTAACTACCATCTTTTTTGCCAGATGTTTCACTGTGGAATTTCACTGAATTTCCCTACTGTTGGGCCTCATTTCCTTTCCAATTTTGGCATTAAAATCGCCTAGAATGATTTTAATGTCATGGCAGGGCAACGGGCATATGTTTCTTCTAAGCGCTCGTAAAATATATCTTTGGTCTGTTCGACCTTTTCTTCAGTGGGAGCATGAGCGCAAATAAAGCTGATGTTGAAGAATTTAGCTTTTATTCGAATTGCAGCAAGTCTTTCATTCACTGGAGTGAAGCTGGATACCAGATGTTTTAGTCTCCGAGTAGCTACGAATCCGCAACCAAACTCATGCTTTACGTCATGGCAGCTATAATACAGTGCGTCACCTTTAGGTGTTGTTGTGACGCCTTTCCCAATCCATCGTATTTCCTGTATGGCAGTAATATCGGCCTTGTACTTTATAAGTACGCCTGCCAATGCGAAGACTGCACCTTCTCTATAAAGAGTGCGAACATTTCAGGTGCAGATTCGCAGATCATGGTCCTTAAAACGTTTGCGGGGTTCGTCAACTTTAGAGGGGTTTGTTTTTCTTTTCTTTCGTTTTTTCATAGTAGGCTGTTTTTTCTAGGGGAGGGTTACTAACCCGACGCCCAAACCCAAGTTTTTAACGTTCTTATGGGTGAACGCGCGGCACATGTTAGCTCACTACCTTTAACGGGTGTTAAAGGCAGTTTCCCAGGTGACACTACGGGGAGGTCAGTGTCCACTTCGGATGAAAGAGGGACCAAGATGAATCCTGGGCTTTGCCATGTTAAAACCGGTCAGGACCGTTGCTTGGTATCTTCCATCCCCTACGTCACCGGTATGTGGTTACAAAAGTTAAATTCGGAGAATTCTAAATTTTGGTAAGGAGTTATTTTGAGGGGCTTTACGCTCAAATGACTCTAATTGGGTATTTCGGATTTCCATTAGCAGAAAACATCGAGGTCTTTTGACGTGGCAGAGGAGTCAAGTACATTCATAAACTAAAGGAAACTAATCATTACATCTTGCTTCAATACAATTCGTGGTGAATGGTTTAAAAAATTCGACCGGTCGAACTTCACACCATTTTCACTTGTTTTTTTTCATATTTTTAGTTACACTGATGCATGCCCACAAGCGCCTCCAAATTGCGTACTAAAATGCTATTTTCTTTTAAAAATGGGGATCTATTCATACTAATCAAGAATATATACATTATGGTGTTTCAGACGAATGATTCAAATGAAACGACAATACTAACTTATGAACAGTTGTGATTTCTAAAAACAAGTCCATGATAGTTTCATACGAAAATCATATCATGGGACGCAGTGTATTTAAAATATCATCAATCACACACAGTTTGTTCATTAATTATAAACAAGACCATCAAATGGTACTTCGCCTTGGTTTATGTTCCTATTTATCACATTGTATGAGTTGCAAACTTTATAATACACTTTATATACACTTCCCTAAAAGCCCTCTAAAATATTTTGAAATGCTCATAAATTTCCAATGTTTATTCGAAATCATCAAATCCATAATAACAATAATGAAAACCATATACTCGAAAAGTTTAAAATAAAATATATGGATGGCGAATGGAAGCAATTGTTTATTTTTCTCGATCGATATGCCAAGATTTCGACACTTGAAAGCGCTTAACATTAACCATACACAAGAAGTGAATAATAGAATTCTAATTTTTTATTAGTTCATTTCAAATTTTTTTCGGGGGATTTCCTCCTTTCAGCTACATTATGATCTTCAACATCAGCTGGATGTTTTAAATAAATATTTATATAAAAACATGTTGATATTGCTGTTGTTGTTGGCGTTGCTGTTTAATTAAATTGTAGGAAAAAAATGCTTAAACAACTCAAGGGCCAGCATTCTATTAATTTGTTGTCGGTCAGTCAAGATGATGAAGAACAAATAATCTCCAGATTGGTTTTCGTAATTTGTTTTGACCAGTTTGTTTATAATTTGAGATTCGGCAGGATCTTAATATTTGGTTAACCCAAAACCACTTGGGTGGGTCAAACAACATAAACGAGTAGTATTCCCTCAGAGCAACATTAACATTATGTACGTCTGCATGAAAATTGAATACTTCAATAAATAAACTTTGAAACTATGTTTTGTTCCAGTGAAAAGAAGTAATTATACCCAGCAAACATTGGCAGTGGAATTTGAAAATTTTCACTATCATTATTTAACATTATTTCGCTCATATTATAGAAGGAAAGTGAGCGAAACCGAAACCCCAAAAAATTATTTATTTAGGGGAATTATGAATTTACCGGAAATTGTTTTCCCAATATTGTTATTGGGCTTTTTGGAAATTTTAGGGCCACTGACAATTGTGAAGTTCCGAATTAATGTGGTTTGAAAGTTTGAATTTAATTCTTTTGATAACAATATTTTGAAAAAAGGTTTCCTGTCCTCCAAAAATTCAGTTGGAAGTTTTGCTACCCTAAAATATTGTCAATGGCAACAAGTTTTGGTGCAGGTTTTTTCTTGCCATAGATAATGCGAAAAACCAATGTACAGACAAATCGCTTAGAAAACGTGTCTAGAACCTACAAAATACACGAAATCGTGGAATTAGAAAAAAAGTTACTAATTTTTTTAGCGTCGACTATCCTAAGCGAAAATACCCTAAATAAAGCAATCCTATAAAGAAGTACGGAAGTGACCAATGAAGGACACAACGAAACTATTCAATTTCATCAACCATAGACTTACGAAATGGGTCTGTAAGTATACCATTATTACTACAGCAGAGTCCTAAATCCAAATCCTGACCCTTATTACAGCTCACATAAATTTGTATGTCAAGAAAGACAATAGTTTATTCCGATTATAAGTTCAGAAACTGGGACAGTGTGTTTTAAGAGTAAGGCAGCCCGTCCTTCTCCCGGAATTTCTGTGGCTCAATAAGTTGTCGGCTATGAAAAACTTATGTAGAAGTGGCTTCGTACGATGTTAGTTACGTCATTTGGCGCGGCAGTAAAAAGTTACCGTACCTACGACCTAAATATAGTTTTAGGATACACTCATTGATATACAATAAGTCTCTGCATTAGGCCGGGGCGATTTGGAAACCTTCATGGGCCCTTCGCGTTTCTGATCCCTGGGATCGAACTGAGCAAAGAAGTCCACTGGACCATATGTGTATGATGAAAATCGAGCCTCCCGATTTTGACTTTAAGTTTTTTATCCACGTTTTTTTAGACATTTTGGCATAACACAAGGAAAATGTAAGAAACCCAGATATTGACTACTTTTACCGTTATAAAAAAAAATAAAACGAAGTGACACAAACGAACTAAAGGCATTGTCGTTGTCCATGGATCCCAACACGATATAATTTTGCATCAGAACGCTTAAATATTTTTCTGGTCAACTTTTGTAGCACAGTGCCATTTATCGACATTTTTCGAAAAATTTGCACTTTCTCAAGGCCCAAACTACCTGAAGGAGCATTCCAATGCTTTCGCGATGTATTACAGAGTTCTTAATTACTGTCTTGGCTACAATTTTTTGCATTTGTGTTGGATCGAAAATCTCAATGGTTTGGCTGTTATATGCCAAAATATCCAAAAAACTTCAATAAAAAACTTTAAGTCAAAATCGGGAGCCTCGATTTCCATCGTAGACATATGGTCCAGTGGACTTTTTTGCTCACTTCAATCGCAGAAATCAGAAACGCTAAGGGCCCATTAAGGTTTTTTCCTTCCACACAAATCGCCCCGGCCTACTCTGCATGTCTCTTCAGATTATTATTATTTTCGAAATTGTTTGTTGGGCTGAATTTTTAGAACATAAATTAAATTATATTTCCTTTTTGAAGCAAAGCATAAACATAAATATAAACTCGGTAATTTTTTTTGTTGCCGGTTGGACGGCTGACAGGCTGCCGGATTGCTTTGTTTGGTTGTGGTTAGACCACCAACATATCGCTCACACATCGTTTGTTGAGAACATGATCATCGGTGCCAAGAACAAGCTGCAAACAGAACCATTCATAAAAATCATACATATGTACACGTACATATATACACTTGTAGTTAGTGGCCCAGCATAAAAGTTTATTTTGAAGGGGCCCCATCATCACAGAGAAATCATGACCCTATCCCCCCGCCAAATTAAAATGCTGCACCATACATTTGCACTATGGACATACATGCAACAGTACATACTGGCAGCCAGAAGCGTTGGAACATTAAACTGAACTCTTGTTTTTCCCTGTTTCGTTTAATGTATGTTTACAAATGATCCCACAAACAAACAGGAAGAATCACTGTACACCAACAACAACAACAAAGCATTCGGTGATGATTACCATCATCAAGAATCTTTAATTTCGAATAATGATTTCATAACTGAATGACCGCAAGGCTAAATAAACTCGATCAGATGGACTTGGCCGTTTTGGCATTTGTTGTTTCAATTCATAATAACATTTAGGGATTTATGTTGATGTTGTTGTTGGTATTGCTGGACCACCCTGCTTACTGAATATCATTAATATGCGTAATTTTTGTGAGTACTCCCAACAACAACTGAACGATAAATACCACACATGTGGCTTTTACACAACTTCGCCTGTACATCAATGCGAAAGACCAATAAAATTAAACAATTTATGGTATAATTTTGGCCAGTCATTTATAGAGAGGAGTAAAGGGAGTAAAACAAAGAATTATTCATTAATGTTTAATCAATTATATTAGAGCATTTGGACTGCGATATTCCGAATACAGAAATGTCAATACAAACTATTACAAAAAAAAAAATAAACTATTAACTCCTCTTCAGAGCTCCGATTTACTCGCGAGTGAAAAATTGGGGGGAAGTGGTAAGTTTTTTTGGGTACAATGTTTTTGGTATAGATGGGGCAAGTTTGTTTGGGGGTGAGGTAAGTTTTTGTTTGGTGGTGATAAGGGGTCAAGTTGCCCCCATCAACTTCCTCAAATGCGAGAAGAGTTTCACTCGCGAGTGAAATTCGAGCGAGTATTCGGAGCGCTGCTCCTCCTTCAAAATCCATTATGGTATATTCACAATATGAAGGAACGTATTTTTGAGGTATTTTGAAGGTTGTATGACTTCTTTACAACCTCATATCCCAGTATCATATTTTGATGAGCTTGTACTTAAGATTAGGTAAAGTTTTAATAAGGTGATTCGATAAAAAAACATTTTTTCTCGAAACTTTTATTGATTAGCACTTTGGACAATTTTTTTTAAATCTCTTTAAGCGTATATATTTACGAAAACATGCTTTAGAGCCACACGACATAACCAAAATAACATATCTTTAAATTCTGACTAATTTTGTCATCAATGATATGATGTACATACATACATATATCATATACATATAACATTTCATCTATATATATAAAAGCAAATGATGTTAGTTAATACGCTTATAACTCAAGAACCGCTGAACTGATTTTGGCAATTCGCATCAATTCGGAATGGTCTCATGGCAGAAAAGGATAAAACCTAAAAAATCGCGAAAATCTGCGAAAAAATTGCAAAATTTGACACATTTTTGAACGGTTTTTGGCAAAAATTTTATATGCACCAGCTGTGGGGTCCATTGTACAACTCTGTTTTGTCAATTTTTGAAAGTTGATAGACATTTTTTATTCAGTTTATTTCCCCCAGAGTTGGAAGGCAATTGCAAATGGTCAAATACATACATATATGTATGTATATAGAAAAAGTATGATATTTAAAAATAGAAAAGAAAGAAAAAGAAAAGTAAGAAAGTATCAGTCAGCTGTGCTGACGGAGATATACCCTCGAAGATATACCCTCAGCCTCTGATCAAAAACAAAAAAAAAGTAAACATAAGTTTAAACCAAGTTTGGAAAAAAATTGAAAATTTTGAAAGTTATCCTTCATACTGCTGTATGTGCCGGCAGGGTTATTTGAGCTTTCAGGTCATTATCTCAGGAAGTATGGACTTACCCGAGAAAAAATTTTACCGTTGTAACAGGAATCGTGAAAACAACCTTCTGGACAAATTTCAAATAGATCCCAGACCCGAAGGACGGTACCGAGTGGACTGGATGGAATAATACGATGTGCAACGTTTGGACCAATCATATACTCCCTGCGAGAGTTATCTTCAGGATTTGGCATTTTAGATGGTGCCGTCAAGGTTTCTTGAAGTTTTTAGGCCATTATTATATCAGGAAGTATGGACTTGTCCTCGAAAAAAATTTTACCGTCGTAAAGGGGGCCGCAAGGACAATCTGCTGAAAAAGAATTCAAAACCATCCAAGAGGAGCTCCTAAACTTCACTTATTCTGAATTTTGTGTGGTAGGTACCCGAAGAAGTAGACTGATATAGTCCATATTCGAACCTGATCTATGTCTGGAAGGAGTAATACGATGTGCAAAGTTTGGACCAAATCGATTGCTCCCTTCGTTAGTTATCGTTCACCATTTTACAAAAAAAATCGAACTTTTGTGGGGAAGGTACCCGAAGGAGTGGACCGATGTGGGCCATCTTCGAACTTAAACTAAGTTTGGACAAAATATTACGCAGTTCAAAATTTTGTTCAAATCGGTTGTTCCGTTAGAGAGAGACAGACGGTCAGACGGACGGACAGGGATAAATCGACTCAAAATTGTCTGAAACAAACTTCGTCTAAACATTCTTGGGGTCTAAAATTATTATTTCAATGTGGCACATTTAGGCTAGAGGCTTTGGATCGAATTATTTGACAAATATTCTGTATCGGGCGACATATTAATTTGTGATAAAAATTTGACTATGTTATTTACAATTCTGCGAGTTAGAAGTTTTTATCTTTGGCACCAAACCTGTAATGTAACATGACCTCGAAATTAAATACAGGGTGACCAAGTAATCGCATGAGGACAGTCACGTGTTAGTGTGACAAGGTTTCAAGCATCCGAAACACACAAAGAACGACAAATGATGGAATAGCTCTGGTATCAAGGAGAAATGTACCAAGTACTGCATTGTGAAAATACAATTACCGTGTGAAAATACAATTACCGTGTTACAGTTGTACGTGTTACTAGAGCCATCGCATTTAATTCAGAGATAAACAAGAAGAGCGCCCGACTCTAATTTAAATTACGATTCTGCATACAAATGCACTCTCCGTGTTCACCTCTGATCTATTTCCGAACTTGCAATGCAAGTAGAATTCAGGAGAACACTTTAAACAGAGAAGTCAGAAAGAAAACAGACGAAGAGATTACTTTTATCAAGTATCGGAGTAATCAGTCCCTCTGCTCGAAACAGGTTAATTGATTTAAACGCAAATTTAAATGAGCTCTAATAATCCAAAATCCCCCTTTCTGCTACTAATATGATATGTTTTTTTACATATGTGTTTTCACATATACACAAAGTGACAACAAATATTTAAAAATAATATCGTGTAAAGTAGCCATTAGTAATGAAGCACTACAATTTTCTATCACAATAATAAATTATCAAATGATAAGAAGAAATCCATCGATTATGAAACGTATAGGGGCGTTATGATACTACTTTGCTTCAACTGTGCATCACAAAATGTGTTATTTGCTTAAAACTATATCTTAGTCGCGATTTACAGTTGCCTAATTGTCAGTTTATGGGGACAGAGATTCGAGGAAAATACTTTACCTCTCAGTACCCTCTCTCTTCGATAGACTGACTATTATCGGAAGTACACTTGTCTAATGTGCATCTGCTTCAACAAAGATCGTCCTAAATAGTTCAAAGCAAAGAAACATTTGAACTCGACAAGACGATAGCAATAATAGTATTATAGGTTTGAACCAAAGTCTTCAGCTTCAGTACCTAACAGACTGCCATGCGAAGTTCGCCGAGTCCCCTAGTATTATATATAACTTTAAGCTATATACCATAACAATTGAAAGTGTTTTTTGCGTGACTTTTTTATACTCTTCACCATAGTATGTATGGTATATCAAGTTTGTTAGTACCTCTTGATTTTAATTATTTTGGCAATTATAACTACTTTTTGCCCGAACTACCTGTTATTTGACGTTCAAAGTATTTGCACAACTTTTCCAACAAAAAACGCCAATTGTCATGAGTTTAGCTTGATCGAAATATAAAGGTGGCATCCAATTGAAGAACATTTTTGATACACTTTCCGACCTTATAAAGGCATTATCGAGGAACCCCACAGAGAAGGGTGATATCGCCATTGCTTTGGCTCCTTGTGATTAACGAACTCCTAAGCAAACTTGACCATATGGGGATGAAGGTGGTTGCTTATGCGGGTGATGTGGTAATGCTCGTCTCTGGTTTATTTCCATCCGTGCTAAGTGACATCATGAGCGGAGCCATGAAATCACTGCATACTTGGGCCACAAGAAGTGGTGCTATTTACTACAAAGACCAAATATGGAATCACAAATTTTCGACGATTACGATTACGGCCTGCAATGCTGTAAGGCTACGTGCTCTAGGAATGTGAAGAGATAGAACTTACGGACATGCCTGTGTGCTTCTCAAACTAATGGAAAAACAGCAACTAATGCTGATTACTGCATACCTGCAATAACTTTTGATCAGCCTTTTAAAATTAAATTTCCAAGCAGAAAAGAATGGAACAATAGAACACCACTAACGGGGTAGGACATCAATGTATACACGGACAGCTCTATGATGAACTGTGGAGCCGGCTCTGGTGTCTACTCGGAAGAAGCAAACATATCTATCCACAAAGCTATCTGAATACTGCAGTGTTTTTCAGGCGGAGATACTGGCTATAAAGAAAGCTTGTAATATACTTCTACAGCACCACTCACAAAACTCAATAGGAATTTTTGTCGACAGTCAAGCGGCGCTATTGCAATAACTTTTGATCAGCCTTTTAAAATTAAATTTTCAAGCAGAATAGAATGGAACAATAGAACACCACTAACGGGGTAGGACATCAATGTATACACGGACAGCTCTAAGATGAACTGTGGAGCCGGCTCTGGTGTCTACTCGGAAGAAGCAAACATATCTATCCACAAAGCTGTCTGAAGACTGCAATGTTTTTCAGGCAGAAATACCGGCTATAAAGGAAGCTTTTAATATACTTCTACAGCACCACTCACAAAACTCAATAGGATTTTTTGTCGACAGCCAAGTTGCGCTCCTAGCATTAAATTAAAACATTGTCACATCAAAGCTGGTGAAGGAATGTAAAGAATAACTTGTTGAGCTAGGGTGTCTGACCAGAGTAGTTCTTACTTGGATCCCAGGTAATAAGGATCTTGTGGGTAACGAAAAAGCAGACGAACTAGCTAGAGCGGGATCTGCCTCTAACGAACTTCCAAAGGCGTCAGTCGCAACACCAATGGGAGTAGTTAAAGGGGATATCTTCAAATACTATCTTTCACAAGCAGAGATCATCTGGGACAAGACTGAAACTTGTAAAATATCCAAATCTACATGGTCACACTACAACACCAAACGTACGAAGTTCCTGATTAGCCAAAATCGACGGATCCTGGCAAGACTAACTGCGGTGCTAACCGGACACTGGGCCATTGGTAACCATGCAAAGCGCCTACATATTCCACACAATGACTACTGTCGCAAATTCTAGGACGGCCGTTCCTACACGATTTTGCTGAGACAACCGAACTAGGTCTGGGTGACCTTCTGAAGTTTCTCAATTCATCAGGCTGGATATAATTTACCAACATAATATAACGGAATAACAATCTGTACCCGAGTGGTGTGGTATAAAAAGTTCGGTCCCGCCGAACATAACGTTTTTTTACTTGTTCAATATTTAAGGGGAATAAAATATTTAGTTATTGGTAGGCAAAAGGTAATTCATTCGGGGAATACATTTGTATGTAACCTTCAGTATGCTGTTTTGTTTTACAATTAGGAAAATGTTTGTAAGACGTTTAGGACCAAAAACAGGAGTGTCGACAGAGCCGACTGATAATTTTTCATTTCAGCCCACGCACAAAATATAAATAGCTAGCTAATCATTTATCTTGTAATTTAAAATTACAAGCTCAAAAAGTACTTGCCTTAAAAACTGTCACTTGATATCTGGCTGAACACAAATAGAATATGAACAACGCACACAAATTTTGTTTAGAAATTATTTAAACCACATGTTCGTTGAATGGAAGCTCATTCATGCATTCAACGTGTTAGAAACGATTTAACCTAATTTCACACTTCACTGATCTTGGCCACATGACCCAAGTTTTAACAAAATTTCCAAGTACAAATTTGTTGCAAAACTGACGCTAGTGCATTTATACTATGAATGGAATAATACTCATACCCAGCATATCGATTGACTAGAAAATATCATGAATGAATGACTGAACACCACATATGGAAAGCAAAACAACCACACACACATACACTCACGAATTATTGTTCAATGAATTCCCAGTTATCAGCAATTGTCGTCAGTGTTGTATCTAAAGTATCTGACTTGAAATGAATACGACGATCACAATGAATGACTATTTTCAAACCGATCATTTGGCCAATTAATTTCATTGCACCACACCACTGTTGTATGGTGAAAACCTAACACCATGATCGGCAGGAGTCTGTAAACCACCTTGGCTTAAAATAACAATATTCTGACACTCTTGCCAAGGTATGGGTGGAGTAGTGCAATGCATTATGTCTCATGTCATGAAAGCATTTGGAACACTTGTGGTCAACTTGGTGTTTCTGTTCTCGTTTACGCACTTTGTTAGCAATTAGTGTTAAAAGACATCAACTGCCACAAATTGTTAACACATGCGAGATAATATAACCCAATATTTTCAGTTGGTTGAATGTTTGGATTATTAAAAGTAACTTTGCAGGCAACGAGAAATGTGTATTAAGAAAGATCATACATAGTAAACGAAAAGAACAAAATTTATGGAAATACCAGGACTACGGAGTCTAGGACGCCCGTTCCTTCACAATTTCGCGGAGACAATCAAAGTAGGTCTGTAGTGGCATTCTGTAACTCATTCGAGTTACCGACAAATATCGGTAAAATTAAAATGCTTATAACTTCCGTAGTCGTCGAAAATTTTCGGTAAGTTAACAACCAAAATATACAAAGTTGTCGCTGAGTCCTACCGACAGCAACAGTGTTGTCAATTTTTATTAATACTTTTCATTCATAATTTTGCGTTTTAATTATACCCTCAGCATTTATGCTAACAACGAGGGTATATAAACTTTCATACGAGCAAAATGTGGCACATCGAAATAATGGTATGTTTGGACGAAATGTGTTTCAGACAATTTGGAGTTGATTTAGCCATGTCCGTCCGTCCGGCTGTCTGTCTGGATGGCTGGAATGCACGATAACTCTCGAACGGATCAACCGATTCGGTCCAAAATTTGGCTTTCGTAATATTTTTTCCAAACTTACTTTAAGTTCGAAGATGGGTTATATCGGCCCACTCCTTCCGGTACCTCCCCCACAAAAGTTAAGAAATCTTCGGAAAATTTGTGCGTATGATAACTCTTAAAAGGAGTAACCGATTTGGTCCATACTTTGCACATCGTGAAATTTCTTCCAGACTTAGATGAGTTTCCAATATGGACTCAATCGGTCCACTCCTTCGGGTACCTCCCACACCAAATTTCGGAAAAGTTCAGTTTAGGACCTGCTGTCGAATCGCATTGATTTTTGTTGTAGCAACTTGTATTCACTGCCCCCCATACGACGCTATAAGTTTCATCAGGGGCTAGTCCATACTTCCTGAGGGAATAGCCTAAAAGGTACAAAAACGCCTATGACACCGTGTGTAGTGGTTGAAGCGTAAGATAACACTCGAACGGATCAGCCTATTCGGTCCAAAACTTGTGTTGCGTAATATTTTGCCCAAACTTAGTTCAAGTTCGAAGATGGATTATATCGGTGCACTCCTTCCGATACTTCCCCCACAAAAGTTCGAAAATGTTCCGAAAATTTGTGCGCACGATAACTCTTGAAGGGAATAACCGATTTGGTCCATACATTGCACACCGTAAAATTTTTAGCAGACTTAGATGAGGTTCCAATATTTAGTTAATCGATAAACTCCTTCGGGTACTTCCCACACAAAATTTCGGAAAAGTTCAGTTTAGGACCTGCTCTGTAATCGCCTAGGTTTTTTGTTGTAACAACTTGTATTCACTGTTCTTCATTCGAAGGTACAAGCTTCATCCGGGGCAAGTCCATACTTCCTGAGAAAATAGCGAAAGTTGTGTAGTGGTTGGAGCGCAAAATATTTCTCGAACGGATATACCGATTCCGTCCGAAATTTGGTCTTCGTAATTGTGTGTCCAAACTTAGTTTAAGTTCGAAGATAAGCCATATCGGTCCACTCCTTCAGGTACCTCCCCCACAAAAGTTCAAAAATGTTCGGAAAAATTGTGCGCACGATAACTCTTGAAGGGAGTGACCGATTTGGTCCATACTTTGCACATCCTAATACATCTACCAGATATGGATCAGGTTCGAATATGGACTATATTAGTCCACTCCATGCGGTACATCAGACACAAAATTTCGGATAAGTTTACTTTAAGACCTGCTATCCAATCACTTTGATCTTTGTTGATGCAACTTACATTCGCTGCCTCAATTACGATGGCAAAAATTTTTTCAGAGGCAAGTCCATACTTCTTGAAGAAACAGCCGAGGGGTGTAAAAACCCGCTATGGTACCCCCATGGTCTATGTCGGTCCATTCCTTTAAGTACCTTTTCCGCAAAACGTTTGAACTTTAATCCTAATCAACATTTTTGTCGGTTCATACGACCAAAATTTTGAAACCCCTAAATACATAAGTATTTTGGAAAGGGGTTTCAATTTACCCAGGCTGATGATATATCTCAGCCTCATTATCCCACCGAAATGGCTGAAATTTGATTCTTAGACTTCGTTGAGGGTATAAAATTGTCCACCCGAAATTTGTCGGTATATCGAAGGGCATCTCCCGGTATGGCTAAAATGTGTAATTTAGTCTTCGTTGAGGGGTATGCAATTTCCCACCAGAAATTTTTCGTTATAGGTCTACGACTTCGTATAGCCCACATAGAACTGTACCTCCCGAATTCGGTATTTTTAAGGTTGTGGCCTTAATATCCTCCCGAAGTGGCTGAAATTTGGTATTTAGTCTTCGATGGGGGTATAAAACTTTCCACCTGAAATTTGTCATATAGCCCTTATCGAAGGGTACCTCCCGATTTTAGGTATTTTGAAGGTTGTGGCCTCAATATCCCACCGAAATGGATGGTATTTTGTACTTAGACTTCGTTGCGGATATAAAATTTTTCCACACGAAATTTTTCGGTATAGGTCCATGTCTTTATATAGCCCCACATAGAACGTTAACTCCCGATTTTCCGTATTTTTAATGTTGTAGCCTCAATGTTACACAGAAATGACTGAAAATTAGTATTTAGTCTTCGTTGGGAGTATACAACTTTCCATCTGAAATTAGGTCCACGTCTTCATATATTCCCCATAGAAAGGTACCTCTCGATATTCGGTATTTCTGAGGATGTTGCCTCAACATCCCACCGAAATGGCTAAAATTTAGTCTTCGTTGTGTGTATAAATCTTTGCACCTAAAATTTGTTGCTATAGGTGCACGTCTTAATATAGCCCACCATAGAACGTTACCTCCCGATTTTCGGAATGGCTGAAATTTGGCATTTAGTCTTCTTTTGTTGGTATAGGTCTTTATATAGCTCCCATAGAACGACATACATGGATTTTTGCTATTTTGAAAGTTTTAGCCAGCGGTGCAATACATTACACTGTGCAACAAAATTCAATTTTTTTTTTCAAAATGATGGAAAAAACCGAGTAGAAAAATATGAGACACGTGTATCGGCGTTTTTAGCGTTTACATCGGAATGTAACCAAAGTAGGTGGGGCAAGTTCCGCCCAGTCACCAAAGCAGGAGTTACTCCCATCATTTTGAACCACACCAAATCGTGCATGACTGAGTCCATATGACACCTATATTTTCACTGGACCATAGCCGTAGGCCTCTCACGTATTTTCACATTCAATATAAGCAACCAATGGCTTATCCTAACTACGGAATTTAAGTTAAAATTATAAAAATACGCAATTTTGGCAGGTCCAATCTGGGTTTTCTATATTTTCCAAATATATATTCACCACAAATATTTCGAAAGCTGTTTAAATGGGGCGCTTCTTCTGTAAGAATCCATAACGAAAAAACAAATAATACTCGTATGATATTTATTGTATCCAATCACAACGACAATCTGGATAAAATTCAGTATGAAATTATGTAAAACAAGTAAAAAAATGTCAGTCGGCTTTGCCGACAGATAGATACCCTCAGCCAATGTGAAGCGAAACTTTCACCTCCGGACAGATCGAATGTATTTAAGGTCTCTTTAGAATTTTGTGGCCCTTTTTGGACATTTGAACTTGGCGACAAAAATGTGGATTAGGAATTAACTGCACTAAGACACAAATGTTGAACTTTTGTAGGGCAGGTACCCTTAGGGAGTTTTAGAAGTTAAACTAAAATGTTAGGAGATCCAAAGTTTGGACCAAATTAGTTGCCCCATTCAAGTGATATCGTTCTAGCATTTTAGTGACAGTTTTTAAATATTGGAGAGAAGTACCGGAAGTTGTGGACCTGTATTGCCCATGAAACTAAGTTTGGATATAATATGACGAAGACCAAATCGGTTGAACAGTTCGAGAGTTATCGTGCTCTCCAACCGCCACATATGGTGACATAGGGATTTTTTACACCTTTCGGGCTGTTTTCCCAAGAAATATGGACTTGCCCCTGAAAAAACTGTTACCGTCGTAATGGAGGTAGCGAATGCAAATCGCTTCAACAAAAATCAAAGTGATTCGAGAGCAGGTCTTAAAGTGAACTTATCCGAAATTTTGTGTGAGAGGTACCAGAAGGAGTAGACAGATATAGTCCATATTCGAACCTGATCTATATCTGGTATATATATTAGGATGTGCAAAGTATGGATTTCATCGGTCACTCCCTTCAAGAGTTATCGTGCGCAAAATTTCTCCGAACATTTTTGAAGTTTTGTGGGGGAGGTACCTGAAGCAGTGGACCGATATAGCCCATCTTCGAATTTATACTATGTTTTGATAAAATATTACGAAGGCCAAATTTTAGACCGAATCGACAGATCTTGCGCTCCAACCACTACACAAGGTATCAAAGGGGCTTTTTGCACCTTTGCGGCCATTTTCTCAGGAAATATGGACTTGCACCTGATGAAACTTGTACCCTCGTATGGGGGGAAGTGAATACAAGTTGCTGCAACAAAAATCAAAGCGATTCGAGAGCAAGTCCTAAACTGAACTTATCCGAAATTTTGTGTGGGAGATACCCGAAGCAGTGGACCGATTAAGTCCATATTGGAACCTCATCTAAGTCTGGTAGAAATTTCACGATGTACAAAGTATGGACCAAATCGGTTACTTCCTTCATGAGTTATCGTGCCCACAAATTTTCCCAACATTTTGGAACTTTTATGGGGGAGGTACCTGAAGGTACCTCAAATCTCGACAAAATATTATGATACCCAAAATTTGAACCGAATCGATTGATCCGTTCGAGAGTTATCGTGCGCACCAGCCAGCCAGACAGACGGACAGACAGATAGACAGACGGACGGACATTGCTAGATCTACTCAAAATTGTCTAAAACGGATATCGTACAAACATACTTGGGGTCTAAAACCATTATGTCGATGAGGCACATTTTTGGTCGTATCAAAGTGTAAATACCCTCTTTGGCCTAAAGGCTGAGGGTATAATTAACAGTCCAAAATTAAAACAAATAATTTCATCCCAAAATATATAAATTTGTAATCAAATTTTGTTATAAAAATTGTGTATCTATATATATTGTTTATTTTAAAACTCATAGTGAAATTTTGTGTAGAATTTTTCTTTTTTTTACACTTTTCACCAAGAACCAAGTTCCATATTACTTTCATGTATCAACTCGAAAAAAGAAGGAAAACAATTTCATCAAAAAATTGGGAAATATTTTCCTGTTTTTTCAGTAAAATTGATACTGATATTTTCATGATATATAATGTAAATATATATTTCATTTCTTTAGTGACCCATAGTGAAAATTGACGAAGAATATTTTTGTCTTTGACGTCATCTCTCTAAAAGTATGTTTTGTGGGACAATTATTCAAAACTCAGATGAAGTCCGACTTTAACCGTAAAACGTGTTTTTCAGTTTTAGAGATTCCTGGCGAGTAGACAAGAGTTACAGATTTGTTGTATTCTAAGGCCTATAGTAAAATTTTATGGCGAATAATTTTATAGAATATTTGGATTTGATATGATCGCATTTTAAAGGAGTTTTTGAAAGATGTTTGAAAAAAAGACGAAAAAGACCTCTTTGATGAACCGCATAAGGGTTATAATTTTTAACATATATATTCCTTACATCCTCCTCTGTAAAGTTGTCAAAGACACTATATACCTAAAATGCAAGGATTCCGAGATGTCTTAACTCGAATATTTCGAAAACAAGTAAGAAAAGCGTTAAGTTCGGTCGGGCCGAACTTTTTATACCCTCCACCACAAATTTCAGCCATTTCGGTGGATTAATGTGGCCACAACCTTCAAAATACCGAAATTCTGAAGGTACCGTTCTATGGGGGCTATATGATGGCGTGGACCTATACCTACAAATTTCTGGGGGAAAGTTTTATTCGCCTAAAGAAGATTAAATACCAAATTTCAGCCATCTCGGTGTGATAATGAGGCTAAAACGTTCAAAATATCGAAAATCGGGAGATATTGTATTATGGGGGCTATATCAACACGTGGACCTATATAAACATTTTATGGTAGAAATGTTTCTTAGCCTCTGGAAACACAAAATACAAAGTTACAACCGATTCTTTGGTCAAATGGGTCTAATACATTCAAAATATATTAAAATGACGCGTACTTTATAAGGGGCCTTATGTGGGGCTATACCAAAACGTGGACCTATATAACCCAACTTTGGTAGGAATGTGGACAAATTCTGTGGTCAAATCGGTCTAATACATTCAAAATATCCCAGCAAAATGTTCGATGCCAAAGATGACATTCAATCATGGGTGCAAGTGATCTAGCATGTCATCTTTTTAGCATCTTCATCGATGAATTTTATATGAGCGTGGACCCCAAAAGATGACGTTCTTTTCTGGATCCTAAGCATGTCATTTTAACCAATGCGTTGACATGTCATTTCCACCAATGCACTATAGGTAATTTGGACAGGTTTTTAGGCAAAAAGTCAATTTTTGCACTTTTAATAACGCGAGTTTTCTAATTTGATTCGAAGAAAGAACATGTCAAATTCTATGGATGTGCAATTTGTTTTCAAAAATATTCAAAACTCGCGGTATAATTCGAAGTTAAAATCAAAATTTCGATGGCAAAATAAAAAATGTTTAAAAGCCAGGGCAGAATTTAAACGCAATTTGTAAGAGTTTGGTAATAATTAAATACAAAGATATGATATTCAGTGGAATGGTGGTGGTGTGTACTTTCTGTTTTAAGAAATAATTTTCTTCAAAATGTTTGTTACAGCTGAAGAAATCGTCATATAGGATACAACCTAAGAATTATTTTATTACAAAATTATAGTTTTATATTATAGACTTTTACAAAATTGTCCAAGTTTGACCGTAATTCTGCTACCGGGAATATCTTCAGCAAAGGGTTCTGAATCAACTACATAATTACCAAGGTGCGATTTTTTGCGTTTTTTGAGTTATATCACTTTTTTGAAGGTGACCTCCTTGCAGAAAAATATATATTATCGAAACGTCATCCAAAAACATCAGAAAAATGAGAAAAACTTCAGTTCAACACCACCAGTCACATAGGATGAAAGTTGTTGTTAGTTGAATAAAAACCAAAAAGTAAATATTGTTTTGTAATTTTGTTATTAATTTATATAATTAATATTCTTGTTTTTATGTTAATCAAAAAAGATCCCTGATGATGGTCGTCGAAGACGTCCGAAATATTGGAAATAAACAAAGTAAATAAAAGCAAATAGAATTTTGTTTTATTGAAAAGAGGACCTAAAGCCGAACAAAAAGTACAAAAATAATAAAATGATCAAAGGTCGACAAAAACTTAATTATAAAAATATATATTTTTTAAATTTTTTGTTTGGTGAAGGAAATATTAAACACAAAAATGCATCCGATTTGAACTAAAAAGACATTTTCTTTAAAGAACTATTCACCAGGTGTTCTAAAAATGTACAGGCGTGTTGTGGTCAACATTTTTGTTAATTATAGCCGTAATATGTTCTAACTAGGGATCACGATTGCGTGATTTTTTTGGTCCTTTAAAAAATAATATTTATAAAGATCTTTTCGCGAATCAATATTTTAAACATTTCAACGTTTATAAAAATCTTTTGGCGGATCAGTACTTTAGTTCATTGTAACCATTTTTCTTTTGTTTTAACCGCGTTCATTGGGTTGGAACGAATAAAATAGGTAAAATGAGAATAGGGGGTAGGAAAAAGAAAAGTTGTTCGTTATATCCGGCGTTCGTTTTAAACGAGTTCGTCTGTAAAATTCTTTTTAAAGCCTACTTTTAAATATCATATGTTAAAATATTTGAAAAAGTGCTTAAATTCGTCGCTATCGCTTGTGTTTTAAAGCGGGCCTGAAAATCCTAACAAATTGTAAAAAATTCTACTCGCGGGGTAACAATTTTTGTTTGTTATAATCGTGATCGTTTTAAGAAGTTCAATGTATGTACAAATATTAAGAAAAATTCTTTGGAAACATAAAACTTTGTTCGCTATAAACGTAGTTTCTTATAACCGATGTTCGCTATATCCGAATTTTACATTGTAATTCTTTGTTTGATTTTACTTTTACATATAAAGCAATAAAAATGTATAAAAAGCCCACATATCACCCGCTATTAATTTTTGCCTCAAAACCAGGCCAAATTACCTATAGTGCAATGCTTTGGCATGTCATTTCCACCAATGATTTGACATGTCATTTTCACCAATGCTTTGACACGTCATTTTCACCCATGCTTTGACATGTCATTTTAACCAATGCTTTGGCATGTCATTTTCACCAACCCCTTGGCATGAAATTTTCTTGTATTGTTTGGAAAATGGAAATGCTGTATTGAAATATGGTTTTCATGAAAAACAAAACTCTTTATTAATTCAAACGAATTCATGAAATAACTACAATTAATTTATCACTTTAGTTTTTCAAAAGTTTACATCCAAAATTGCAATGTAATCACCACCGCTGCAACGCAAAAGATTACTTCCTCCTTTCTCCGCAACTGATATTCTTTGATCTTACAAAAGGTTTTTTCAATTATCTTCCCATCCCCAGTTCAGATTTCGACATGGACTCCAAATGCACTCCTTTAAGTATTTTTATTTCGTAAATTACTTTTATTTTATAATTTTGTTATTTTATAACAACATTTTGGTAATTTATACTCTTTTGTTTAGTGACGGAAATATGTAGGGATCTACAACCCGGCTTGCTTTAGGGATCTCTAAGAACAAAATGTAACGAACGGGGAGGAGAGACTTTTTATGGAAAAATACCATTAATGCTTAATTAATTTATTTTTAATTGTTTCTTTCCAAAAGTAGTTTCTTCTTTATTTTCAGATTCTTGTTCCTTTTCGTTTCGGACTTTTTTTTCAAATTCCAAGAAGCGAGATTTGATTGATTTCATTCTATGTCAGATTTAGAACAGACAAGGGAACTTTTAAAATAGCGATTCTATTTTTAGCTCGATGGTTGGGACTTCATATAATACCAATTGTTTAGAAGTTTTAGTTGTTTGATATGCAGGAAATGTAAGACAACATCACGGCGACAGTTCTAACAACTTTGGTCTGTTCCAGAAACTACAAGAATCTACTTATTTTTACTACGATAACAATTTTTCCTTTATGTTATCGGAAAAAATAGTAATGCGGGGCATACACTGTACTGCCAAACTGCACTGCCAAATGAACCCTTGTGTACGTGTGTGATTGAATAGTGTGTGGCATTCCTTCAATCCATATTCCAAAAATTATGAATTTTGCTCCAAAACTCGATTTTGGGTTGAAGTTTTCCAATTTTTTTAATTTCCTCACAAATAATATTTGTTGTTTTCAAAAATTATTTGTTGGTTACTTGGAAAATAAACAAAATTCATCGGATTGAAAGGGGTTCATTTACAAAATCAAAACTATTTTGATTTCAACCCTGCCAAAACTACTCCCAAATACATTGACAAAAACTTCAAAATTTACTAATACTATTACAAATGCTGTCGTGCATGCCCATAGTGTATCCCCCGCATTAAAATTAGTAGATTTTTGCAGTACTGGAACATACCAAAATGAAAATAAACAGGTGTGTATATAAAAACACAAACATCATCTCTATTGGATCGATGGAATGGGTACAAATGCTGATGAAAAGATCGGATCTTTCACGACTTCCTTTGCATTGGTTCAAATCCTAATGAAAAGATCGGATCTTCCACGACTTCCTTTGAACCAATGCAAAAGATGACATGAAATCACGTCATCGCAAAGAACCCCTTCCGTCAAATTTTGCTGGGATATTACAATGACGCGTACTATGTATATATGGGGCCTTATATGGGGGCTATACCAAAACGTGGACCTATATAACCCAACTTTGGTAGGAATATTTTTTGGCCTCTGTAGACACAAAGTACCAAATTACAACCAATTCGGTGGTAAAATGGGCCAAATATCTTAAAAATTCCTTAAAACGACGACGCGTCACTCGTCATTTTGTATGGGGGCTATACGAAAGCGTGGACCTACATAGCCCGCTTTCAATACCAAAAGTCCCACGTAAATATAACATATTTTCCCAAAATTTCATCAACCTAAGTCAATCCGTTCGGACGCTAGAGTGATTTCTACAGACGAACGGACATGGCTATATCGATGTAGAATTGCACGCTGATCAAGAATATATATACTTTGTGGGGTCTACAATGATTATTTCGAGTAGTTACAAACGTAGTGACAAACTTAATATACCCCCATCCTGTGGTGGAGGGTATAAAAATAGAAATGGGCGGAACTTGCCCCTACTTCTTTGGTTACTTTCCGATGTAAACGTTAAAAACACCGATACATCTGTCTCATATTTTTAGCTCTACTTTCATAATCTACTCAGTTTGCCTTGTCATTTTTTTGCAAAAATCAGATAGTATACGTCCTCGTGTCAAGTTACGATCCGATTTACGATTTTTTGATGATTTGGGTTAAATTTTTCTACCAAATTTGTTGTTAATTGGAATTTTTTGTTCCCAGAAGATAGAAAACATACTCGCAGACAACTAACCATATACATACATATCGCTCATTTACTCAAACAGTGGCATAACTCAAAAAATGCGTTTTCTGAGTTAGCAATTTCTATTTTTCCTAAGACTTCTACTTTATCTTGTGTCAAATTTCCATGCCGATATCTCTAAAACTCATCGAGTTACAGGTCATTTACTGCGGGTTTGGCATAATTCAACAACAAAGTTTTTTGAGTTTATGAAGCACTAAAACAATTCAAATCAGGCTTGGTCTTGCACAGAAATTTAGCACTGATATCTGGATAGCTGTTTGCAAAATATGGCCCTAGTAGTTATTTTATTTTTTGAGCAATAGTCTTTTTAAGTTGGAAGGTCAAATTTCAATCGTCGACTTATTACGCGTTTTTCTCGAAACCAGATTTTTTGAGATGTGTCACTCTTTGAGTAAATGAGCGATATGTAGGTTTGAGTCTAACTCCCGTAACCAATATTACCCAATTTTTTTGCATTTCGGGAGGTTTTTGTGGTTTTTTTTTGACAAATATTCGAACCGAGATTGCTGTAATTTGGTATTGTGTTTAGTTAGAGGATAGAAAGAAAAACGATGAGGCCTATGTTGCTATATTTTCCTTCGGAAGACGCGACTGGAATTACGTAGCTGACGAAAAAACTGCTTTGTAAAACAGATACTATGAGGTATGATGGATATCATACCTCGCATTCATTATACGTTCCCTGTACCGCCATCAAATTTCTTTTCACATTCCACAAAATTTTGTGTAAAAATCACCAATCATAAAAAAGATTTAACACTAAATGATCAAAATATTAACTCAAATTTTGTTTATCGGTCGTTTCAATGATAATAATCGTCCATCAAATATGGCCATATAAAAACAAATAATGATCGAACGCAGCAGTAGGTTAACAAAATATTTACATTTTATTCCATGGCGCTGGACATCAAAGTTTCGCCCATATTACTGCATCATTATTCATGGAGGAATTTTTACGATATATTTTTGTGGAATGAAAGAAGCAAAAAAAAAAACAAAAAGCGTATAAAAACAAATTATTTTTATTACAACCGGATGACTGATGGCAGATGCTCTCCAAGAAAACTACTAACCCAATGAAATAGTTTAGAGATTCTGCTATTTGCTAGTGATGATGATCATCATCATCATCATTTTGATGAATTCGCATGAGGTTTGAATTTAGTGCAGAGCGGGGAACTTCACACATTGTGCAGTTCAGTAAGATCAAAGGCAGGCAATTTAATAGTAAAGTAAATAAACAGACTTTTGCCTTCTGGGTGGGAAATTTACAGCGAAATGCTATTTGCACTTGCATGTGGGAAAAGTGAACAAAATTATGAGTTGATATTTTTTCTGGGGACTTAGTCATAGAAATGGACTTGAAAGCTATCAATTTAATGTTTTAGTATTTAAGCTGTGGTGACATCGACTTGCACTTACGATGTAAATAGTACTCTTAAATTGAGATTATCTTTCATTGTTTAAGAGTTTGTTAAACCAATCAATCAATATATACATATTTAAAGTATCGATATGCTAATTTGTATAAAAGTCGAGACACATGTTTGTATCACATTTTACTTGTACTTGTTATCGCATCTACGCCGTGAAACTTAAAATCTGAGATCATACACGACACAATTGGAAAATGCAATCAAATGCCTCTTCCTCAATTAATTATTTTGTAAATTCTAAATACTTCGAGCAACAACAACCACTCCTGCTCATCAATAATTTATTACATGACCAAATAGAAGCAATCCACCAGTTTTGTGGTGTGGGAATAGAGGCTGGCACATGTGTTTGGAATAAAAATATGATGGGTGTCGATAATGATCGACATGGTAAGATCATCAATTTCTATATAGTAAAGGCCATAAATAGACAACATATGTGCGAGGTCGTCGCCGTAAAGGATGTACGTCATATATCTAAAATTTGTTGCCGCTGTTGTTGTTGCTGTTTATAAATTGCACAGCAAATATGAAGAAGAAGAGTGAAATAAAACTGGGCAAGTAAAACGTTTTGCATTTCATTTTATGTTTGCCATTGGATCAACCACAACAACAGCTAAAGGAAATTGCAGCTGCAAACATCAATCACAAGACAAAAGAGCAAAACAACAGTTTTAGGCCGAAGGCAGTCAATAGATCACCCAGGATGATATAAAACAAGTACACGACAATTCATCATCATCAGTATCGTGATTATGATGATGATCATTGTTGCAATCATCTTCATTGGCATGACTTTTATAAGCAACACACCAGTGCATTGAAAATACGGAGGGGTAAAGATCATTGATGTTTATCTGGAAGATGCCTACATCTGTGGCCTCCATCATATTCCAGATACTTAACACATTAGTGGCAGAACCATTGGCATGACTCTATTCTGAGGATGATGATGTTAGTTTTTTTTAAGTACAGTGGATAGGAAGTGAAAAAAATAGTGTAAAATTTTTCAGATTAATACCGGAAAAAATGAAGACCTATAAACAAATAAGAGAGGTGTATAGTCGGAAGGGTTTCGATGTTTGGCTATTGCCTTACTGCGAATAAAAAATATATTTTCCCATACATTTAGTTTTCCCATAAATACTTACCGCTCATCACCAATATATTTATTCGTTATTTCATATCTCAGAAAACGGATATCATATCAGAGGATGTACGCCGATTCCACTTATAGGCGTTCAAGTGATTTATCATAAAGGAATTAGTTTGTGTACAATAGCTGTAACACAAGACGTTGACATACGTACTCGGATCTTAAGAAGCTTATATTCTTCCCTAGGGAACACAAAAAATACAATTCGGGTGAAAATACAACAAAAATCCTCAAAATCGGATGGTTTCCTAACGCAAGCAGAATTCATCTCTCCCGATCTCAGCGTCAATTTTAGCGCTAACGATGAAGTAATTATTGGATGTGATCTCAACGCAAAACATCACGTTTGGGAAGGAGGCAAAACAGACACGAAAGGGCGTGCTTGGCATCAATTTTTTCAAGCTGCCCGAAATTGGGACTGGGCCTACTAGTGGGCCAACCGAGTTTAATACTCTTGAAGGTTCATACATCGATCATTTCCTGTAAATGCCTGGACTTGAACTTTACTTTTAGGGACCATTGGTAACGCACGAATTTGAGTCAGATAATCGAGCAGTGTACATTAGGGTTATGACTTTTTTACAACCTCGTATCCCTGTGTGATATTATAATGAATTTTTACCTAAGATTAAATCACTTTATAATCTTAATTATAAAGTGATTTCATAAAAATACTACCGCACAAAAAGCTTTTAAAGTTTTTATTTTTCAGAACATTTGAAAATATTTTGAAGGCACTGTAAGCAGATTTTTAACTGAAAACAAGAATTTGGGCCACACGACATAAACAAAACAAGTGAGTAAAGGCTATGGTCGGGACGGGGCCGACCATGTTGTGATACCCTACACCACTAACCTTATACATAAGGTTTTCACTGGTAAACATTTATTTTAGGGAATATAATCCGACCAAAATTTCGTGAGCATTCGATCAAAATTACGACCTGTAGCGGGATTGCAAAAAATGGAAGAATTGGATGAATTAACGACTATTGTGGTATCTCCCTTGTGTGACCACATTCGCCAACCTATTTTACACCACTGTAAGTGTAATATATTCTTATTCCATTGACAGGAATTGCCGTTGGAATACCCCTACTAGAAGCCGATATATTCATAAAGAATAAAACATTGAATTTGTCTCCACATGAGTTTTTCTCCATTCCGACCCCAAAATATTATCCGACTATCACCAAAATCAATAAGCTTCTTCCTCTGTGGGGCCCCCATTTACCCCTCAAATTTCGTGACTATCCTATCAAAATTCCAACCTGTAGCGTAATTACAAAAAATATAAAAAATTGGATATATTATTGACTTTTGCGATATCTCGGTTGCTTGGCCACTTACACCAACACACGTTGCATCAATATAAAGGAGATCTTTTCTTCTTCCATTGACGGGCTTTCCTGTTGGAATACTCTTACCAGAAGCGGAGATATTCGCATAAGAATAAAACGTTGACTTTTCTCCACATAAGCTGTTTGCTTATTCCGACTCCTGAATATTCCGACTATCACCAAACTTAATAGGCTTCTTCCTCTGAATGACCCGCATCAACTCTCAAAAAAATTGTGACGATTCGATCAAAATTGCTACCTGTAGCGTGATTACAAAAAAATCGGAAAATGGTATAAATTAGCGACTATTGCGATGTCTCTGTTGTTTGACGACCTGCGACAACATATTTTACACCGTTGTAAAGGTGATATTTTCTACTTTCCTTGCCAGGTTTTGCTTTTGATATACCCCTTAAAGAAACACAGATATTGGCTTTGAAATAAAACGTTGACCTTTTCTCCAAATAAGCTTTTGCCTGAATATTATCCGACCATTATCAAAATCAATAGGCTTCTTCCTCTGTGGGACCCCTATTAACCCCCAAAAATTTCGTGACGATCCGATCAAAACTGCGACCTGTAGCGCGACTTCGGAAAAAAATTGAAAAATGGGATGTATTACCGACGTTTGCTATATCTCCGTTATTTGGCCACCTACGCCAACCTAGTTTGCTTTGCTTTTGGAAGCTCCCCATCCAAAGTTGTGATATTCGTCTTTATAATTAAAATCGCAAAAATGAAAAGTTGGGTTGTATTAGCGACTATTGCGATATCTTCGTTGTTGGACCACCTACGACGACCTACTATACATCGTTGTGCGGGACCTTAATGATGACTTTTGGTCATTATTTTGTGCAAAAGGAAATATTTTTTTTCCATTTAAAGGTTTCGACGAAAGAAATTTTATCGATTCTTCTTTATTTATTTACTACCAAATTTAGCAAACCAAATCTAAAATCATACATTAAATAAATTATTAAGAAATAAAGGCAAACCAATCATAATCATCCACATGTTGTTGAATTAACAAAAATTAAAAGTATCTGGCAGTGATACCAGTGGATGCTCATGTACACGTCTGTTCTAAAGTCTAGGAAGATGAAGAAAATTGCTGGCATATGTCTCAGACAGCCCACCAAAGGAATTGTAACAACGATGGAGTGGTTATCTCAGATAACGCACAGAAGGCAGAAATCTTGGCAGATCATATACACAATATTTTGGGAGCGATGGACACCTCTTTCCGCAACCTGGGCAGAATGGTTTTAGAACAAATCGGAAATAACACTGCAATAGTTGAATTTAGCAACGAGCTACTAGTAGATGAATCCTCAACTGGAAATAGATCCCTATGGGAAGACAACAGACTTGTTGATGCAGACATGACAATGCCAAGGATTACTTCCTGAAACAATTCTGTATAACCGCCCGAAGAGGAAGACTGCTACTTACCTAATCCCATGAAATCCTATTGGCTATGAGAGGATGCTTTGGCAGCACAGTGGAGAGAATTTCGTTCTCAGAATTTTAGACACATTTTCAATCGAATGTTCATACAAGTAAAAAAGTGTCAGTCGGCTTTGCCGACAGAGATATACCCTCAGTCTGTGTGGATTGAAACTTTTAGCTATTGACAATATCGAATCTAATACCGGCTATGCAGATTTTGTGGCCCTTTTTGTTGAAGTATGAACTTGCCGACAAAAAATTAATATTTGGTTTGAAGCTCACAAGTGTTCCCGAGGGTGTACTTGAAGGAATGGATCGACATAGTTTGAAAAATTATACCAATGCTACTCCTTGTGGCCGTGTTTAATCGATATTATGTTTTTCGTGGGCCAGTCCATGCTTCCCGACACAGTGGTCCAAAATCTCTATGTTATTCGGGGACCAACTGAAGTGACTGGAGGGCACAAAATATATCAAAAGGAGTTGCTTCCAAAATAAGATCCAAATCGACTCCTTTCGATATATTTTGTGCCCTCCAGTCACTTCAATTGATCACCGTATAACATAGAGCTTTTGGACCACTATGTCGGGAAGCATGGACTGGCCCACGAAAAACATAATATCGGTTAAACCGGGCCAGAAGGAGTAGCATCGGTATAATTTTTCAAAGGATCTTCGAACAGATCCTACACTGCACTTAAACAAAAATGTTCAACTTTTGTGGAGGAGGTACCCTAAGGAGAGCCACTACACATGGTAACATTGGGGTTTTTTAGCTTTCGGGCTATTTTCTCAAGAAGAATGGACTTGCCCCTGGAAAAAAACGTTTGACGTCGTAATAGGGGAAGCGAATACAAGTTGTTACAACAAAGATCAAAGCGATTCGTTTCCTTAGAATTTCGTCCCGATATTTATAATGAGCATAAAAATAGATCTGCAAAATTTGGAAGGAATTGGTTCAGATATATATTTAGCTTTCATATTTTTATCCGATTTTATATTTAAGCCGCACTAAGGTCACAATTTGCATCTGATCGCTTTCAAATTTGATATGGTAAATCCTGTTCAATTTAGAATCACGCCCGGAAATTTTGGCTCTGATCGGTTCAGGTATATACCCAGCAAACACAATATCTGATGTCCGACACGTCTGAACAAATTCGGTAGCAAAGTCGTTTAGATTTTGTTACTATTTTTCGGAGAGGAAATAGTTAAGATTTTGTACCGATTTCGTTCCGATTTCGGAACGAGTGTCGAAAAGAAATTTCCTTTCCGAATTTCCAAAGGATTTTCTTCAGATTTCGTTACGAAATCGGACCGAAATCGCTCCGATGTCGCTCGTACATTTCGTTCCGAAATTATATCAACCACTTCATACAACTTTCGTTAAGATATCATTACGATTTCGGATCAGATATCGGACGTATCATCCGAATTTTGTTCCGATTTCGTTACGATGTCGGTATGATTGGTTTGCTGGGTATATCTATATATATATAGAAGATTATTCTGGTATGTCATGATCTTCGAAATAAAAATCCTGTGAAATGGCTGGACCGAATTTGATAAAACGTTGACTGTAGATTCTTTAGGTCTTAGAATGGATCGTAAGGTAGTTTTTACACCGAAAAATGGAGGGGGCGGGGGTCCTCCCCCACAACGGGATTTAGCCAAACGCGAAATCTCAGAGATTATTAGACGTATTGGTATACAATACAATATTAATTGTGACCTCCAATATTAATGGATGATTTGGAAGTAGAATACCGCGATCGCGTCCGATTTTTGAATAATTTATAATTACAGGTTAAGATTTTTAACTTTGGTAGGTGTTATAGCAATACATCAGCACGGGTAGTATCAGTGTTTTGTAGAGCGTTATTTTTGTTTGACGAGATGTGACTTTGTTTTTAAACTGCTTACTTAAACCAAAGTAGCATCTGTTGGCCAATACAATTCTTCTTTTTATGATGTCGTTTGTTGTGTTTACGGAGGTGCCGAGGTAGATAAAGTCTTTTACTACCTCAAAATTATAGGAACCAACTTCCACAGTTGGTCGTGGTCGTGTGGACGCATTGCGCGTCGACACCATCAACTTGGTCTTCTCATCGTTTACCGCCAGACCCACTTTAGTAGATTCTCCTTCGACCTTCATAAAGGTATCGGTTACTTCTTTTACTGATCTTTCCATGATGTCTATATCATCAGCATAAGCAAGTTACATGAGGCTATTGGTGTAGATTGTGCCATTTTTTGACGTTTGCCTCTCGTATAACCTTTTCCAGCAGGATGTTGAAGAGATCACACGAAATGCTGTCTCCTTGCCTGAAACATCTTTGGATACAAAACTCTTCGGAGAGGTTCTTTCCTATTTTAACTGAGGATCTCGTGTCAGTTAAAGTCATTTTACAAAGCCGGATGAGCTTTGCGGGCATACCAAATTCAGACATGGCTCGGAATACCTTTGAACGCAGCGGGCTGTCGAAGGCTGCTTTGTAATCGACAAAAAGGCTGTAGGTGTCGATCTGCATTTCTTGGGTCTTCTCCAGGATTTGCCGCAAAGTAAATATTCGGTCAATAGTGGACTTGTCAGGTCTGAAGCCGCATTGGTATGGTCCAATTTAACAGCTCGGTTTTTAACCATCGGCTCCTGCTGCCTTATTATTCTTCAGCCGATTTATTGCTGTCTTTACCTCATCTTGGCTGGGCGGTTTACATTCAATATCATCTTCTGGGATTGGGTCTGTGGCATCTCGTCGTCTTCGCTGCTATTGGAT
The DNA here is from genome assembly GCF_047663935.1 of Musca autumnalis. Lineage (NCBI taxonomy): Eukaryota > Metazoa > Arthropoda > Insecta > Diptera > Muscidae > Musca > Musca autumnalis. The sequence goes on along the minus strand of NW_027411977.1, from coordinate 67,845,418 downwards.
ACCAACAGTTTGGAAAAATTCTCTTTTCATATCCTGAGCACACTATCTGTATCAGTTACCAAATTACCTTGCTGGTCTCTGCAGGAGGATGTGCCTGTACCAAAGCCATCAGTTTGATGCTTGACACATACATCTCGATTTGTTCACACTCCCGATTTTCCATCACTCTCTTTTTCCTGCGAAAAAGACGTTTCTCCTCTCTTCTTTTCTCCCGCTACTTTTCTCGTGCGCTACGCGTTGCTACTGACTTCGGTAGCAGCACGACACTCGTGATCATACCATGGATTCCTTGGTGGAGGTCTCTGGTACCCAAGTATGGATTTTGCGGCTGTTTGCTTGGAGTGGGCAATACTTTGCCATTGCGCTGATATATTATCGGTATGAGGAGTGCTTTGATTAAGCAATTGGGCTAGTTGAGTGGAATATGCTGTGTCTATCTGTTTTGATTGCAGCTTACCGATGTCTAACTTTCGTCTTGTGTCTGTTCGTACTTGTTTGGTACGTTTAACCGTGTGCGTATCTTTGATGCAACAAGATAGTGGTCCGAGTCTATGTTTGCTTCTCGGAACGAACGCACATCCAATATGCTCGATGAATGTCTTCCATCTATCACAACGTGATCAATCTGATTTCTTGTTTTCCGATCTAGAGACAGCCAGGTGCCCTTATAGATGTCGAGATGTTGAAATCTGGTGGTGCTAACTACCATGTTTTTTGCCGCTGCGAAGTCCATCAGCGTCATACCATTGTCAGATGTTTCACTGTGGAGACAGAATTTTCCGATTGTTGGCCAAAGATATTTTCCTATCCAATTTTGGCATTAAAATCGCCTAGAATAATTTTAATGTCATGGGCAGGGCAACGGTCATATGTTTCTTCTAAGCGCTTATAAAATATATCTTTGGTCATTTCGTCCTTGTCTTCAGTGGGAGCATGAGCGCACATAAAGCTGATGTTGAAGAATTTTGCTTTTATTCGAATTGTAGAAGGTCTTTCATTCACTGGTGTGAAGCTGGAAATCAGGTGTTTCAACATCCGACCATCTGTTGTGACGCCTTTCCCATTCCATCGTATTTGCTCTATGGCAGTAATGTCGGCCTTGTACTTTTCAAGTACATCTGCCAATGCGTAAACTGCACCTTCTCTATACAGAGTGCGAACATTCCAGGTGCAGATTCGCAGATCATGGTCCTTAAAACGTTTGCGAGGGTCGTCAGCTTTAGAGGGATTTGTTTTTCTTTTCTTTTGTTTTTGCATAGTAGGATGCTTTTTCTAGGGGAGAATTAATTACTAACCCTGCGATCAAACCCAAGTTTTTAGCGTTCTTGTGGGTGAACGCACGCCAAATTTTAACTCACTTCCTTTAACGGGTGTTAAAGGCTGCTACCCCAGGTGACACCATGGGGAGGTCAGTGTCCACTTGAGATGAAAGAGGGACCAAGATAAATCCTGGACTTTGTCATGTTAAAGCCGGTCAGAACCGTTCCTTGGTATCTTTCATCCCCTACGTTATCCCTTTACTACTTTATTCAAATATATGACTTGAAAAATAGAATTTTTGCCTCTGAAACTTGCCATTGGGCCTATAGTGTATTGCATAAATCGGAAAAAAATGTGGCATATATACCTTTTGAATTTTACTTTCAAACTCTATTGCGACACCTTCAATTGCAATTACAACCATTTCCATAAAAATCACATTTCTCCTCTTTACACCAGTGTAAGCAATTGAAATATGATCCAAGCAAACACTTGCTTTTTGTACGCCAACACTTTATCACAACAACTTCACCTTTTACTCCTAGACTTAATGGTTGGATGGATGAAACAACATCACTTCTTTCTTTGTCTGGTGTTCGATGTTAACTTCACTTCATACGGCTGACAGTGTTAATAAAGATTGTCAGTTCATAAAGTGGATGGAGTCTTGGGTGAAATTTCATGTTCCAATGTGTCGAAACTTGCCATCACAACATCATTGCTGCACAACATATGGAATTTGTTTTTGGAGATTATTAATGATTTTTAAATCATCATGGTCATTAATTTTTCATTTAACCACCAACCATAACCAGACTAAGTGCATACTTCAACAACTTATTGCGTTGAGGGAGAGAAACAATTAAATAAAACAATTTTTTTTGTTTAAAAAACTTCAATTTATATTAGGTAATCAGCATTGAAAGACAAAAAGCGCAGAATAATGATTTCATGTAAAACGATCGGCATAAAATTTCGTATTTATGGTAAGATCGAATTTAATAAATTTGGAGGGTATGCAATTAATTGGAGGGTATGCATTTAATTGTTCTTTTGACAGTATATTCTACGATAGTAGGTTGTTTTGAGGCAAGGAAATCAGTATATTTTAAGTCGATAAAGAAACAGTTCTTACAGAACAATGATACAGAGAAGCATATCTATTCAGTTTCTCCATATTGGTCAATGTATTATAAATTCATATTTAAGCCATATCCAACATCAAGTACAATTTATGGTTAAGATGACTTGTAACTGGTACAATTTATAAATGTCAATCTTCTGTGTTTTCTATCCGCACAGATTTGAACGACCATATGTTCCGTCAAGCTAGTTGATACCTCTGTGCGGTAGATAATCACACGTGCTTTCATTTAATAAAGAACATCTGTGCAAACATTGCCCTCAAAATGTCGATACCGTCATCATCATCATTATTATGATGATCTTAATGAGATAATGATGTATTGCTCTATTGCCGTGTACGTATTGCAAATAACAGCATAGCTTCTGCAATTGTTCATTTGGAATAATATGAACATTTACGGATGACTAATATATGTTGCACAGACAAAATGACGGTCTCACAGACAAATGCATTGAAATTTATATTTTATTTGCGCTTCAACGATTAACATCAAAAATAGTTTATGTTACCTATCACGGCTGCGTTTCTACTCTACCATGAATGCCAAAATACAATACGTATTCTATAACAGTTATTCATTCATCCGCTGTTGCTGTTATTATTTCGAAAATGGAATTAAGTATAAAAAACTATAGACTAGACCTTGACTATAATGCTACTAGTTCTGTGTCATCATCATAGGCAGAGCGAAATTCAAGTTTGAAATACATGTGGCTTGTAATTGCTTAATTGTAACATTTTGGTTTTTCATACATTTTATATTAACAAAAATCCTCCTATAGAGGTCATCCATTGTATAGACACTTATAAAAGCAATCTATTGTATAGGGGCCTCCTACGGAGGTCTTATATTCTATAGAATCCTCTTACGGAGGTCTTCTATTCTATAGAATCCTTCTGCGGAGGTCTTCTATTCTATAGAAACCTCATACGGAGGTCGTCTATTCTATAGAAGCCTCCTACGTAGGTCTTCTATTCTATAGAAGCCTCCTACGGGGGTCTTCGATTCTATAGAAACCTTCTACGGAAGTCTTCTATTCCCTAGAAACTTCCTACGGAGGTCTTCTATTCCATAGAGGCCTCCTATGGAGGTCTTCTATTCTATAGAGGCCTCCTATGGAGGTCTTCTATTCTATAGAGGCCTCCTACGGAGGACTTCTATTCTATATAAGCCTCCTACGGAGGTCTTCTATTCTATAGGAGGACTTCTATTCTATAGAATCCTCCTACGGAGGTCTTTTATTCTATAAAACCCTCCTGCGGAGGTCTTCTATTCTATAGAAGACTGCTACGGAGGTCTTCTATTCTATAGAAGCCTCCGACGGAGGAGTTCTATTCTATACAAGCCTCCGACCGAGGTCTTCTATTCTATAGAAGCCTCCTACGGAGGTCTTCTATTCTATAGAATCCTCCTACGGAGGTCTTCTATTCTATAGAATCCTCCTACGGAGGTCTTCTATTCTATAGAAGCTTCCTACGAAGATCTTATATTCTATATAAGCCTCCTACGGAAGTCTTCTATTCTATAGAAGACTCCTACGGAGGTCTTCTATTCTATAGAAGCCTTCTACGGAGGTCTTGTATTCTATAGAATCCTCCTACGGAGGTCTTTTATTCTATAGAACCCCCCCTCGGAGGTCTTCTATTCTATGGAAGCCTCCTACGGAGGTCTTCTATTCTATGGAAGCCTCCTACAGAGGTCTTCTATTCTATAGAAGCCTCCGACCGAGGTCTTCTATTCTATAGAAGCCTCCTACGGAGGTCTTCTATTCTATAGAATCCTCCTACGGAGGTCTTCTATTCTATAGAATCCTCCTACGGAGGTCTTCTACTCTATAGAAGCCTCCTACGGAGGTCTTCTATTTTATGGAAGCCTCCTACGGAGGTCTTCTATTCTATGGAAGCCTCCTACGGAGGTCTTCTATTTTATGGAAGCCTCCTACGGAGGTCTTCTATTCTATGGAAGCCTCCTACGGAGGTCTTCTATTCTATGGAAGCCTTCTACGGAGGTCTTCCATTCTATGGAAGCCTCCTACGGAAGTCTTCTATTCTATGGAAGCCTCCTACGGAGGTCTTCTATTCTATAGAAGCCTCCTACGGATGTATTCTATTACACAGAAGCCTCCTACGGAGGTCTTCTATTCTATAGAAGCCTCCAACGGAGGTCTTCATTCTATAGAAGCCTCCTACGGAGGTCTTCTATTCTATAGAAGCCTCCAACGGAGGTCTTCTATTCTATAGAAGCCTCCAACGGAGGTCTTCTATTCTATAGAAGCCTCCTACGGAGGTCTTCTATTCTATAGAAGCCTCCAACGGAGGTCTTCTATTCTATAGAAGCCTCCAACGGAGGTCTTCATTCTATAGAAGCCTCCTACGGAGGTCTTCTATTCTATAGAAGCCCCCTACAGAGGTCTTCTATTCTATAGAAGCCTCCTACGGAGGTCTTCTATTCTATATAAGCCTCCTACGGAGGTCTTCTATTCTATAGAAGCCTCCTACGGAGGTCTTCTATTCTATAGAAGCCTCCAACGGAGGTCTTCATTCTATAGAAGCCTCCAACGGAGGTCTTCTATTCTATAGAAGCCTCCTACGGAGGTCTTCTATTCTATAGAAGCCCCCTACGGAGGTCTTTAATTCTATAGAAGCCTCCTACGGAGGTCTTCTATTCTATAGAAGTCTCCTACGGAGGTCTTCTATTCTATGGAAGCCTCCTACGGAGGTCTTCTATTCTATAGAAGCCTCCTACGGAGGTCTTCTACTCTATAGAAGCCTCCTACGGAGGTCTTCTATAGAAGCCTCCTACGAAGATCTTCTATTCTATATAAGCCTCCTACGGAGGTCTTCTATTCTATAGAAGCCTCCGACCGAGGTCTTCTATTCTATAGAAGCATTCTACGGAGGTCTTCTATTCTATAGAATCCTCCTACGGAGGTTTTCTATTCTATATAAGCCTCCTACGGAGGTCTTCTACTGTATAGAAGCCTCCTACGGAGTTCTTCTATTCTATAGAAGCCTCCTACGGAGGTCTTCTATTCTATAGAAGCCCCCTACGGAGATCTTCTATTCTATAGAAGCCTCCTACGGAGGTCTTCTATTCTATAGAAGTCTCCTACGGAGGTCTTCTATTCTATGGAAGCCTCCTACGGAGGTCTTCTATTCTATAGAAGCCTCCTACGGAGGTCTTCTACTCTATAGAAGCCTCCTACGGAGGTCTTCTATTCTATAGAAGCCTCCTACGAAGATCTTCTATTCTATATAAGCCTCCTACGGAGGTCTTCTATTCTTAAGAAGCCTTCTACGGAGGTCTTCTACTCTATAGAAGCCTCCTACGGAGGTCTTCTACTCTATAGAAGCCTTCTACGGAGGTCTTCTATTCTATAGAAGCCTCCTACGGAGGTCTTCTATTCTATATAAGCCTCCTACGGAGGTCTTCTACTCTATAGAAGCCTCCTACGGAGTTCTTCTATTCTATAGAAGCCTTCTACGGAGGTCTTCTATTCTATAGAAGCCTCCTACGAAGATCTTCTATTCTACATAAGCCTCCTACGGAGGTCTTCTATTCTATATAAGCCTCCTACGGAGGTCTTCTATTCTATAGAAGCCTCCGACCGAGGTCTTCTATTCTATAGAATCCTCCTACGGAGGTCTTCTATTCTATAGAAGCCTCCTACGGAGGTCTTCTATTCTATAGAAGCCTCCTACGGAGGTCTTCTATTCTATAGAAGCCTCCTACGGAGGTCTTCTATTATATAGAAGCCTTTTACGGAGGTCTTCTATTCCTCCTACGGATGTCTTCTATTCTATAGAAGCCTCCTTCGTAGGTCTTCTATAGAAGAATCCTACGGAGGTCTTTTATTGTATAGAATCCTCCTATGGAGGTCTTCTATTCTATAGAAGCCTCCTATGGAGGTCTTCTATTCTCTATAGAAGCTTCCTACGGAGGTCTTCTATTCTATAGAAGTATTCTACGGGAGTCTTCTATTCTATAGAAGCCTCCTACCGAGGTCTCCTATTCTATAGAAGCCTCCTTCGGAGGTCTTCTATTCTATAGAAGCTTTCTACGGAGGTCTTCTATTCTATAGAAGTTTTCTACGGAGGTCTTCTATTCCATAGAAGCCTCCTACGGAGGTCTTCTATTCTATACAAGCCCCTTACGGTGGTCTTCTATTCTATAGAAATATCCTACGGAGGTCTTCTATTCTATAGAAGCCTCCTACGGAGGTCTTCTATTCTATAGAAGCCTCCTACGGAGGTCTTCTATTCTATAGAAGCCTCCTACGGAAGTCTTCTATTCTATAGAAGCCTCCTACGGAGGTCTTGTATTCTATAGAAGCCTCCTACTGAGGTCTTCTATTCTATAGAAGCTTTCTACGGAGGTCTTCTATTCTATAGAAGTTTTCTACGGAGGTCTTCTATTCCATAGAAGCCTCCTACGGAGGTCTTCTATTCTATACAAGCCCCCTACGGTGGTCTTCTATTCTATACAAGCCCCCTACGGTGGTCTTCTATTCTATAGAAATATCCTACGGAGGTCTTCTATTCTATAGAAGCCTCCTACGGAGGTCTTCTATTCTATAGAAGCCTCCTACGGAGGTCTTCTATTCTATAGAAGCCTCCTACGGAGGTCTTCTATTCTATAGAAGCCTCCTACGGAGGTCTTCTATTCTATATAAGTTTTCTACGGAGGTCTTCTATTCCATAGAAGCCTCCTACGGAGGTCTTCTATTCTATACAAGCCCCTTACGGTGGTCTTCTATTCTATAGAAATATCCTACGGAGGTCTTCTATTCTATAGAAGCCTCCTACGGAGGTCTTCTATTCTATAGAAGCCTCCTACGGAGGTCTTCTATTCTATAGAAGCCTCCTACGGAGGTCTTCTATTCTATAGAAGCCTCCTACGGAGGTCTTCTATTCTATAGAAGCCTCCTACGGAGGTCTTCTATTCTATAGAAGCCTCCTACGGAGGTCTTCTATTCTATAGAAGCCTCCTACGGAAGTCTTCTATTCTATAGAAGCCTCCTACGGAGGTCTTGTATTCTATAGAAGCCTCCTACGGAGGTCTTCTATTCTATAGAAGCCTCCTACGGAAGTCTTCTATTCTATAGAAGCCTCCTACGGAGGTCTTGTATTCTATAGAAGCCTCCTACGGAGGTCTTCTATTCTATAGAAGCTTTCTACGGAGGTCTTCTATTCTATAGAAGTTTTCTACGGAGGTCTTCTATTCCATAGAAGCCTCCTACGGAGGTCTTCTATTCTATACAAGCCCCCTACGGTGGTCTTCTATTCTATAGAAATATCCTACGGAGGTCTTCCATTCTATAGAAGCCTCCTACGGATGTCTTTTATTCTATTGAAGCCTCCTACGGCGGTCTTCTATTCTATAGAAGCCTCCTACGGAGCTCTTCTATTCTAAAGAAGCCTCCTACGGCGGTCTTTTATTCCTACGGAGGTCTTCTATACTACAGATGCCTCCTACGGAGGTCTTCTACGGACATATTAGAACAATTTTTACATATAAAATAAATTCTCAATCTTAATTCTATTCAGTTCGCTTAATGAATATATTTATACCCAATCCAATTCCCATCATGCGTAAAATACCTCTGCAAATGTTGTGTCTGATAACAATGGACAACGTTCCTTATAAATTAATCATTCTTATCTTTAGAACCTCAAATACTGAAAAAAATGTACTAAGGCTGGTGGAAACACCTGTGTTCTGTGGGGACATTCTTATCGGAATGTACTTAAAATTGTGGAACACATGTGTATGGCAATAACCTCCCAACAACTTTACAGAGTAAAAGCCAGCAGAAAAAAAAACACAATCACAGCCCAGCAAAAGAAAACACAACAACAATAACAACAAACCCCCAATTTAGACATCAAAAGTATTGTGCCGAGTACATCCACTTGAAATTTCACGCGCCACCATTCTCTCTCTATTCGTCTACTACGCTTTAATGATTAATCAATAACAATGAGGGCACCGTAAAGATTTGACTAAGAAACCTGTCACACTGTTATCGCACTGTTATGTGTCCAAGTGGCACAAGAATGTTTGGAATAAATACCCCCATACGAAAATAGTAGTTATAGGTTTACCTGTACCTAAAATAATGGAAACAATGAAATCTTTTACTGCTTTAAATTGTTGTTCGATAAATGTAAGATAGAGATATGATTCGATAAGATGGACTTTTGACTATAAATTTTTAGTATGAATAGTCCTTAGAGTTCACTCAAGTGATCAGCAATCTTTCATGGTACGAATACTCCATAAATGCATTATTATGCCGTAGGGACGATTCTTTGCATTGTTCCTTATTAAAACATGACACATTTTACCTCAGGATGTATTCTCTTCCCGCATAACATTAAAATACTCCAAAAACAACATAACACTTGCCCCTGTTGCGGAAGGAGTTGTCTTTGATCAGTTTTACCATTGATGAAGGATGATTTTAATTAATGATAATTTCTCATCAAATTCTGCACAAAGACGATCTTGATGTCTGGTGATTTAGTCGACACATGGAGCTCATCGTCCATCATCGCGATCCAGCACATAGCGCTGGAAACATTCTGGTAGTGCAGCTAGTTATTCTACTAGTCATTCGTACAGTCCTGCGGCTATCTCTCAGCCTAGTACTTCATCCAGTAGTACTCATGCTATTGTCCATGCTAGTAATTTAGGTAGTTTTATGCAGTATTACGACTAGCATTCCGCGTACTACTAATGTTCATGCTAATAGCACGGCTAATTCCAGTTCCAGTTCCGATTACTCATAACCTCCATTTCAGACAACAGGATGATGAACCAGCTATTAATAACCCCATCCGCCTATCCATCGTCAGTCGATCACTCCTTCCAGTTACATGCTAGCAAACAAAGGTCGCGCTAAATTAGGTCCACATTCCAATCCTGTGGAGAAACCCAGCGGCTTTGTTGAACTCGACCAACGCACCTTCATGAATTATGACATGCACTTGGAAGAGCGAGAATATATTCAGGGAAACAATTCTCAAAGCGACAAATCGTTTTATTTTAGCGGGCTTCCAGACCGGCACAACAGCGCGACCAATTTCGTGCGCAAAACCCAACTGATGATCGAATTGAGTGCCGAGATTGATGTGATAGTTCTAGAGCACAGAAACTTTAAATGGTTTGGGCATCTTAACAACTGCAACATCAATTCGAAGCAAAGTTAATCTGGTTCCGCTATAAATAAAAATCTCCCTGCTATAGCCTTCAACAACATCCAGTGTTCCGATGCCAAAAAGTGTACTAAAAACTTCTGCCGTTAATTCAATGAACATCCATCTTCGCCGAACAGGTCTGCAGACTGGTTGTACGCTTTCACATTCAGTAAAGTTGAGACAATTATCTCCAAATCCAAACCATCAAAAGCCCTTGGCCCAGTTGTCATCTCAATGCTCAAGGTTGAAAAAGGTCGGTGCCACAGGCTTGGGTTGCTGTATATAATTCTAGATGTGTCAATTACACAGTTTGTGATTCCGGATATCTGGAAGGGGCCCGAGTAATTCTTATTCTCAAGCCCGAAAAATCCGCTACCAATGGTTAATCCTACCGTGCATTTCTCTCCTTTCACCTGTAGCAAAGGTTGAAGAATCTTTATAGCTTTCATCCATGAAAGAGCTATTACATCTTGCAGGATATAATGAGAAAGATCGCAAATGTCCTGAAGCAGCGGCGCCGCACAGTGTCACCACCGTGACCAAAAATGGTCAAAACCAAGTACTTCGGAATACAAATTTATTGATGATAATTGATAGTAAACATTTCAATTTGAAGGAATTTTAATTATGGTATTGATTTGTCAAGTAGTTTTGTCCATGTGAGGGTTCAAAGCCGATAATTGGTGGAAATATGAATTTTTGTCCTTATTTTCCATATTTCATTTTCATATTTAAAGTAATTTGTCGTTCTAAAATAAATTTTTACAGTTGCTTTGGATGTAATAAACGTGGATTTACTTTTGTTTTGAAGTAAATAGTTATCATATGGTATTTACATGTACCCAAGTCTGTAGTAATTAGTTGATCGATTTTGTGAACCAAATTTGAAAATTAGTGAAGTGTGAATAGTATAATAGTGTATATCGATATTACATTATTACATCAAACGTATAAAGGTGCCAGCTGCAGATGTTTGCAGACGAGCATGTTATTTCTCTTTTTCAGTGTCCACCTCATTAGGAAGCTACAAAATTTTGATGTATTCAAAAAACTCGTAAAAATATATGAAGACTGAACACCAAATTTCTGTAATTTTGGGTGGATAATGTGGCTAAAACCTTAAAACCCCGAAAATAGGGCGGTACCGTTCCACGGGGGTTATATCAAAATGTGAACCAATACCAACAATTTTCTGTAAAAATATTTCCAAAGACCTGGCGAAGACAAAATACCAAATATCAGCTACACTGGTTGTTTAATGTGGCTAAAACTTTGAAAATACCGAAAATCTGGAGATACCGTTCTATTGGAGCTATATTAAAACGTGAACCTATGTAAATAATTTTTATCAGAAAAGTTTTTTGGTCCATTGGGAACCCTCAATGCAAAATTTGGGCGTAGTTGGGCGTGAAATATATGTAAAATCTTCAAAATTCCGAAAATCGGGAGGTGCCGTTATATGGGCTCTATATCAAAACGTGGACCTTTGCCCATAATTTTTATCGGAAAAGTGAAAACCACGCATCTCAAAATTCAACCAATTTGGTTGATAAGTTTAGCTAAAATATTCAAAATACCGAAACATTAAGAAGTACCGTTGCATGGGGACTATCCCAAAATGTGAACCGACCTTTCCAATTTTTTGCTCTCGACATTGTCAGTGAACTGTAAGTATTTATACCAAAATTCATCTGACATTGCAACCTCCTTTTATATTTGGCCACCGTTTATTTGAACTCGCGATATAGTGCAGCGTTTTTTTTTTTTTTTGAGGTCATGCGCCATTATCTCGGTAACTACGGACTTGCCCTCGAAAAAATTACAATGAAATAACGGGGGCCGCACGAAAATCCTGTTACAAAAAATCTCATAACGATTCGTGAGGTGTCACTAAACTGCACTTATTATAACCTCAGCCTTTTGGCTAACGAGGGTATACAGTGGCGGCCATATAATTAAGAACGACATCGTATTAAAAAGTATTTGACTTGCTACGTTTTAAATATTTGAATATTTATATGGAACAATATTTGTAAATAAAGTACACGGTAAGCGCTTTCAAATAAAGCCAAAACATGTTTTAAATCTCGTTCATTTATACGAAAGAAACCACGATTTATTAAAATAGTCATAAATCGACCTGGCCACATAATTAAGAACGATATTAGTAAAGGTTACTTTAAGGTAATTTTCATACACATTATGTGAATATATCGTTATATATTTTAGAAATCGGCTACTTCAATTAATTTTTAGTATCAAATGTCCTTCAATGGTACATATTATTGAGTCTAAGTTTGATAATTAGGGCATACCTAAGGTTTTCCAAAATTTGCCCATAATTTGACGAATTTATTTTATTTTTGGGATCTAAAGCCACAGTTTTGGCTTCCTCTCATTCCCTCGACGACGCTCTAAACGATACCCAGTGATTGTCGTTTCATAGTCGGCGCTTATTTACCCTTAAATTGGCTTTTATCCCACTTGTTTGAGTCCTTTACGAGGGAATTGTCTTGGAAATGATTTCGTAAGAGCCAATTCCACCTTATAAAGCGGTAGGATTTTTGTCTGCAGGTAGTATACAGGAAATGAAACAATAATATAACGTCTATGCATAAATTGGAAGAATTCCCCACCGAATATTAAATTTATTAACATAATGTTTTGAATGCTCGAATTCCCAAATAATTTTATGTATGTACATCAGACATACGTGTATACAAAAATTGTATTTTCATGCATAAAAATTATCGATTTGACTGGTTTTGATATTGCTATGAGCTTCATTGATTAAAAAGTCTTACATAACTATGCCTACCACACCCACAAAGACATTGTGCAATGAAGGCTTTCAAAATATTAAACCTTTCATTTTTGTTCGGTGTACCGTTAGGCCAATTTTTGTACAGAACGAAATTATTTTTTTATTTCCAGTGTACTACGTGCAAACAACAATCCTACCGATTTAAAAAGTGGGAATGGCTCTTACGAAACTATTTCCCACACAGTTCCCTCGTAAAGGATTCAAAGAAGTGGGGTAAAAACCAATTTAAGGGTAAATAAGCGCCGACTATTGAGCGACAATCACTGGGTTTCGTTTAGAGCGTCATCGAGGGAATGAGGGGAAGCCAAAACTGTGGCTTTAGATCCTAAAAATAAAATAAATTCGTCAAATTATGGGCAAATTTTCGAAAACGTTAGGTATGCCCTAATTATCAAACTTAGACTCAATAATATGTACCATTGAAGGACATTTGATACTAAAAATTAATCAAAGCAAGCGATTTCTAAAATACATAACGATATATTCACATATTGTGTATGAAAATTACCTTAAAGTAACCTTTACTTATATCGTTCTTAATTATGTGGCCAGGTCGATTTATGACTATTTTAATAAATCGTGGTTGCTTTCGTATAAACGAGGGAGATTTAAAACATGTTTTGGCTTTATTTGAAAGCGCTTACCGTGTACTTTATTTACAAATTTCGTTCCATATAAATATTCAAATATTTGGAACGTAGCAAGTCAAATACTTTTTAATACGATGTCGTTCTTAATTATATGGCCGCCACTGTATATGTACAAACGCAAAACTTGTGCGCACGATAACTCTTGCAGGGAGTAACCGATTTGGTCCATATTTGGTATATCGTAAACATTCTACAAGAGGAAGATGAGGTTCCAATATGGCCCACTCCCAATCGGCTCACTCCTTCGAGTACCTCCCACACAAAATTTCGGAAAATTTCAGTTTAGGGCCATCTCTCGAATCACTGTGATTTTTGTTTTAGCAACTTGTATTCACTGCCCTCCATACGACGGTACAAGTTTCATTAGGGGCAAGTCCATATTTCCTGAGAAAATAGCCTGAAAGTTGCAAAAAACCCCTATGACAAAATTTGGCCTTAGTAATATTTTGTCCAAACATAGTCTAAGTTTAAAGATAAGCCATATCGGTCCACTCCTTGATGCACCTCCCCTACAAAAGTTCAAAAACGTTCTGAAAATTTGTTCATACGGTAACTCTTACAGGGAGTGGCCGACTTGGTCCCTACTTTACACATCCTAATATATCTACTAGATATAGATCAGGTTGAAATGTGGACTATATTTGTCCAATCCATCCGGTACCTCCCACAAAAAAATTTCGGATAAGTTCACTTTAAGACCTGCTATCGAATCACTTTAATTTTTGTTGAAGCGATTTGCATTTGCTGCATCAGTTACAATGGTAAACGTTTCAGGGGCAAGTCCATACTTCTTGAGTAAACATCCCGAATTGTGTAAACACCCCATATGGCACCATATGTAGTGGCTGGAGATCCACTTCCATAATGGTCAATGTAGATCCATTCCTTTTAGTATCTCCTTCTCAAATGAACATTTTTGTCGGTTCAAATTCCCAAAATTTATAAAAACCCCTAAATTTATACGTTTTTTGGGAAAAAATTGTTTCATTATATACAGGCTGAGGGTATATCTCTGTCGGCAAAGCCGACTGATACTTTTTTACTTGTTTCAAATTTTGTGTGGGAGGTACCTGAAGGAGTGGACCGATATAATCCATATTCGAACCTGATGTACGCCTAGAGGTAGTATTACCATATGCAAAGTTTGGTTCATTTCGGTTACTCCCTTCGAGAGTTATCGTGCGCACAAGTTTTACGACAATTTTTGAACATTTGTGGGGGAGGTACTTGAAGGAGTGGACCTGTATGGCCCATCTTCGAACTTAAATCAAATCTGGACAAAATATTTCGATACCCAAAATTTGAACCGAATCGATTCGTTCGAGAGTTATCGTGCGCACCAGCCAGACAGACAGACGGACGGACATTGCTAGATCTACTAAACATTTTCTGAAACGGATATCGTACAAACATACTTGGGGTCAAAAACCATTATTTCAATGAGGCACATTTTTGGTCGTATCAAAGTGTATATACCCTCTTTAGCCTAAAGGCTGAGGGTATAAAAATGAAAGAAAATCTGTTGACAGTGTATAATTCCGTAAATCTCTCCAAAGCAGGAGTTACTCCCATCATTGTATTACTTTGGACCACGTCAAATCGTGCACGTGAGAGCCCATGCGACACCTATATTTTTGAAGGTGTAACCTCACTATCGCACCGAAATGGCTGAAATCTGCTTTGAATTTACATAATTTATGGTGGAGGATATAAAAAGAGTTCAAATCGCCCCATTCTGCACTTTTTATACCCTAAACCACACTGTGGTAAGGGATATTATGTTTTTGTGCATTTGTAGGTAACATACAAAAGGAAACGAAATAGACCCATAGTTCCTTTTGGGGATATACATATAATTACTTTCTGAGTCGTTTTATGCATGTCCATGTATTTTTGTCGGAACGTACAGACCGCATTTTATGTCCGATTCAGCTGAAAATTGGGAAGTATAATTTTAGTCATAGGAAGAACGCTATTGCTTTTGGTGAAAATCTGTTCAGATTTGGATATAGCTCCCATATATATTTTCGCCCGATTTCAGGTATTTGCTGCACCAAACATGTTATATACGTTAAATTTTGATGAAATTTGGAATGTTTGACTAACCCCCTGTTTTTGTAACTATTTTTTGTTCGTTTGTCTATATTCGTAATAATTTAGGCATCCATAGCTCAGCCCCCAGATGACATACCGACCTCATTTTTCGTAGACGCGTTCCATATATAGTTAAGAAATCCTCCTTTAAAAATCAGTGCTCTAAATTTGCGCTGGGTACAAAAATTGACATTTCGTGTGAGAAGAATAAAAACTATTACAAAAACAGGGTCTAGAAATAAGTGTGCCAAATTATATCGAAATCGGTTCAGATTTGGACATAGCTCCCATATATATTTTCGGCCGATTTCAGGTATTTTCTATACCAAACACGCTATAGATTTCCGATTTCGATGGAATGTGGAATGTGTGACTGAATTCGGTCTGGAAATAAATGTGCCAAATTATATAGGAATCGGTTAAAATTTGGATATAGCTCCGATTTATATCTTACATATTCACAGTGGTGTAGGGTATCATATGGTTGGCCCCGCCCGACTTTGATCGTTTCCCTACTGGTTATTAATACAAAACTAGTATTTAATAGTTTTTTTGGAAACGCCGTAAGGCGCTCTTTTCTTTTTTCTATTTTGTTTTTTCTTATTGTTATGATATGATCAATTCCAAGTGATATCTGATTTTATTTATAAAAAAATATTATAGCCTACAAAATACCGGAAATCGGGTGGCACCGTTCTGTGGTGGGCTATATGAAGGCGTGGACCTATAGCTTTTAACAACAAATTTCTCAAGTCTTTTGTAAGCTTAAGGCTTATGTTGGTAAGCTTATTATAATATAATTCTCAAGTTCTTTTGCTAAGTTGGCCAGTTAAGAAACCGATTAATAATTTTCTACCATTTCTTTTCTATTTCAGTAATTTTTATTTATTTATTTATTATTATATTAACTTGTAGTAAATACAATGATAATAATTGGCTACAATGGCCATCAGCTGGGGTAGTACTTTTTTCGATGCGCCATTCGGACTCCACGATAAGAAATGGGTCCCAAATCATTGAACCAAGTACTTTATCCTCCAGCAGTCTTTTTCATATCTAAGAGTGCTGGACGATAAAATATTTGGTAAACCTTTTCGCTTTCCTTCTGAAATGATCCTGACAAATCATTTTAATTTTCTTCAGTAACATTTATGTATATACGAGTATGTTTTCTAGTGATAACATATCGTTATGACTAATATTGCTTTTATAAGAAATAGCGCATTTCATAGCAAGGATAAAAACGCAATTACCACAGCGACCTTTAAATGTCACCTAACCTGCAGCTATTTTCTCGTGCACTCACAGTTTTGTGATAAGGTTTTATTTTTTTACTCACACGCGCACACACATCAGACACACGAAAGTATTTTTAAGTGCAACCACCTGCTGAATTAGCAAACAATACTCGGTGTCGTCGTCACAATATGTTTATTTTGTGTTTTTTTTTCACCAAAGCAACTTCCACTGATAAGAGAATCTATTTTAGAAATGATGGTTTTGCACCTAAAACACAAATGTGGGAAGGTAAGATATTCGTACTTTGAAGTATTTCCCAAAGACACAGCGCACACCTGGTCTACTATCAGTTAGAAAAAAAGCTCAATGAGGTCGTTCGTTGTGATAGAGGCCAGAATGGTTCGATATAGATTGGGTAGGTGCTGTTGTACCTAAAATGTACTTGCCTTACCATTAGCAAAGGGAAATTCTAACGAAATCAAAAACAAGACGGTAAATTGTTTATTAGAGTTTAGGTGCACTAAAATGTACGAACAGTGGTAAACGGAGTACATATTAATGCGGGTGTGCGTTGATAACTGTGAATGTATCGATAACTGACTGATTCTCTTACGAAATATATGTCTAGGTTTATTTTTGTGATAATTATTTTAAGTACATTTAACAATTGACAAATTGGTATTTAGTGTGAAATCATATAACTGATAAAACAACAATAATCACTAAATACCCTGAGCAGGTGTTATTCGTATTAATTATATTTTATTATTGCTGTTTTTGTTGGCGGTTTTGTTTCATTCGATTTCTATAAAGGAATAATAAATGAATTGTCGTAGGTTTTTAAAGTTTATATGGGAAGATAATGTCGTGCTTTGATGATGATGTTGCGTTTGAATATATAAACGGTTTTTGATAGCTACAGCAGATAATATGGGCACACCTGTTTCACATCGGCGCAAATAATAATTGTTCGATTATTATACAACTTGAATTTATTAAATTTTGAAAAAGAGTGTTAAGAAATTTACTTTCTTTGATTTATACCGGTCTAGCATCGCAACCCCTACTAAGATTAAACATAATTGAAGGAACTATAATTATATTAAACTTTCATACCATGCTGTAATATACTCTGAAAGTTTCAAGAAAATCTGGTCAGCGGGTTTTCAGTCTATAAGGCACAAACAAACATTGTTCTATTGTATATATAGATAGAACAATAACGGTCGATATTTCTTATATCAAAGAAGCAAAAATGAATCAGTGATTTTTGTCGATATATAAATATCTCCATCCTGTGACTGTGAAAAGCCAATCGATGTTTTTGAGACCGCAAGGACTACAAGCGGTGCAATCTTCCAAAACGTTGAACAGGATAAAAGCACAAATTTTTATGCGTTTGAGAAAGATACCAGAAACAGTAGACAGATATTGTTTGTCTTGTTTATAGCGGTGCCGAGGTTAATGAAGTTGTAGTTGGAAGCTTCAACAGTGGGTGCGGGTTTAGAGTTGATTAGTACGCAATTTCTGTTTCCTTCCGCGTCTCGTATGATCTTCTCCAGCTGGATTTTGAATAGATCGCACAACGACTATCTATCTCATTGTCTGAAGCCTTATTTGGTAGAGATCTGCTTGAGGAGGTTCTTGCCTTTATTAATTGATGATCAGTTAATGTCATCTGTCAAAGTCGTATAAGCTTTGGGTATAGGAGATCGAAAGATTACAAGAACTTCATGACGATTTTAATCTCCACAAAAAAATTAAGGAAGCAGCGGGAATATATCGTAAATCACTGGCAAAAGTTCTATACAACAGTAACAATGAAGCTGTTTTTGATATTACGGAGAAAAAAGGTATATGGCAGAATTACATAACCTCTCTTTATACAGATGAAAACAGATCAAACTACGACATAATGGAAACCGAACCACAAGTTGGAACTCCGATAACTAAACACGAAACTGAAGCTGCTATTAAATCTTTAAAAATGAAGAAAGCATGTGGTCCAGATGAAATCCCATCCGAAATTCTTAAACTGATTGAAGGCGATAATATCAACATACTTGTAAAGCTATTTAATTGCATATATGAAACCGGTAAATATCCACAGGACTGGCTAAAATCTACGTTCATAGCTATTCCTAAAAAAGGACATCCAAAAGCATGCAACGATTATAGACTAATTAGTCTTATGAGCCATGCCCTCAAAATTTTTCTCAAGATAATTCATGGCAGGATATATAAAAGATGTGAAAAAGTTATGGGATTCTCTCAATTCGGCTTTAAAGAAGGAATGGGAACACGTGAAGCGTTTTTTTCAATTGAAGTTCTTCTTCAAAAATGTAAAAATGCTCAAAAAGACGTTTATATTTGCTTTATAGACTATGAAAAAGCATTTGATACAGTCAAACACGATAAACTTGTAGAAATCTGTGCATCTATTGGTATCGAAGAAAAGGAAATTCGCTGTATAAAAAGTTTATATTGGCAACAGACAGCACAGGGGCCTAATTACGTGATTCGATATCGAGTTGTTTCGACCCGAGTACTCAAAGTTGGAATGACAACATTCGTTATCGAGTAAAATTATCGAGAAATTGAGCATAAATTTGCGAGTAATTTCTCGTAGACAAATGGCCTATCGTAAACAAACGAAATGAAAGATTTCTTATTGTATTTTTGATTAAAATGTAAAAAATTGTTGTTTATTGACGGTTTATAGAGGAAAAATGATATTAGTAAATAATTGTGAGCATTCTTTACACAAAATAACAAGAGAAATTGGGAAAAGTCCTTTTCAGTCGTTTTGAGAAATTGTGATAAAATTAGAATTAAAATAAATACATATGCATTAACCAAAAATTAGTGTTTGCAGTCGTTAAAATACAAGTTGAAAAAATATGAATTTCTGCAAAACAAAAAATTATTTAATATTTGGTCTGTTCCTTTACTTTTAAAAATGGTAACAGTGGCAGAAAATGGTAAAAGTGGTATACTGCTATCATATAAATTGTATGCTATTAAAAGTAAGGGAACACTTTACAGGTTAAAAATGGTAAGAAATGATAAAATCAGGCACGTAAAGGAACAGAGCAATTAATAGCCTTCACTTTATAGGTAAACAACTTTTAATAAAGTGCATTTTAAACAGTTCATCCCCCGTTGTTTACCAAAGGAAATACTCTCTCAGAGAGGCTAAGTCAAAACACCCACCAAATTCTCTCATTTATTTTGAGAGAGAATTATTAAGGTAGATGTATTAGCAAACTGTAACAAGAATGTCAAAACAATTTTGCAAACATTACTAATTTTCATATTTTCTTAGCCCCACTTCATTCCGAAATTATTATTCAATGTATTGTTCAAAAAATTCCACAAATATTTACATTTTTCATCCATAATTTTGTTATTTAGTTTTTGCTTTGAAATAAACACATTTTTTTGACATCTACCTTCATAACATTCCGTGAAGAACACATAGTTCGATTACCGGTTACTCTCGAAACATTCGATCAACGATTTCGATCGAGTGTTATCATGCCGTTTTTTTCTCGTGTCGAAAACTTATTCACGAGTAAATTCACGATCGAATCGAATCACATAATTAGGCCCCAGGTTGATGTTGAAGGAGAGATGACTGAAGATATAATAATATCTAAAGGTGTTAGGCAAGGATATATATTGTCACCTCTACTATTCAATGTATACTCCGAAAAAAATATTTCAGGAATCATTTAAAGATGTTCAGAAAGGGATATTTGTAAATGGTGCTTTCCTCAACAATATAAGATATGCAGACGACACAACAATCTTAGCTGACAGCATGTCAAGTCTTCAATATCTCTTAAATAGGCTGGTAGCATAAAGCGAGTTGTATGGGTTAAACGACAATATTAAGAAAACAAAATATATGATTGTGAGCAAAGAAAACCGCTGTCCCCCTTTCACACCAACAATAAAAGATACACCAGTAGAGAGAGTATACAGCTTTAAATATCTCGGTGCAGTGATAAATGACAAGCTGGATAACTCATCCGAAATAAGATGCCGAATTGAAATGGCGAGGGAAGCATTCATCAAGTACAACAAAATCTTTACCAGCCATGATATAAACATAAAAACTAAGCTGCGATACATGAAAACATATGTATGGTCAGGTCTGTTATACGCTGTCGATGTTTGGACCTTAAACTAGAAGCTTTTGAAATGTGGACATACAGACGAATATTGAAAATTCCATGGACGCAGTTTATTTCAAACAAAGAGGTATTGCAAAGGCTACACCAGGAAAAGGAAATAATCCATATAATAAAAAAACGAAAAACAGCTTATCTTGGTCATATAATGCGAAACAACAAATATAAGCTACTCCAAAATATAATCCGAACAAAAATTGAAGGAAGACCCACTAGAGGAAGAAAGGAAATGATATGGATTAATAACATACAGGAGTGGACTGGTATCCAAGATGTTGGGAATCTTCTCAGCGAAAGCCGAAACAGAGAGTCATTTGCTGAGATAATGACAAATTTATAAACACCAAAATAAAATTTATAATGTAACAGATGTAATATGTATGTATATAATTGCATTGATCGCCACAATTAGAAAAACGAATAGGCAAATAAAGAAGAAGAAGATACTAAACTCAGACATAGCTTAAAATACCCAGCAAAATAAATTGGAAGTAGTCCAATGTAGACTAGTTCTTTCACGGCATGTTTTTATGCAGTTCAAACGGAGTCGTGAAAAAGGCACTCCATTCCTCACATTTTAACCGCATTTGGATGCAATCCAAAGAATCACATCCATTTGTCACATTTTAACAACATCCGGAGGCAGTTCAACGGAGTCGTGAAAAAGGCACTCCAATTCCTCACAATTTAACAGCATCCGGATGCAGTGCAAACGGAGTCGTGAAAAAGGCACTCCATTCACTACATTTTATTAGCAGTTGTTAGAGATCCCTACATGTACATAAATCAGTTTGTACATCTCTATAGGCTGCGGAATACATTTCCAAAAAGAGATAATCGTGTTAACATTTCCAAACATTTGTTAATACAAATTTGTGAACATTTTTCCGGTAACTCACGAGAAGAAAATTTCCCAATGGAGTGCTGTTGGAGTACATGTCGAAATCATAACTAGTGATGGGAAGACAATATCAAAAGCAAAAGCACTTAAGCAAAAGCACTTAAGCTTGGATTAAATGAAGAGCGGAGGAAACACACATGTTTGCGATTGAATTCAATAGAGAATTTTCATAATTTGTGTTAATTTACGTAATAAAGTTATTAATATGTTTGTTTTACACAAATAATAAATGCATTTGATTTTGTTATTCAAAACACGTGCTCTGGACTGCCTCCTATTCTACCCCAAAGGGTCAGTTAAAATTCAATGCCAAAGGGTCAGTTAAAATGCTATGCCAAAGGTTCAGTTAAAATGCAATGCCAAAGGGTCAGTTAAAATGCGGTGCAATGGAGTGCCTCTTTCCGGGGTCACTCCCTTGTAAGAATCATGAGTGAAAAAGCATAATTTGATGCACTTCCAAATCACTTGTACATATCATTTAACTGCCTCTTTGGAGGCAAACTTTTCGCTGGGATACTTTTGAACATTAAGCATTCGACCGTGCCGACAAAAAACATGATACGTGTCGATCTGTCTCCCTTGATTTTTCTTTATATTTTTCCGTTAGTTGAAAATCAATGGTGAATTTACCAGCCCTGAAGCCACATATATGGTGGTTCCTCCTCGGCAGGAAGAGATCTAATGCGACTTGATATCCTTCTCTTCGCCCTGTCATACATCTTTCGATCAGTCAACGTAACGTTGCACTATGTCGCGAGTTCATATTAACTGTGGCCAAAAATAGAAGGAGTTATCGTTGGTGCATCAATTTTGGTACACGTACTTATTGTTTACATACAATCTTGAGGACAAACTGGGATGTTTGGTCCACGTTTTGATATAGCCCCCATAGAACCGTACCTCCCGATTTTCGGTATTTTGAAAGTTTTAGTCATAATAACCAACCGAAATGATTGAAATTTGGTACAATGTTCATAGATGAGAAAAATCCAAAAAAAAAATAAATAAATAAAATCGCCGGGGGGATTTTGAAATAAATCGCGGTCAAAGTTCAAAATTTTAGGACTTTTTTAGGTTTTCACGATTTTGCTTGGAAACCGCAAGTCCTGTCGAAATAGGATTAAAGAAAGTCTTGTAGCAGTGAAAATTCTCTACAAAATTATCTTTCATGATGTTTTCGTAGGTATTACCATTTCTGCGATATAGAAGTTCAAATTTTTACAATTTACTGACTGTGTCGTCTCCTTATAAAACTAGGTCATGACTTAAATTTCCCATCTTAAATTCATATATCTCAAAAAGGGTACAAAAATTACTAAAACCAATCTAAAAGAGAATTTCAAGAGCTAATAGATTTTCTCTAGTCTCATGTCAATAATACTTGCTGTTTTCAAACCTAACAAAAAACCTAAAAATGTGGCCTGAACTGCTATATCTCAAAAATGGTAAACCCTAGAAACAAATCGTAACGATCAATCCCCTGGAGAATTTCACAGCTACAAAGCTTTCTTTAGCCCCATTTCGATAGGACATTCGATTTCCAAGCAAAATCGCGAAAACCTAAAATAAACCTAAAAATTTAAAGTTTGACCGTGATTTATTTAAAAATCCCTCCAGCGACTTTTTCTTGTTTTTGGATTTTTCTCATCTACGAACATTGTACTTTCAGAAACCGCAAAAACTTCCCAGGTGTAAGCACCTTTCATTTAAATTTAGTTAAGGCGCACCGTGTATATCGAACTCTTGTCTTCAAAAATGAGAATTTTTCTTTAAAAACGTTTTTGGAGCGATTAGTGGTCAAAAACGAAAAAATTGTTTTTTAAATCAAATGCTGAATTTGGCTGTTCACCATTTTTTAAATGTATATTTTTAGAAGTCTCTCGTCCAAAAGCAAGATTATTAGATACTTAATAAGCCCACAAAAATATATCATGATCGGTCCATTAGTTTTCGAGTTTTAGTGGACACCGCAAAACATTTATATAATAAGGGGGTAACTTCCTAATGAGGTGGTCACTGAAAAAGAAAAATAACATGTTCGTCTGCAAACCTCAGCAGCTGGCACCTTTATACGTTTGAGGTACTCACTTTTCACAACTCAAACAGCAAATAATATCGATATACACTTTTATACAATTTTTCCCACACCACTAGTTTTCAAATTCACAAAATAGATGTACTAAGTACTACAGACTTGGGTACCTGTAAACAACATATGATCACTATTTACTTCTAAACAAAAGTAAATCCACGTTTAAAACATCCAAAGCAACTGTAAAAATTTATTGTAGAACGATAAATTACTTTAATTATGAAAATACTGAACATAATAAAAGTTATTAATTTTTGTAAAATAAGGACAAAAATGCATATCGTCTGCTCCGGGGGAAAATGTCGTAAGTCCACTTTTTTTGGAAATCGCGTTTTTGTTATAGAATGATAGAACAAGTCAAAACACGTCGTATGATACAAAGAAAATGGTAGTATGTCGCGTTTTTCTATATGTTTTGCCCTTGTCGGAAAAGGTCGTAAGTCCATAAAACGTACAAATTTGAGTACGAAAAGGTCGTAAGTCCACAGGAAACAGTATACTTTAAAAGAATGCTACAGCTAATGTAGTTCAGATATAATGTTTGGTGGCATCCACGGTTGAGGTACAATGCAAAGAACTAGCCTAGATCTTTGGATGATAATCGGATGAAATTTGGCGGAGCCAGTGGACCAATCTTTTGAACAAAACTGTGAGAATTTCTATATTTCAACCAAATTTTTACATTAGAAATCTATTTTATTCTATAAGCGAACTGATTATTAAAGACTGTCTTCTGGTCTTTTCATTAATACTGATTGGGATGCTGTATGTGCTCAAATACTTCACATATAGAAAAATTTGTAAAAAAAATTTTTTCCTGTGGTATATCTTAGTTAATTTTATCATTAAAGGAATAAAGATATATAAATTAAAATAATCATGTTTTATATTAAATACTAACAGACCCCGGTCCGTGTTGCTGACCCGTAGTAATGAGTTTTGATGACAACTTTTCATGGAATTTGTGCGGAACAATTCAAAAATAGGTACATCAATTCTTCGGTCCATTATCAAACCTAGGAGAATTTTATATTTATCGACATATTTGGTCTGTAACCTTTCTCTTCCCTGGCGAACTTTTCGCTCACTGACGTTATTATCTTGTCATCATTGCTTCCAAAATGTATGCTGAAAACGATATAATCATAATCATGCTTATACATATAGCGTTTAAAAAAATGCATAAAGTATACATAACAACGGCAAACCTTGAGCGGAGAGAAATCGGTTCAGTAGTATTGGAGATATAACATATCTATATAAAAAGCACGCGTGGTTATTTCTTTAGGCCCCAAAGAAGTGCCTAGATTGTAGATTAATTCGTAAAATTTTAAACCGATACATCCGCAATCATTGAAAATATATCGTTTTTTTAAATGTCGCATAGGGGAGGTACCCCGCCGCCTCTGGAATTCAATAAAATAAGCATCCTATTTTACCGGGGGCCATCCCTATACATATCCTGGCAATTTCAGGAAAATCGGTTTAGAAGTTTTTGTAGTAAAGATTAAAATTGAAAACAGTGGGAGTATAAGTGGTCGTGGTCAAATTTTCTTTACACAAAAAACCTAAGTCGGGTTATGACGAACATTTCAAAGAAAGAAATACCCAAATCGGTCCATTTTGGTCCATTAAACCCGCTAATAACTATCTGATCACCATGATCAATTGCAAGCTTATTCTCTGTCTTAAAATCAAATCGTTCTTAAAATTTCGCTCTGATCGGGATATTACTGCGATCTACAGGACAGCTACAAAATAGGGTAAAAATTGTGGGTTTGGTCCGTTTCACACCTTTCGATCATAACCAACATCTAATGGGGTCATTTCTGGTCTCTCCACAAAATTTCGTGACGATCGGTCCAAAATTGAGGTCTGGAGTTTCATTACAATGGTTAATGGATGGACGTACACCTAGCTAGATAGCTTTATCTCGTCAAGATATGAAAAAATGACAAGGGGAGGGGGTCTACGACTAATACTTTGCGATGTTACACGAATATTGGACAAAAGAAACCTTTCCACATTGTTTTGTAAAGTATAAATATTTTATTTTAAAAACGTCCGTAAATTGTAGGAAAAGGTCGTAAGTCCCTACAAAAATACAAAACTGTAACTGGTCGTAAGTCCAAAGACATCCAATTATCTCCCAAACGCGACGGAATTTTATCAAACAAAGTACAGATATTGGAGCGGAATAAATAAATAAACCAACAATACTGCCTTTACCACCATAATAAAATATTTAATGCAGAAAGCGCTGGAAGGTTTATTCTTCCTCCTTACGACCTTTTCCGACGGAGCAGACGATATTTCCAACAATTATCGGGTTTGAACCTTCACATCGACAAAACTACTTGATAAATCAATACTATAATTCAAATTCTTTCAAATTGAAATGTTTACTATCAATAAATCTCATCAATAAATTTGTATTCCGAAGTACTTGGTTTTGACGATGTTTGGCCACGGTCGTGACACTTAGCTCTTATCCGAATTGTCACTAGTCTTTCATCGACCGTGGTAGATTTAAAGACGAACAAATCCACAGCGAAATTCACGTCTAGCCTTATGAAAGCTAGGAATAATACTAATTGATATCGGCCGTGTTTGACATTGATATATCCCAGCAAAAATTCGGATCCATTAGTCATTACGTAACCCATTACAAAGTAATGTAAACAAGCTTCTTTTCCCATTACAAGTAATCTGAAAAGTAATGGGATACTTCTTAAAAAATTACAAGGTAAACCTACTTACTTTGCTCCTCACTAAGTAATGAGGACGGTGGCACAGTGAGTGTGTGTCCGAATATAAATCGTAGGGTTGTGTGTTCAACGCTCACTGTCGTCACGCGAGTTTTTTTAATTAAAAAATAACATTTCGTGTTGCACATGTGCACTGCACGTTTAAGTTCTTAAGCAACCCTTGATGTTCGTGTGCGTGGCATAGTGTGTAGTGTCTTTGGCTAGAAATCAGAGGGTTCGTGTGTTCAACTCGCACAGCGAGCGAAATAAAATAAAGTAAAATAAAAGTAAGACGTTTGATAAAATTAAAAAAAAAATCTCTGCATCAACTGTTCTAAAAATAGAATTTTTTTCAACTTACTTTTCAACAACTAGTGGCTCCAGAATAACTAGTTATTCTAGTGGTCATAAAATAACTACAAACTGAGTGCGACATGCCCTTGTAAAAATAATGGGAAGAAAGGGGGTTTGCGAGTAGTTACGGCTGCCAAAAATCCCTTACAAAACCCATGATTTTGGGAGGACTTTTTTTGCTGGCATTGCACCGTCTGTAGTATATGGTACATACATTCCATGTGCAGATTCGCAGAGCATGGCCCTTAAAACGTTTGCGGGGGTCGTCAACATTTGGGAGATTTTTAGGCTTTTTCATGGATAGATTACTAACACATCGCCTAAACCCTCTTCCATTCTCAATCGGACTTAGGCCCGGCAATGTCGGTAAATTCCAGAAAAGATTAAGCAGTTTTAAAACAGAACCACCTCTTGCAAACTAAAATCATACACTACGAGACATTGTTGCAATCGGGATTAGGTACACAATTGAGATGAAATACAGTTAGTCAACTATATTATTGCAAACGATGAATTTTTAAAAAATTAGATGTTTAATTAGGAATAACTACAAGAAATTCTTTCAATAATGTTGGGCTTTTTGTAAATATCCGTTGATTTACCTGTTAATGACAACATCAAGCCAATAAATCCAGATATCGATTGGAAATAACAAAAATAACGGGCATAAAGGATAGGTACCTGGTTTTTGTGGTGTCAACTAAATAATTGCAAAATTAATTAATGTGCAATAAATTCGTGGCATTTTCCTCGCGATTTTTTTTCCAATTAAGGAATTTTATGATTTTTATGGTTTGTGGACATGTAGATCCATAATTTTTGATCATAAATTAATTGTTGTGTGTGTGTGTAACATAGGCGGTATATTCAGAAAAAGGGAAAGTTAGGTAAATGGTTTCGGAAAAGATGCTACATTTGGTCTATTCCAATTATAATAATGGTAAATCTGAAAGAAAAATTCCTGAAATCACCTCTCGTAAGCTGAGAAGTGTATAAAACATCATATACCGCACCGAGAAAGAAGCCAGGCTCAAACTGAGGGCGTTACATGGCAGGTCCAAAATCGTAACCACACGAATTAACTGTAGAATGATTAAAGAAATTAACGAAATAGCCCAAAGCAGCACCAGAAAATAGCTTTTTTCTAATTAAAAATGATTTTGGAGTAAGTGTGTCACATGGTAAAGTCAGAAAAGTGCTACATAATAACAAGCACTCATCACAAGTGACTAGGTAAAAACCACAGCCCTCCGATCATAATATATAGAAACTATTCAGACTTGTTATAGACAACTTTTCACGCCATCTTTAGTATTGGGATGGCGTTATATTTTCTGATAAGACTAAAATTATGTTGTACTATCACAATGGACCTCAAAAAGTATTGGGAAACCATGGAAACAAAAATTTAATACATACCGTAAAGTTCGGAAAACTGTCAATTATGGTATGGGGTTCTATACCAAGCAGTGACGTTGGTAAAATCCTGATTTTAGAAGAAACAATGACATAGGAGGTTTATTTAGATGTTTTAAGAAAACATTTTACTAAAAGCGTCAAGAAATTTGGGCCTGTTGGCCCAAACAAATTGCAATATAAGTACTACCAAGACAACGACCCTATGCATAAATCTAATTTATGTAGGACTTAGTTGTTATACAACTGTACCAAAGTCATTTACATCCCGTTCGAGTCTCTAGATATTAACCCCATCGAAAATTCATAGGTACACCTGAAGGAAATAGTCCGGAATAGGTGGCCCACTAACCTGGGGGACTAAATAAAATACAATAAAGAAGAATGGCTAAAAAATACCATTGGAATATGACATTTCGAAACATATTTATTAAATTCAGATACGTTTACAAGCTGTTTTTGATGCCAAATGTGGGCATACGAAATATTAGAACCGACTTTTCGAAAAATACCGTGAAAGACTGAAAACTTGTGAATTTTGCAATTCTTTAGTTGACAGTGCAAATAATGAGTTGTACTAATTTTTGTTAATTTTAAGAAAATGCTTAGCGAAATTTAGCTACTTTTGATTTTATTATAGTAATAAACATGTGTAAGAATTGTATTGTTAACAAAAATATTAATAATGATATTTATTTATACCAATAAAATGATGTTTTATTTAAAATTTTGTAATAATTTTGGTTTTGCAATAATTAAGTTGACTAACTGTATGTACTCAAATGAATATAGATTTTTTTTAGCCTTAAACTAAAAACATTGTCACTTCTTATATTTTCCTTGAACATCTTCCAACTTTCCGTTATATACATTGCTAGTCATAGATAAGATCAGATATACATTTTTGATAAAGCTCATAGGGAACAATTTCCTCAACATCCTCATTGCTGTGCTTAAAATCTAAAAGATTTTTTTAAACACAAACTCCTCCCCACTTTTGTTAGCAATAACATCTTGTTTTGATAACTTTATACCAAATTTGCCCTAACATCATCAACAGCACAAAAACAAAATTCAAATATGACACGTACATATGAAACTCAACACTGCCTAACCCTTAAGATTTCCTTAGGGAAATTATCTTCATCACTTTTTTTCTCCGGAAATGTCAGAAAGTTGATAATTTATTTATCACAAAGAATAGGTGGATGGGTTATTGTAATGAAACGCACACACAACAACAAAACTTTCAGTGTGTTAAATTATGTTTTTTTTTGTTTTTGTTATCCTATGTTGGCATCTAAAAGGTTGCCACTGAAAATTGAGGTGTCATATTTTATTTCATCATCTGCAGTACAACATGCAGTTGCCGCTGCTATGTTTGAACATGAGGTCCACTATCACCGTTTAGCTTCTGTACTGCCAGCTTCCTTTGAAAGTTAACTTTGCTTACGACACAATATCACGTAATGACCACGAGATAAGCACACTCAAGCAATCCACACCATTGTTTTCGAGAAAGGTTTTTAGTAGTAAATATTTTTTTGTGAGGAAAGTGTGGACGGACCGACAGACGGAAAAGAGGCGCAAATTGATGATTGGAGTTAACCGTGAAACAGTAGCAGCCGACCGCAGCAAGCAGAAAGATACAGTGGCAGCCAGTAGTTTGTTGGCAGATTGTTGGCTTATGACATGAAATTCAACCCCATATAAATATGTTTTAATTTTTGGGAGGAGGAATTTAGTTACCACATATTGAAACAAACACACTCACATGCTTGTGTATTGCACACTTGCGTCCATGTGTTACTGCAGTGGGTACCAGAATATTTGTCCATATGGATCATTATTACCATTCATGTGGATATTTTTATTATACGACATTTATAAATTTCATATGGCTCATCTCCTATTACCAAGTTGCTAACAGAAGTTTAATGGGAAGAATTTAATTATTCGGTTTCTAAACATGAAGCAAGGCAAGACGTTGTCATTGAATAAAACTTTGTTCACAATTCCTTAAATATACAACCTTTGCACATTCAAAAGAGTCCTATCATCCATTTAAATATATGACCTTGTATTGATGGTTTAAAAATTGTCGAGGACAAAAAATAGGGATTATATTTTAAATTATATGTTAAACTAAAAAGCATTGGTGACACAAATACCCACTCCCATATGTGTCATTTATTGTACTACCCATCCTTTTTAATCAAACATAATACTTAGAGAGCAAATATTGAGCAGACTTTTGCTAATTGCAACGGCAATTTGGAATGCTTTCATTATTTCTTCAAAAGAAAGTACTTTTACTACTACTGCCACTCCCTTAACTCACAAAAAATATCTTCTCTGTCAGTATTGTGTTGTCTTTGGGGAATTTTGCAAAAGATTAAATTGCTTTTTTTCCAATCGCCGGCGGACGATTGCTAACCGAAACATGTAAACACATAATGTCGCATATAGAACATTTACAAAACAGCATCACCACACTCGCATATTAAACATAAGCACGAACGGCAGACTGACTCATAACCCGAACACGAGTCTGTCTGCCTAGTTGACTTAAATATTCCACAGAAATAAATGACTTAAAAGTCGATTATGACAGATGGTAAAAATGAAATTTTATGTCTTAATATCTGTCGTTGAACAAATGTCTGTCTACTAACACGAACACTCTTCTTACATGCTGTGAAAAGTGTATATTGTCTTCCTGGTTTCCGTTTTTTATTTTTCTCTTCTTATTGGCCATAAGGATATTCAAGAGAAGGACAATGATGTTCGCACATGTCATGATTGGTTTCACATATTAAATATTTGTTCGTAGATTTCCGTCGCTGTTTGGTGTTTTTGGGGGGTGGTTTGCGTTATTCATTCGGAAAACTGAATTAATATTTCATTTTGCAAACATAAATGAATTATGGGTTATTTTCTAAAAGAGCGAAAGATATTTTTTAATATTTTTATCGCATCCTGCTAGTGAGTGCCCGCTCAATGGTCATTAAGGGGTTTTGTGCAATTTTGTTATTTTGTTAAGAAGCTATTGAAGAGCCAGTTTGATTTGAAGTGTTGTAATTTTGTTACAATAATTTCATTTGTTTGGGCAGTCTTAGGGGGGTTGAAAATTACATATACGACATATACAATTAAAACATGTGGGTATATGGAGGGTATGGGTAACGAAAAATGTTTTAACGTTCAGTTGTTAAGGCCAAACTAAATTTGGAGGAATATAGTAGCTTAGACCACATTAATATTGAAAAAATAGTATTTATATTTCGGCTAATTCAATAGCAGTGTTGGCCAGCGTTAGAAAATAAACAAAAACAACGCCAAACATGGCACCTGCCTATCATTTCTATCAATACTTGGACAAAAAAAAATAAAAAATTATCTCTTATAAAAGTTATACATTTCATGAGTAATTGCTAATAAAAAAACGTTTTAGTCCAATTAATACAATGTAAGCCAGATTGGCAGCTACAATTAAATTCCTTGAATTGATTTTTACTTTAGCAAAACTTTTTGTGGCGTTACTTCGAGCAGAAAATCTCAAAAAAGTTAACAGAAATCGATTAGTTTGCCGTTTTAGCGGAAAAAAGTAATTTGCATTAAAATGTATGGCGAAAGATAAAAATCTACATAGAAATTCAAAGAGTTTTTTTGTAAGAGTTGCTAAACGATCTTTAATTTGTTCACTGCAATGAAAAAACATTATTATGTATGTATGTATAGTGTTTATTTGCTTTTGACTTACATCTAACATATGGTGTTTTCAATGATTCTGTCAGCAAAAGTCGCTGGTGAACACCAACCAGCACAACATAGTTTTGCTGTGAGCATTACAATACCGCCCATAACTATAGTTGGGCAGTTGACAACGACCTGAACGTTGCAACAACATAGGTGCATACATAGTATACGACGGTGACAGCCGACCGACCTGTCACTCCAAAAACTGATACTTCACTGGTGTTGTTTCGTCTTACTTGGTCATGTGGTATTTCATTTCGGTTTTTTGTTGCCTTTTCCGAAGCAGTCTACAAATTGAGAAATAACTGGGCATGTGTAACAAACATTTAAAGTTGGCAACTCATGAGAAGCTACCAGAATTAAAGGGTTGTACAAAACAAATAAAGAAATTTTTCTTATCGATTGACAAGTTTCTTAGAAAACAATTTTGAGCCATTACCTAGGAAAATAGAAATATTAATATGACTTCTGATATTGGAAAACCTTTTAATATATTTCTCCTTTATTTTTTGAACGGATAGAGACATTTTCATAACTTCTTTTTTTGTTGTTCGACAAAAAATTATAACAATTTGAGCAATAACAAAATTTTGATTTTTTAAGAAAATGTAAAATTTGTTTAAAATTAAAAAATTATAAACAAAAATCATAAAACAATTGAGGAGCGCCAAAACAGCCTAACCCACATGTTCAAAAAAATCAAACTGACTATATAGATTTAACCGGAACCTTTTGAAATAAGTACTTGGGCATGTGGGTTAGGCCGTTATGACGCTGAGCGCCTCAAAAAAATTCATATAAAAACTCGTTGCTTTAAAAAATTTTCATTTGTTTAAAAAGGGTATATTTCATGTGGGAAAAAGCAAGAAAAAAATTAACATTTTTACCAATATTATTTCAAAAAATTTAAAAAGTGTTAAACGGACGGAAACTTCGTTCCATGTTGTTATCTAAAAGTACTAGTCCACTAAATTTGGACTTTCACTAAAATGTTGGAAAAATAAAATTGGTCACTTTCGGGAGCACGCCGCAAAGTGTTGCCGCAGTGGACACACATCAGATACGTCGAATCTGAAAGAATTTTGTCGATAAGTGTATCCATAATGAAGTTATATGTCTTTAAATGTGAACAAGTAAAATGGTATCAGTCGACTTGTCCTACAGAGATAACCCTCAGCTTATGTGAAATGAAACTTTCATCTACGGACAGATCAAATGTATTTAGGGTCTTTTCAGAATTTTGTGGCAATTTTTGGACATTTGAACTTGTCGACAAAATTGTACAATCCCACGGCAGCGGGTTCTTTCGTACCGGATTGGCCCGGAACAACACAAAATCCTCGTTCCGGCCAGCGGCTGCCACCTCAGTGTACATATGTATGTTTGTGTTTGTTTCGTTTTTCTGTGTTGGGAGCAGCATATCCCGGAATGCCTGCTCCGAATTCTTTTGGTCCGTGCCGGGATGGAGGAAAACCCAGGACCAATATATCTGTGCTCAGTTTGTCACATCCGCATCTTCACCCACATCCAACCTTCGGAGAGATGCAACAGATGTCAGGAGTGGGTACATCTAAGGGATTGCTCTGGACTTGTCCACGTGAGGGACTACGACAGGAACTATGTTGCTGCATGCTGCGTAAACACAGTCCCCAATGAGTCGTCGTCGGATTACGAAACACCCTCGTAGTCTGACTACGAAACTCACCCGCAAGCCCCAAGACAGCACACGCAGCCTTTAACACCAGCCGTTGTTGTCCCAATCCCAGAGAATGCATCCTTTTTGCAATTTAATTGCAATAGACTCCGAGGTAAGATCGAGGAAATAGTAGATTTCATGAGTCGGAAGAACATTAAGGTCGCTGCGGTGCGAAAAACCAAGCTCAGCAACAACTGTAGCTTACAACATTGTGATGGTTACAATGTGCTAAGGAAGATTTCACCAGAAGTGGAGGTGGGGGATTAGCTTTCCTATTGCACCAGTCTGTCCAATACAGACCTATCGCGCTTGAGCCTGTATCTAATGACCCGTACATGGAATGTATGGGCGTAGCAGTCAGGTGTGGAACTGCCGAGATTGAGTTGCTGAACGTATACATCCCGCCGAGAAATAGCTGTATCTCAGATTACGTGCCTTATATTAGCCCGCTTTTGGAAGCTCATAATCGTCTGGTCCTGGGGGACTTTAATGCGCATCATGAGATGTGGCATTCGGCCCTCGGAAACGACCAGAGAGGTACAGCGCTGGCTGAGCAGGTTGACAGCTCTACGTTTTGCAGGGTCAATGAGGACGCCCCTACCAGAATTAGAGAAGAGTGTCACAGCTCGCCAGACATAACCATCGTGTCACCTGGTCTGACAAATTACGTAACCTGGCAACCCGTCATTTCCCTTGGATCAGACCATCTCCCCATATTGTCTCCATTAACAGACCACCCGATTTCATTACCTCTGCACGCCGCACATTCGTCAATCATAAGAAAGCTGATTAGCTAGGTTTCAGAGAGTTCACCAATCACCGCTTCAGAGAACTGCCCAATCCTTGGGGTGCAGATAAAGAAACCCCACATATAACACGATAGGTCGGTCTGTGGTAAGTTATGCGGCGCCAGTTTGGTCCCCGAATTAAGTTGATACGCATTGGAAAGAGATTCCAACTTGTCAGAATGCCGCCCTGAGAACAGCAACAGGCTGCCTCCTCGAGTATTCAGTGGACCATTTACATTAGGGGGCAAAATTCTTCCAGTACAGCAACACAATGAGATGCTTTCGTTGCAGTACTTGCTCGGGTGTTACCGTGAGAGCCCGACACACCCAGGCATATCAGAAAAGATATTCATGCTTTAGATAGATTCAGAGCCAGATTGAGCAGAATAACGAAAACGCAAACACAGAGGTTATTTTTAAATTTTTCCACAGGTAGCTGTTACGGCTCGCTTTGATCGACCTTATATCGATGTCATCTGCGTAAACCGGTAATATTAAATAACTAGGTCACACTGTGGACTGTCGCCTTGTCTGAAACCTAGTTTTGCATAAAAAGGCTCTGAGATTTTTTTCTTAAATGTATCAGTTTTGCAGAAATGCCAGACGCATACATGGTTTGAAACACCATTGATCTTATTGGGTTGTCGAATGCGGCCTTATATTTGGGACTTCTCTCGGATTGGGCTTAGGGTGAAGATCTATAGGGAAGATCTTAGGATGAAGGTCTATAGAGGATTTGCCATAGACTTTAGCCGCTGACACAGTACTCTCGACAACACACAATACCGTCGTTTGGAATTGGGTCTGGGATGTTTTTATCTCCGCACATATTTGATACCAAATGCATGATAAAGGGTCCCTTCAAGATACTCAGAACGCTACCTATATGAGTTTTCAGATTCCATTCATCATTTTTGCGGGATAATGTGCCTGTATCATAACCTTCAGTCTGTTGATTTACACTCGGGTACAATTCCTTGTAGCTCCTGTCATTTCGAGTTTTTCACGCTAAAGTTTCCTCCTCTTTCTTATTTCTTCTAAAAATATAATTGCATGTATCTCGCGTTCTTGTTCATTTTCCTGCTTAATCTAGCTCTAATTGCAGGCCTAGGAATGTGGTTGATCCGATGAACTGTAACTACAAAGCTACTGGAGTTAGTTGAGAAGGTTTGGTAGGACAGTTGAAAAGGTGCAGTGTGTCGTGCTGGCCTGTATCGCATGCTGGGCAGATATTTGACTAATAGGGTGGTTTAAAAAATCGATGTCGAATTTTTTTATGCGGCACCCCCATAAAGTGTTTAGTTTTGTTCGATTTTAAGATTCCTTAATTTTGAGCACAATCAGAATATGTTAACACGTGTCACTGGGGCCTCAAAGTTTCCATTGTAACACCCGAGCAAGTACTGCAATGAGAGCATGCCATTGCGTTGCCATACTGGCGTTCCGACAGGTTTGAATATTGTCGAATCACACTGGCACCGCAAAGGTTGCCATATACAGACTTTTCGCGTTGTATCTGTCTGCCGGCAAGGGACTTGACTTGTCTCAGATTAGGTTAGGTTATAGGATGCGCAGTAGGTTTATGACTTTTTTATAACCTCGTATCCCTCTATAATATGTTCATGAATTTTTTACCTAAGATTACATCAAATCTTAATAATAAAGTGATTCGATAAAAAAGCTTCCGCATAAAAAGCTTTTAAAGTGTTTGTTTTTTCAGAATTTTGGATTTTTTTTGGAGGGTGTACCACCATAAGATGGGGCCCATCCTTCCTAAGAATACATCATATATATATCAGCGTGCAATTCTACATCGATATAGCCATGTCCGTATATAAAATATTGTAGAAGAGAATAATCAGTATAAGACCTTTTCTTCAGATAACCCCCATAGAAGCGTACTTCCCGATTTTCGGTATTTTGAAGGTTGTGTCATCAACATCCCATGGAAACGGATGGTATTTAATAGTCCGTTGGTGGTATAAAACTTTCCACCTGAAGTTTTACGGTACTGTTCCATATTTTTATATAGCCCCCATAGAAAGGTCCCTCCCAATTTTTGGTATTTTGAAAGTTTTAGCCACATTATTCAATGGAAATAACTGAAATTTGGTATTTAGTCTTCGCTGGAGTTACGAAGCTTTCCTTCACAAATTTATCGGTACAGGTCAACGTTTTATACAGCCTCCATAGAACAGTGCTCCCGGTGTTGCTAACTATCCAAATCCAGAATATCCAGGTTTAGGTCTAGTCAGTATGGCCCAATTTTATGTATTTCGCTCATTTCGGAAAATTGTAAATATTGGTCCATGTTTTGGGAAGAACAAAAATGTCGGCCCATATGAGCTGTTTCTAAGGGAATATTAAACTAATTGATCCTATTCACTTCAATAAAGTTCGTGGTGGAGGGTATAAAAAGTTCGGCTCGGCCGAACTTAACGCTTTTCTTAATTGTTTGTATTAGTTTAACAGGGCTACAGGGTCTATGAAGGAAAAATAAGAGTTTGCTGAGGCAGATAACTATGACATTAGCGGACGACGTGAACATTCTCTCGAATGTTACCCCCTAAAATCTTGGAGTAATAGTGGTCGGAAATCTGTTAACATCGCACCTCTTCGAATCAGTCAGCGTCACCGGCTGTGGGAACATCTTTGACGGCGGATGCTCTTTCACTTGTTTATTTTCGAAAACATTTTGGACCTCATATCTTATAACCCTTTTATATACATTCAAAACATAAAAACGAAGTTCACTATAAGTTCATAGAAAAACACTCGTCGCCGTTTCACATTCGTTGCCAGTATGACCGAATAATGGAATTAAGACAAAAAAGGTTAATTTGGACTTTGGTGCAAAGCTTTAATTACAGCAGCGTCAAGTGCCAAGCGATTGTACAAAAGCCTCTAAAAGGGGATGTAGCAATAATAGCAATGGCAACAGCAACAAATGCAATTCATTGCGGCAATCTATTGCAAAGTCAGCACAGCGCCACCGGCAACTGCAATCGCTAATTATAAGACTCGTGTAGACTTAAAGTAATCTCAGAGTGTTTGGTTACAGAGCATTGCTGTGACTAGAACGGGGAGGTGTTAAATTACGAGATCGTCAAAATGATCACAACAATAGGGGAAAAAACTACTGTTGAACAAATAAACACATTCACATATGTGTGTGATAAAAGTATATATTAACGTAGGTTTGTAACTTGGCGTTTTCATTGTATGTAATTGCCTCCGTTTCAAGTGACGTTTAACTAAAAAAAGTTTTGCTTAAATGTTTGATGTCATGCACAGTAGTTTAATGTACATATCGCTCATTTACTCAAAGAGTAAATTACTTTATATTGTATCAAATTTTTATGCTGATATCTCTTAAACTCAACGAGTTCAATATTACGAATTCCCCTGAGGACGTCGCCAAAAAAAGTGACGAAACATCGGGAATTGCTTTCTTCCTTTGTTTTATTTGCTAAAATACGAAGAGGTCAATAAGCTGAAAAAAATTAATAAAATTATTAAGCACTAAAATACTAAAAATAATGTGCCTACAACATACCCTTTTACCCTCTGATAACATTTTCGGACTTCAATCTGACTCCTGTCATCTCAAAGCTTTCGGATCTTTCGCTCATGTTTGCTAAAACACGCTTTTTTTCTCTCCTCTTCTCCCGTTGTTCTATATGCAGCGTTCTTCTATTCCTTAAATAAAGCCTTAAAATACACGTGACTTTAAGGTGGTGATCTTGTGCGGCAAACACACACTGCCGTCGTCTGGGATTGGTTCTACGTATCTTGATCGCCGCCCATATTCGATACCAAAACCTTGATGAAATGATTCTTCCAGATAGTAAATACACTAACTTCATTATCTTTCCTTCATCATATTTGCAGGAGAATGTGCCTGCACTTCAGTCTGGTGTTTTAGACTCTGGTAAAAAGGTGGGATTTTATTCTGACACCTGAATATCTAACGTTTCTCCCGCTCACATTTTTCCTGCTCTTTCTTTTCCTTGTGAAAATATGCTTTTAATGGGTTTTTAGTTGGTAGTTTTTGTTTTGTGGCAGCTTGAAGAGACTGCCGTTTTCCATCATGTGGGTAAATTGGTTGCTAAAAAGAAAGGGTCCAAGTCGATGTTCGCTACTCGCATCGATAGTACACTGGAAGAGTGTCTTCCTTTAGTCACAACATGATCGATCTGGTTTCTGGATTTTCCATCTAAGGACATTCAGGAGGCCTTCTGTATGTCGAGATGTTGGAACCTGTTGCTGCTCACTAACATGTTTTTTTGCTGCTGCTAAATCGATCAGCCTTATTCCCTTGTCGGATAATACCTTGAGAAGTCTGAACTTGTCTACCGTGGGACCAAAGCTATTTTCCTTCCCAATTGTAGTTTTTATATCTTCTAGAATAATCTTAATGTTATGGCCAAGGCTGCCATATGCTCGTGGAATATATCCTTGGTCTATTTATCTTTCTTTTTGGACGGTTCGTGTGTGGGGGGGGGGGGGGGAATTACAATGAAGATAAAGAACTGTGCTTCAATACGGATTGTGCACGCAGAAAAAATTCAGCAAACATATAATAGGTTTGGATGCAAACATAAAATATGTTTGGATATAAACATATTTTATGTTATAACATATATTTTTTTGTTAGAACATATATATGTATGTTTGGTGCAAAATATGTTAGAGAGGCCGTTTTTTTTCCTCCGCGTGGTAATTCTTTCTTCTACCGGAGAGACCAGTTTTTTACGTCTTCGATTAATATAAATCGAACACATAATAGAGTGCTTAGTCGGTTACGAAGTAGGGGATGGAAGATACCAAGGAACGGTCCTGACCGGCTTTACCATGGCAAAGCCCAGTATTTTACTGGTCCCTCTTTCATCTCAAGTGGACACTGACCTCCCCGTGGTGTCGGGTTAGTAACCTTCCCCTAGAAAAAAACAGCCTACTATTAAAAAGCGAAAGAAAAGAAAAACAAACCCCTCTAAAGCTGACGAACCCCGCAAACGTTTTACGGACCATGATCTGCGAATCTGCACCTGGAATGTTAGCACTCTTTATAGAGAAGGTGCAGTTTACGCATTGGCAGATGTACTTGAAAAGTACAAGGCCGACATTACTGCCATACAGGAAATGCAATGGAACGGGAAAGGCGTCACAACAACACCTAAAGGTGACACACTGTATTATAGCTGCCATGACACAAAGCATGTGTTTGGTTGCGGATTTGTAGTTGGTCGGAGGTTAAAACATCTGGTCTCCAGCTTCACCCCAGTGAATGAAAGACTCGCTGCAATTCGATTAAAAGCTAAATTCTTCAACATCAGCTTTATTTGCGCTCATGCTCCCACTAAAGACAAGGACGAACAGACCAAAGATATATTTTACGAGCGCTTAGAAGAAACTTATGACCGTTTCCCTGCCCATGACATTAAGATTATACTAGGCAATTTTAATGCCAAAATTGGAAAGGAGAATATCTTTGGCCCAACAGTCGGGAAATTCAGTCTCCACAGTGAAACATCTGACAATGGTATGAGGCTGATAGACTTTGCAGCTGCAAGAAATATGGTAGTTAGCAGTACCAGATTTAAGCATCTCGATATTCATAAGGGCACCTGGCTGTCGCCAGATCAAAGGACAAGAAATCAAATTGATCACGTTGTGATAGATGGAAGACATGCATCAAGCGTGTTGAATGTACGATCGTTCCGAGGTGCAAACATAGACTCGGACCACTACCTTGTTGCAGCAAAGGTACGTACCAGATTGAACGTAGCAAACAAAGTGCGAACAGACACAACACGGAAGGTGGACATCGGTAAGCTGCAATCACAACAGATAGCCACAGCATATTCCACTCAACTAGCCCAATTGCTTAATCAAAGCACTCTTCATCCCCTTAACATATCAGCGCAATGGCAAATCATTGCCCACTCCATGCAAACAACCGCAAACTCCATACTTGGATACCAGAGACCTCCACCAAGGAATCCATTGTATGTCCAGGAGTGTCGTGCTGCCACCGAAGAGAAAAATGCGGCATATATGGTTACTTTGCAATCAGTAGCAACGCGTAGCGCACGAGAGAGGTATCGGGAGAAAGGAGAGAGGAGAAACGTCTTTTCCGCAGGAAAAAGAGAGAGATGGAAAAGCAGGAGTGTGAACAAATCGAGATGTACAGGAGACAGAATGAAGTCCGAAAATTCTACCAAAGAGAGAAACATCAAACTGATGGCTTTGGAACTGGCACATCCTCCTGTAGAGACCAGCAAGGTAATCTGATAACTGATACAGATAGTGTGCTAAGGATATGGAAAGAGCATTTTTCCAAACTGTTGGTATCCAAAAGCTGCGAAGACGATGAAGATACCACAGATCCAATCCGAGAAGATGATATTGAATGTATACCACCCGGTCAAGGTGAGGTAAAGACAGCAACAAACCAGCTGAAGAAAAATAAGGCAGCAGGAGCTGATGGCCTACCAGCCGAGCTGTTTAAAACCGGAGGCGACACGCTGATAAGGTGTATGCATCAGCTAGTTAGCTCCATCTGGCAGAACGAACGCGTACCCGACGATTGGAACTTGAGCATCCTGTGTCCCGTCCATAAGAAAGGAGATACGACTTTATGCTCCTACTATAGGTGCATAAGTCTTCTCCCTATCGCCTACAAGATGGCAGGGATATTGTGCGAACGAC
Organism: Musca autumnalis; assembly: GCF_047663935.1. NCBI lineage: Eukaryota > Metazoa > Arthropoda > Insecta > Diptera > Muscidae > Musca > Musca autumnalis. The sequence continues at coordinate 67,804,344 of NW_027411977.1, read as the reverse complement.
TAAAGCCCGTGGTCAACGAAATAATTGAACCATACCAATGCGGCTTTAGACCACCACTGACCAGATATTTACCCTGCGGCAAATCCTGGAGAAGACCCAAGAGATGCTGATCGACACCTACCACCTTTTTGTCGATTATAAAGCATCCATCGACAGCCCGCTGCGTTCAAGGTATTCCAAGCCATGTCTGAATTTGGTATCCCCGCACAGCTCATTCGGCTTTGTAAAATGACTCTAACTGACACAAGATCTTCAGTTAAAATAGGAAAGAACCTCTCCGAAGAGTTTTGTACCAAAAGAGGTTTCAGGCAAGGATACAGCATTTCGTGTGACCTTTCCAATAAACTGCTAGAAAAGGTTATACGAGAGGCAAACGTCAAAAGACGTGGCACAATCTACACCAATAGCCACATGTTACTTGCTTATGCTGATGATATAGATATCATGGGAAGATCAGTTATAGAAGTAACCGATATCTTTATGAAAGTCGAAGAAGAATCTGATAAAGTGGGTCTGGTGGTAAGCGGTGAGAAGACCAAGTTAATGGTGTCGACGCGCAATGCGTCCATTGAGTTCGGACCGAGTATGGAAGTTGGTTGCAATAATATTGAGGTAGTAAAAGACTTCGTCTACCTCGGCACCTCCGTAAACACAACAAACGACATCGACACCTACCACCGTTTTGTCGATTATAAAGCAGCCTTCGACAGCCCTCTACGTTCAAAGGTATTCCAAGCCATGTCTGAATTTGGTATCCACGCAAAGCTCATTCGGCTTTGTAAAATGACTCTAACTGACACAATTAAAATAGGAAAGAACCTCTCCGAAGAATTTTGTACCACAATAAGTTTCAGGCAAGGAGACAGCCTCTCGTGTGATCTCTTCAACATCCTGCTAGAAAAGGTTATACGAGAGGCAAACGTCAAAAGACGTGGCACAATCTACAGCAATAGCCACATGTTACTTGCTTATGCCGATGATATAGACATCATTGGTTTCTATAATTTTGAGGTAGTAAAAAACATCGTATAACTCGGCACCGCCGTAAACATAACAAACGACATCAGTTTGAAATAAAAAGAAGAATTATATTGGCCAACAGATGCTACTTTGGCTTAAGTAAGCGGTTCAAAAACAAAGCCACAACTCGTCAAACAAAAATAACGCTTTACAAAACACTGATACTACCCGTGCTGATGTATGGTTCCGAAGCCTGGGTACTTGCTCAAACAGATAAGGCACTGCTTGGCGTGTTTGAGAGAAAAATTATTCGGTGAATATCGACGTTGTATGAATATACGTATAATTAAACGTATCGAGATGCAGAGAATACGAGCCACATGGCGGTGCACGCAGAATTGGCAGGCCAAAGAATAGATGCCGCACACAAGTGAATGAAGAGATGACAAGGCGCTGTATTCCAGAAAGCGAAGCACTAAACAGAGAGATTTGGAGATCTTTTCTTAGTTCGGTCTATGGAACAAATGTTCTGTAATGGACCAGCTAAGTAAGTAAGTAAGTCGTTAGCGATTTGAATGTTTGCCCGATTCCATCGCATCCCTGTAGGGCCATAATATCAACTTTGTACTTACCAAGTACATTCACCCGTGCGCAAACTGCACCTATCCTGAGCAGGGTCCTTAATACCTTTGCGTGGAATGTGAAATTTAGAGGGGTTTGTTTTTCTTTAGTTTTTCATAGTAGGATCCATTTTTATTCGGCTGGGATGTTAACCCTATGTGCAACCCAAGTTTTTTATGTACAGAAGCTTACAATAGTTTAAATATACTGTAAGGTAGCCAGCCAGAGTTTCGAAACGACGATTTTCTATGTACATGCTATGTATAAGCTACATTCGAACCCGCATTATTCACAAAAGTGATATCGTACACATGGAATCTCGAAAAAAAAAACTGAATATCAAAGAGTAGCAAACACAGTAGTCTACTTCGTTTTAAGAACATAATAATGAAACAGTGAAGACTCTGGTGAACCAGTATCCCCAATTGGTGTACACACGCAGAGAAAAAATATTTTTCGCTTTTGTTGGAACAAAAATATCTGTTTTGGTTCCAAAAATGTATTTGTTTTGTTCAAACATTGTAATCCAAATCCAAAAATACCATCTTTTGTTCCAAACATAGAAAACAAAAACAGCTTTAGAATTTCCGCAATATTGTAAAAATCGTTAACAATACCGATTGTAGGAACTATCATAATCTAATTTTGTTTACAAAAAGTATTGTCAACCCAGAAAACCAGGCCAGAAATTTTTGATTTGAGTGTATATACCTCTAATATACACTTTTCACATAACTTGGATATAAATGTCGAGTATAATATTGCAATCATTGATGAACACAATACATGGTTTGCTGCATTGGCTGACAACAAAGACAAACAAAAAGCCACAAGCACCCACCACAACATAAGGAATAATTAAATACCATAACAAACTCCGGTATAACACCAAACCTCAAAGCACAATGAAGATAGAAGAATGAAACAAAACAGAAACAAATAAAAACAAGAGTCTCATTGTTGGTATACATACACACAAAAACAAAGATAAAGGCATCATGTCATACAAACAAAACTCACCATAATTGTTTTTGTCAACACGGCATCGAACAGCGAGAGAAGAGAAAAAAATGTCGAAGAAAAGAGAGAACTATTGTACAGTTGACAAAAACTATTTTTGGATTTAACAAACCCAATTGTTGGAATCACAACACTACATTTGGAATTTAACAATATCTTTACAATACATATTTTGCTCTTCGAATATTGTTGGATCAATCATATTTTTTATCTGCGTGCAGGTCAATCAGGGTCACTCCCTATAGCATGACTCTCCTATAACATTATATGAATCGAAACTTTACAACTTTGTAATATTTTGCCTTATTTTACCACTGTGCAACTACAGCACAAAAAATGCTTTGTTTCCGATTAATATTCTTTTTATTAATTTCTCAAATACCCTCTTAAAGCCAAGCACACAGGTGCTGAATTCACACTCACACTAAATTGATCATATTTTTTAACAACAGATTTTTTTTGTTAGTAATAATAAATTTCTTGCGGCATTCTCCAAACAACATATTGATTATTCCATAACAAAAAAAAACGTGGCGCTTCGACTTGTGAATAGCAATGTAATCAGTGCGAACGAAACCAGCACCACCTGGAAGCTAACGTCGATCGGCTTAGCAGAATATAGAAGAGGGCTTAGAACTTCATTGCTTTATAAGGGAGGGGTACAACTATACTATGATTGCAGGCAACCGCTAAACAACCATAAAACTATTAATCAATAATTGTTCTAAGACTCGAGTATTGTTGGTCAGTAGAACTGCTCGTTGTTGGTTATTTGTTCTGGGTTTTGGCAGTCAACTTGGTGTGTGTTGTGTGCAATTTGAAAATTGGACGTTCGTTTGTGCGAATGGACGATAGTTAACTTCTCTCTTGTTGAAACTGTTGCTGTTGTTGGTGGTGTTTTGCTATACGGCACAGCACACTTTTACACTTTAAACACCTTTATTGGTCTTAGACTTTAATTTGAGCTTAGCATGGTTTCTTCGTGGCTTTACTCCTTGCTCGGTTTTGATTTTTTTTCTTTTCGTTAGTAACGGTTGCACTTGTATTGGAAAGTGTAGTGTGCCATTAGCTGCAATCAGTATGTATGCCCATGTTGCACCAGCACCCAACTACATCAAACTACACTCCTAAAGTTATAATTTATCGTTAGAGCATAAATCTTTGCCAAGTCAGTTGAGTTGACAGATTCGTTAAATTTCATAGAGCGTTTCATAGATTTTTATCGAGAGCTAAGGAAGCAAAAAAAATGAAAGACGACAGCATATTTCCTATACACTCTTCTCCTCCTTCTTAATCGTTACAGATTGTTTAAGAGTTGAATACAGGGTGCCGCTAACAGTAAGTACAGTGATTAGAAACCAACACTGATGCAATTGCTGTAAAATAAGAAATGAAATGTGAAAGGATAATGAAATGTCATTTTTATTTAAAGATAATGAAACAATTTTCTGAAATACATATTAGGTTTGTCTTGTCGCACTAAAATTTGTACAAAATGTTGCTAGCACAATATATCCTTCATTGAGAACTTGTATGTTTTTGCAGGAGAAATTTCGCAACAACGTGGGGAATTAAACATATTAAAAAATAGTGCTTAATTGTGCTCCTCGTTTATCTCAAGTGGACACAGACATGCCCTTTAATGCCCGCTAAAAGGCAGGGAACCGCACAAGATGTGAAATTCTGTTCAGGAACCATTGTTTCCGGTCCTTTAAGATATATCAGTAAGGACACTCCTAATTACTCTTACGTATGTACAAATGTTTTAAGGAGACCTACATTATACCCTCAGCCTACATTATAAGTAGACCTACATTCTACCCTCAGCCTATTGCCTACACCCAGAGAAAAAAGACATCATACGTGGTCAAACCGACCACATTCGTTGTCAACACTAGGGTTATGATTTTTGAAATTTTTTCTCAAAAATGATTTCCTGTAGTGAGAATGAAGGATCTTTGTCCTACTAATGCCTAAAATAACATTAATTTTATTATAAAAAGGTTCCGCACAAATCACTTCGATTTTTTTTAATTCTAGGAAATGGAAAAAGAAATTCAAAAAATTATTTACTGTTTCACGAATTAATGGCCTTTGGCCTATTAATGACTAAAATATCTTTTATTCCATTTAAATTTTAAAAAAGGTCCAGCATAAACCACTTCTAATTTTTATAATATATGAAATAAAGTTTTATATAATATATAATGATATGATGATAAAGATACGATGATAAAATTAGTGAGAGACAAACGGTTATGTCATTTTGGTTATCTCGTGTCCCCCAGACCTTGTTTTCAGTGAAATATCTGCTTATAGTGACTTTAAAATATTGTCAAAGTTCTGAAAAATAAAAACGTTAAAAGCTTTTTGTGCGGAAACTTTTTTTTATCGAATCACCTTATAATTAAGATTTTATGCAATCTTATGGCAAATCTCATACAGGTATACGAGGTTGTAAAAAAGTCATAACCCGTTTGTGGTCGAAATGCGCACGCCGTTGTCATTTGACCACGGGATGGTGTCAACGGACTGAGAATTGACAACGTACAGTGGACAAAGTGGGCTTGTTTGCGGTCGAAATATTAAAAATTGAGCAAGCATGTGCTCCCCATATTGACACCATCAGTGATCAGATTAAGAAATGGCAACAGCCGTGGTCAATGTTGATTGACACCATACGGTGTAGATTTTTAATCGATTTTTCCCCTCTGTATAGAGTGGACATATTAATATTGAAATTATGGTTTTAACACATCTATGGTGGGTATAGATATGTTAAATATATATATGTTATATATATGTTAAAACCAAATCCGCTAAAGACAACTTGTTATCGATCTACCGATGTCCGTCTATCCGTGTACCTAGCTCGCTAATTAACACTCTACAATTGAGTAGCCGATTTGGTATATGCTTTATTCGTCGTAATATTTCTTCCAAACTTAGGTCAAATTTGGAGACAGAATATATCGGTTCACTACTTCTGGTACCTAATCCAAAAAAAATCAATTTCTGATGGCTCTGATTACAATGGACAAGGAAATAATTCCTGAGATAATGATCAAAAAGCTGTAAAAAATCCTTTGCTCATCTTAATATTTCTCTCAAACTTTGATTAAGTTCATAAAGAGATTATATTGGACAACTACATAGAGAACTCCCCTCACAAAAATTAAAAAAAAATCATTTTATTTACTACCAAACTCATCACGGTTCTCTTGAAGCAACTTTAAATGGAAGGTGCTTGCACCTGGGAAGTTTTTGCGGATTCTGAAACTACAATGTTCATAGATGAGAAAAATCAAAAAAACAAAAAAATCGCCGAAGCGCTTTTTTAAATAAATCGCGAATCAAGTTGGAATTTTTAAGGTTTTTAAGTTTTTACGATTTTTCTTGAAAACCTAAAAAGCCTAAAAATGAGAACATTGACCGTGATTTATTAAAAAATCCCTCCAGCGATTTTTTCTTGTTTTCAGATTTTTCTCATCTATGAACATTGCTGTTTCAAAATCCGCAAAAACTTCCCGGGTGTAAGCGGTTTTACACTTAAAGTTAGTTAAGGCGCAAAATGTATAACATTGTTTTATAAGGTAGCGATACAGTCAATGCATTGTCCCAATTTGAACTTCTATATCTCAATAACGGTAAAACCTACGAAATTATTATAAATGCCAATCTTGTACAGTGTTTACACTGCTACAATATTTTCTTTAGTCCCATTTCGATAAGACTTGCGGTTTCCAAGCAAAATCGTAAAAACTTAAAAACCCCTAAAAATGTCAACCGATTTATTTATTTATAAAAGCACTCCGGTGATTTTTTTGTTTTTTGATTTTCCTCATCTATGAACAAAGTAGTTTCATAATCCGCAAGAACCTCCCAGGTGTAAGCAACTTCCATTTGAAGTTGCTTCAAGAGCACCGTGTCATGTTATCGCAGAAATGTTTTGTTTGATCAAAAATCAAAAATGAAACAAATATTTTTCAAAAGTTTGATAATAGTTCGAACGAATTTTACTTGGAATCATCTTAGTAAAACAGGTCATTGATTAAATGTGGCCTAAGTGTGGTTCAAATATCGTTTTAAATTTTTTACCGAAGGTAGCAATTTGTCGAGAGCCCCGGGAGTGACAGACGAAGAGAGAATGCTACTTCGCATAGGCCTTGACGGTATCTCCATGGTAATACTGAAAGAGCTATATGAGCCAGGAGTTGAGTATCTCAAAAAAGTCCTCAATCTGTGGGTAGCCACCCACATTGTGCCCTATGTATGGAAAGCCAGGCAAGGATGGCAGCAATGGTGAAACATACAGACAGACCAATTTTGCTTTTGTTGCCAGCTGTTGTAGGCATCGAACAGACTACCCTCCAGCCATGTTGAAATCATCAGGATATATCAATATACCAATTATATGTGCAGACACCGGTCGTACGTGGATATAAGGAACAAGAAATCCAATCACCGTAAGGTGAAACAAGTAGTTTCCCAAGGTGGGGGTGATATCTCTGGAACTGTTTATCATCTACCTTTCCTGTTTTCTAACCCTTTTAGACGGCATTGAGATCGATATGTATGCGGATGATTGTACGATCTTAGGGCAGGGTACCCTTTCTGTCGATCTTACCAAGGAATATATAAATATCCGACTCTAAGTCTACGATGACTCTTTTTATCACATGGACTACAGAGACGAGCTCAGAGTGGAATGTCCGACCACTAACTACCCCATGATCCTGCAGGTAATATTCATAGGCTGAGGTTGTTTAGCTGGCCCCAAAGCCAAATGATTCTTTTTATACTCTCAGCTTGTAGGCTAACGAGGGCAGATACACTTTCATACGACCAAAATGTGCCTCATCGAGATAATGGATCCGCTTCAGATAATTTAGAGTTAAAAATTTGGTATTCGTAATATTTTGTCCATATTTGCTTTCCTCACAAAGTTTCAATAATTTTCGCCGAGATGCACAGTGGTCCGTCCCACTTGTATGGGAAGGAGTACCAAAAATAGTTCTAATCGTGCTACCGCTCCGAAATTTTAAACATAGTTTTCTAACGAGGCAAAAATATAGAAAACATGTAAAAAAGTATCAGTCGGCTTTGTCGACTGAGATATACCCTCAGCCAGTGTGGATTGAAATACTTTTTTTCCAAAAAAAACTTATGAACCGAAAAAAATTTTGAAGGGATTAAAGCCCAAAAAGTTGCGGGGATATCGATAGATAGGGCTTTTTGCCATACTAGCCGACGAAAAACAAAATATCGCTGTAAATAGGACCACATGGAAAATCATCGGTAAAAATGTCGAAGGATCCTCGAACAGACCCTTAACCACACAAAAATGTGTGGGTGGCACCCCAAGGATTTGAGAGACAGTGCCCAAATTTGAATATAAACTATGTTGGACATTATTTAGAGATCCAAAGTTTGGACCAAATCGGTTGCTACGTCTATGAGACATCGCGCGTACCATTGTAGCGAATATTTTCGAATTTTTGTGGGGGAAGTACCGGACGGAGTGGACCTATAAGCACCACCTTCGAATTACATTTAATATTCGAAGAAATATTACGATATCCAAAGTGTGGACGAACGGGCTGTTTTCTAAAGAAGTATGGACTTGCCCCTGAAAAAAACTGTTACTGTCGTAATTGAACCAGCGAATGCAAATTGCTTCAATAAAAAATCAAAGTGGTTCGAGAGCAGTTCTTAAAGTGAATTTATCCAAAATGTTGTGTAGGAGGTACCCAAAGGTGTGGATAAATATAGTCCATGTTCGAACTTGATCTATATCTGGTAGATATATTTGGATGTGTAAAGTATGGACCAAATCGGTCGCTCCCATCAAGAGTTATTGTGCGCACATTTTTTTCGAACGCTTTCGAACTTTTGTGGGAGAGGTATCGGAAGGAGTGGACCGATATAACCCATCTTCGAACTAAAACTAAGTTTGGACAAAATATTACGAAAGCCAAATCATGGACCAAAGCGGTTCATCCGTTCGAGAGTTATTGCGCGCTCTAACCACTATTCACGGTGTCATAGGGGTTTTTTTGCACCTTTCAGCCTATTTTCTCAGGAAGTGTGGACTTGCACCAGATGAAACTTGTACGATCGTATGGGGGGCAGTGAATACAATTTGCTACAGCAAAAATCAAAGCGATTCGAGAGCAGGTCCTAAACTGAACTTTTCCGAAATTTTGTGTGGGAGGTACCCGAAGGAGTGGACCGATTGAGTCCATATTGGAACTTCATCTAAGTCTGGAAGAAATTTCACGATTTGCAAAGTATGCACCAAATCGGTTACTCCCTTCAAGACAGACGGACGGACTTGGCTAAATCAACTCCAAATTGTGTGAAACACATATCGTCCAAACATACTTGGGGTCTAAAACCATTATTTCGATGATGCACATTTGCATAAATGCTGAGGGTATAAAATTTTTAGTGGATGTAGGTCCATATTTACGCTCATATAAAGGCACCACCCGATTTTTTTGGTATCTTGACGAATTTAGACATATTTTCCAACCGATTCGGTTGAAATTTTACATTTTGAGTTCTGAGGGAACAAATTTCATCTTCGCAAAAAATGTTCAATATAGGTCCACGTTAAGTATATCACCCATATAAAGGAACTGCCCGATTTTCGGTATTTTGACGATTTTAGCCAAATTTTTCAACCGATTTTTCTGTAATTTTGGATTTTGTGTTCTCTATACATAAAATAGCTCCTTGCTTAAAATGTTGAATATAGGTATATACAAAAAAAAAAAAAAAAAAAAAAAAAAAAAAAAAAAAACTCAAGATAACTTTATAGTACTGATTTTAAAATACCAGAAAAATCACTTACAAATACAGTAGAATCGCAATAATTCGTACCTCAATAAATCGTGTAAGCTGTCGGTCCCTTGAAGCCATTTCCTTCGCATTTTACGAGTAACCTATCAAATTGAAAACCTCGATAATTCGTATCAAATGGCCGGTCCCTTGGATTACGAATCATCGAGATTCTACTGCAATTTATTTTTAAGGAAGTTAGAAAACTATTTATGTATATGTTTTTCGTAAGAATATTGCCAATGCCATCAACTATAAGTTTCATTCAGAAATTGTACATTTAGGTATTCAATTATACCCTCAGCCTTTAGGCTAGAAAGGGTATATCACGAATATTGTCAAATATTTCATATTCCATTTCAGAAAAAAAGGATAAAATTTTTTCGCGCTACATCAAAGATTTTGATATGTAGGTTAAGAAAAAAATTCTCAGTACGAATCTGGTCGCGAGCCAATTTTTGGTTGTTGCGGACAAAAGTTATGGCGCTTTTATTTCGTTTTTTAAGAAAGAAAATATTATAAAAACGCTAATTATTTTAATGAGCACAATTGTTACAAAAAAGTTCTCTCGAAGTTACTTCAGCGAGTAGATTGCATAATACCTGCAAAATGTTACACAGAATTCGCGGAATGTACAAAAAATTGATAAATTATTGAATATAAGTCCACTTTTTTCAAAATTAAGGCCCATTTAGTGGTCATAAAATTACAAAAAAAATGTTGTGGATCCAAACTTCACGGCAAATCAAATGAGACTACAATCATACAGATTGGTGTTATAGTTTGGATGTTACAGCCAAAATAAGCACATATTTCGGTCAAAAAAATAATTTTTTGTTTAAAAAAAGATTTTTCACATGCATTATGTAGTAGAAAATATTGTAAAAATTTATAGGAATACTTCCTTCATTTTGCTTAAATCTCCCAACAAAATAGACGGATTTTGCTTTATTGACATTCATATTAAAGCTTTCCCATTAGGGAAGCTAATTGGGTTGATGGGGACATACGTCAAAGCTTCTGAAATGGAAATAGAGGTCAAATAACCATTTTTATTTATATGCATTTTTAAATACGTGTAAATCGCGTAATTATCAAAATCAGTTTGTCCGCATGTGATTTTCATGTACAGTAATACCGTATCTTTTAATTTGAATATAGTTTTCGAAATTTAATTTGGTGGCTAAGATGTAGCATCGGCTGCATCTTAGTGCCTAAAAACCTATATAACGTCGCTAACTTGGGCGGAGTGCGTATGCTTTTTGTCCGCATCCGATTTCAGTGTCCACCATAAAAATCTACATCGATATATATCTATTTCAAGGCGGTCAACGAAGAACCGTGGATGTAGCATCACACACTATTTTTTGGGATAAAATGAATGTAGCTCCCTTATCAGTGAAGTTTTCAAATCTCTGTTTCCGCTAAAACAAAGATGCTGTATTAGTTGTTTCATTGCAGTGGAAACGAACCGCAGAAAACGCGATAAAATACGCGATATTTCCAAAAACAATTTTAGGTGATTTTTCTACTTTGGATTTTCTTGTAACTCGCGTTTCAGTGGATGGATTTTCACGGAGAATGATTTATTAGATCCGGAACGTAAAAAACTAAAATGTGCAATCAACTACGAGGAAATCGAATGACAATTGTAACAAGTAAAAAAGTATCAGTTGGCTTTGCCGACAGAGATATACCCTCAGCCTGTGTATATTGAAACAATTTTTTCCCAAAAAACGTATGTATTTAGGGGGTTTTAAAAATTTTGGGCGTTTGAACCGACAAAAATGTTGATTAGGATTAAAGATCAAAAGTTTTGCGGAGGAGATACTGAAAGGAATGGATCGACATTGACCGTTGTGGAAGTGGATCTCCAGCCACAACATATGGTGCCATAGGGGGTTTTTACACTCTTCGGGCTGTTTGCTCAAGAAGTATGGACATGCCCCTAAAAAAATTTTAACATCGTAATTGAGGCAGCGAATGCAAGTTGCTTCAACAAAAATCAAAGCGATTCGATATTAGGTCTTAAAGTGGACTTATCCGAAATTTTGTGTGGGAGGTACCGGATGGAGTGGGCAAATATAGTCCATATTTGAACCTGATCTATATCTGGCAGATATATTAGGATGTGTAAAGTACAGACCAATTCGGCCACTCCCTTCCAGAGTTACCATACGAATATTTTTTCCGAAATTTTTTAACTTTTGTGGGGAAGGTACCTGAAGGAGTGGACCGATATGGCTTATCTTCAAACGTAAACTATGTTTGGACAAAATATTACTAAGGCCATATTTTGGACCGAATTGGCAGATACGTTCGAGAATTATCCAACCACCTCACACGGTGTCATAGGGTTTTTTTGCTACTTTATGCTATTTGCTCAGAAAGTATGGACTTGCCCATGATGAAACTTGCACCGTCGTATGAAGAGCAGTGAATACAAGTTGCTAAACCAAAAATCAAAGCGATTCGGGAGATGGTCCTAAACTGAACTTGTCCGAAATTTTGTGTGGGGGGTACCCGAAGGAGTGGACCAATTGAGACCATATTGGAACATCATATTAATCTGGTAGAAAGTTTACGCTATACAAAGTATGGACCAAATCTGTCACTTCCTTCAAGAGTTATCGTGCGCACAAACTTTCCGAACATTTTCGGACTTTTGTGGGGTAGGTACCGGAAGGAGTTGACCGATGTAGCTCATCTTCGAACTTAAACTAAGTTTAGGCAAAATATTACGAAAGCCAAAATTCGAACCAAATCGGTTCATCCGTTCGAGAGTTATCGTGCGCTCCAGCCAGCAGGACAGACAGACCGACAGACAGACGGACGGACATTGCTCAATCGACTCCAAATTGTCTGAAACACATTTCGTCCAAACATACTTGGGGTCTAAAACCATTATTTCGATGAGGCACATTTTCATCGTATCAAAGTGTATATACCCTCCTTAGCCTAAAGGCTGAGGGTATAAAAATTAGGCCCGAATAATGTGATTTTTAGAAAAATATTCACACAAAATTTCGTCATTTCGATACATATTTCTGTGAAGCTGTGGAGGCTACATTCACGATATACGTATCAAAAAGCTCAGAATCGCAAGTACTATAATCCTATTAAAGCCTTTTTGAAAAATCTGTTTGCGGAACGCGACTAGAAGAAAATGTCAAAAAACACTGTAAATTTGGCTTCAAAATGTCAGCGTCATTTATTGGTAGACGCTGATGAAATTTTGAAAAGGTATACATTAGTGAGATTATCCTTATTTAGTTGGCTTCTACTTTTACTTTGACAGGAAAATCGTGAGAAGTGTGGTTTACTCACAAATCGAGAGAAAACAAAAAAAGACACGTTGGCTTCAACCCATTTGTACCCATTTTCTAACATAAATATAGCCACAGCTTCCACGCAAATTAACTTTTGGGGCCAATATTTTTTGCCACGTCCAAAAACATTTCATTTTATCCATAAACATTTAATTTGTATAATATACAATCACAAGTCGCGTGTTCTAAAAGGGTAAACCTTGGCTTCAGCTATGTTAAATTTTCAAAAATATTGGTGATATACACTTTCATACGGGCAAAATGTGCCTTATCGAAATAATGGTTTTAGACCCCAAGTATGTTTGGACGAAATGCGTTTCAGACAATTTGGAGTCGATTTAGCAATGTCCGTCCGTCTGTCTGTCCGTCTGCCTGTCTGGCTGGCTGGTGCGCACGATAACTCTCGAATGGATCAACCGATTCAGTCCAAAATTTGGCTTTGGTAATATTTTGCCCAAACTTAGTTTAAGTTCGAAGATGGGCTATATCGGTCCACCTCTTCCGGTACCTCCCCCACAAAAGTTCGAAAATGTTCGGAAAATTTGTGCGCACGATAACTCTTGAAGGAAGTAACCGCTTTGATCCATACATTCCACATCGTGAAATTTCTACCACTCTTAGATGAGGTTCGAATATGGACCCAATCGGTCCACACCTTCGGGTACCTCCCACACAAAATTTCGGATAAGTTCAGATTAGGACCTGCTCTCGAATCGCTTCGACTTTTGTTGCAACAACTTGTATTAGCTGCCCTCCATAGACGGTACTAATTTCATCAGGGGCAAGTCCATACTTCCTGAGAAAATAGTCTGAAAGATGCAAAAAGCCCCGAAGGGATCTGCCGATTCGGTCCAAAATTTTGCCTTCGTAATATTTTGTCCAAACCTAGTTTAAATTCGAAGACAAGCCATATCGATCCACTCCTTCAGGTGCCGCCCCCACAAAAGTTCAAAAATGTTCGGAAAAAGTGTGCACACGATAACTCTTGAAGGGAGTGACCGATGTAATCCATACTTTGCACATCCTAATATATCTACCAGATATAGATCAGGTTCGAATATGGACTATAGTTGTCTACTCCTTTTGGTACCTCTCACACAAAATTTCGGATATGTTCACTTTAAGACCTGCTCTCGAATCACTTTGATTTTTGTTGAAGCGATTTGCATTCGCTACCTCCATTACGACGGTAAAAGTTTTTTTTCAGCGGCAAGTCCATATTTCTTGGGAAAACAGCCCGAAGGTGTAAAAAACCCCTATGTCACTATATGTGGCGGTCGGAGAGCACGATAACTCTCGAGCTGTTCAACCGATTTGGTCCAACATCAACATTGGGTCTTCGTCATATTATATCCAAACTTAGTTTCATGGGGCAATACCGGTCCACAACTTCCGGTACTTCTCCCCAATATTTAAAAATGTCACTAAAATGCCAATTTGGTCCAAACTTTTGATCTCCTAATATTTTGTCAAAATTTAGTTTAACTTCTAAAATGGCCCATATCGGTCCTCCCTAAGGGTACCTCCCCCACAAAAGTTCAACATTTGTGTCTAAGTGCAGTTAATTCCAAATCCACATTTTTTTCGGCAAGTTCAAATGTCCAAAAAGGGCCACAAAATTTAGAAGAGACCTTAAATACATTCGATCTGTCCGCAGGTGAAAGTTTCACTTCACATTGGCTAAGGGTATATATCTGTCGACAAAGCCGACCGACACTTTTTTACTTGTTTTTTATAATTTCACTCATATGCTACGAATACTTTGCGCATGTATTTTACGTTTTTAATGCACCACATTCAAATTTTAAGTTTTTCGACTTAATTTGACATATTACCGCTGAAAATTTTACTGTATATTAACAATTTGATGTGTTTGAAGAACGTTTATTTCAATCGTAATCAAATTTGTTGCCATAAATTTTTCGATTTTTGTCTACGGGCGGAACCACAGTGAGATGGTGCGAACGATAAATCCCGAACGGATCAACCGACTTGGTCCAGAATCCAGAAGACATAGAGCAGATAGCAAATTCGAATATGGACTATATAGGTCCACCCCTTCAGATACCTCCCCCACAAAATTTAACAAAATTTCGGCTGACGGTACAAGCTTTTTTCGGGGATTAGTCCATACTTCCAAAGCCCAACAAAAAACTGCATGTACCAACTAAAAAGACAGATGAACACGATAACTTAAGAATTTTTAAATTTTTATCCTTGTGATTCTGAACGATATATTTTTTGTGCCTTCGTCTATAGTGACCCAAAAGCTCAAAAACCCCTACAGGGACCAATTAAAGTGGCTAGTTGACACGGTAGCAATCGAAACGAATGAGTCTCAAAATTAGAACATTTCTCGAATATCTCTGTTGATAAAACCAACTGATTTTTTTATTTGTCTTATATAGGTTGTGTTTTCATAACACTGTGCCCCACATATTTCCAACAATAATGATTTGTTTGTTATATTTACAAAAATGTTGTTATTTGTTCGTTAAGGCAGATTGTTGTTGTTGTTTTTACGTTTTTTTGTAAGTTATGTCGATTTGCAATTGAGTTGATATTTTTATGTGATTTCAGGTCAGAGGTTACATGAAGTAAATTAACTGATATCTTATGAATGTGGATGTGATATACAGCCGAACTGATTTCGATGCTAAAAATAAGGAGAAGAAAATAAAGTAAAAAATAAATATCAAATGAATGGCAGCTGCAAAGAATGGAACATTATTAACAGTTCATAGATTGTGACTATGAAGTTTTATGGTGACGAAAAGGTTGTTTGTACATAGTATGATTTATTTATAACAACCAATATATTAGATATTACAAAAAATATTATTACATATTATTGTTCTCAAATTATTATTGGAATCAAACCCAGGCATTCATCTTGCAGAGCGAGTGTGCTTATTATTGCACCAAGGTGGCACCCAAACTGGATAATAATAATTTTAATACTTTGCTCGATTTAACTTCGCGACACAGTATTATTATATATATTCAAACTTTATACTTCAGTTAACAGTATAAAGCCCCTTTGGATATTCTCGCGCTGAATTTCATTTTAAAATCCTTTCGACTTTTTGTACATTTGTCAACCGCAAGTTAAATACATATTTTGATAACTCAATACAATAAACAATAGAATACAATTACAAAGTGATTTCGAACATGGCAGGTGTCATATATAATGTCACATACATATCATCCGATTACCACCCATTAAATGAACATTTGAATATTTATATTCAACAAATATTGTCATGTCCACATTTGCAGTCAATTGCATATCAAATCAATTTCAAAACCACATTGATCATCAAGTGATCAATCAAAGTCAAATAGTTTGCCCTTCATGTGCAGCAATCAGTCGGGCAGAAAGACAGACAGTCATTGGCAGTCAATCAGTC
The DNA here is from genome assembly GCF_047663935.1 of Musca autumnalis. Classification (NCBI taxonomy): domain Eukaryota; kingdom Metazoa; phylum Arthropoda; class Insecta; order Diptera; family Muscidae; genus Musca; species Musca autumnalis. The sequence continues at coordinate 67,788,158 of NW_027411977.1, read as the reverse complement.
GACCAGTCAGACTTTTAATAAAGTCAGCATCAACAAAAATAAATACAAAAGTTCGAGTTCGAGCCCAAGTCCATTTACAACGTAACGTAAATAAAGTAAATAAATTGCTGACTATGAATTGTGCAACAATGGCGAAACAACAAAAAAGTTAAATTGTTTATAATAAAAAGTAAACAGCCATTATTTGAAAACAACAACCAAATGATGATTATGATCATCATCATCATCGTGGTAACGACATTCATGCAAGTGCCCGTAGTTGTGGAAAATATACAAAACTTTTCCGTTTTTTTATTTTTTGTGTCAGTAACAATTCCATATAATTTTCTCCATTTCTCCATCTCTCCACTGAACCCCAAAAAAACGCTCTCTAATAATGACAATGAAAAGGGAAGCTAAACGAAACGAAAATGATTGCCATTGCATTAGTGTCAGCAAATTTCATTGTTGTTTTCATGTTCGTTTTTATTTAGCTGGCTTCATGTATTGTGAAACAAAGTTAAGCTTTTTGTTATTGTTGTAATTTTTGTGGCGTTTTATCTTAACATCTGCAGTATAGCAATATCACTAACCACAAATCAATGAAAACAACAGCAGCAACATCTATCCATGAAACACCTGCTCTAATGGCAATACCAAAATGAGGCTCACCAGCAACCCACACCGGTAGACCCAAATACGCGAACAAATACCAACTCTATTCGCACAGATGATGAACCGACAAAAGTTTCGATTGTAAAAACAAACAAAATAGAATTATACCGACATATGTTTGAGTGTAGATTTTCAGTGATGTATTTCAATTGTTTCATCTTGATAATTTATTAACTCCTCCCTCGCCGCATCAAATGATTCAGAGTTGAAATTATTTCCATATCATGTGTGGAAATTTCAAATATTGCATCTGCACCATTTCCCGGAGTACAGATAAATAGAAGCCAACGACTTACATATACAGTAGGGTTATGACTTTTTGGAGTTTTTTCTCAAAAATGATTTCCTGTAGTCAGAATGAATATAAATACCTAAAATAACATTCATTTTTCATTTGATATAAAAAGTTTCCGCACAAACAACTTTGATTTTTTTTAAATGCTATGAAATTAAAAAAAAAAATTCTCAAAAATTTATTTCCTTTTGCACGTAAGAATGACATTTTGCCTATTAATGACTAACAGCCAGTTTCTGTATGTCGAAACGAAAATGTGTGCGAATGAAACACTACCAAACCCGTGTATGTGCTTCCAAACTTGTTTTTGTTTTGAAGAAACAGCAAAGGTAATAATATTACGAACACTAAAGTTTGGGTGTGTTTCATTCGCACACATTTTCGTTTCGACATACAGAAACAGGCTGCAAAATAATTTTTATTCCTTTTAAATATTGAAGAAGGTCCCGCACAAACCAACTTTAATTTTTATGTTATATGAAAAAATTATATATAATATAAAATGATATATAAGGCGCTCAGCGCCAAAACGGCCTAACCCACATAGAAATGATTCTGAGAAAAACGAAGTTGAAAGAAAGCAAGTTTTTAAAATATTTTTATATTTTTTTTATTAATCATAGATTTTTAATATTCGTTTTAGGTTAATCATTAGGTATTAGTATACTTAGATAAAGACTGTTTTAAACAGTTAATAAAAAAATTAAAGTGGCTTAGACCGTTTTGGCATCCATTAAAAAAAATATATATTGGTAGGAACTGAGGGTTAGGCCATTTTGTCATTTTTGTCAACAAAAGTTCTTCAGATGAATAATAAAAATAACTGTGAGCGTTTTAATTGATACATATTAATAATAATTATTGGTCTTCTTCCTGGATATCTTCATTTTCGGCTCTCGAATTTCTTTTTAAATTATTATAAAATGCATGATTTATAGGAAGTATGAACCTTTTGAGTTTCTGTAAACCCTTAACCTTTGCAGCTTCAATGACTCTTCCTCCCGGATAAGGCGGTTCCAATTCAAATATCTTCGCATTTTGGAATCGAAGGCACTGAATCTTAAGCCATTCAACTTTTGAAGTCTTGTCTTTCGAGATTTTTCTGTTTCATACTAGTTTCTCAATTGAGGATATGCTTTTAATTTTTGCCGTGAGGATTACACGATCCCAATCATCTGGCGTAAAAATGCCCTTATAATATTTTTTTCTTTTTCAATGGGACCAAAATCTTGATCGCATGGTAGACACTAAAAATTTGTGGTCTTCCGTTCCACTGAGAAGGTCGAATTATTGACCATGTATGTGCAAATAGTGTTCATTCTTATGTTACGGTTTTGGCCACCACATTGATCGCTATACATTATTAACTTCTTACATTCTACTTTGACGCCAGGTCGTAAGTCAACTTTATAACGTAACATGCGTTTTTGGCCTAACCCACAAGCATTTTTTTCCACTATTCGATTTTGCCTATGTGGCTTAGGCCATTTTGGCGTCCACATTTTGTCAAACTTTTAGTAAAGGAAAAACAGTTTTCGGCATGTAGAATAACATAGGGTTAACCTATACAATTGTGATTTTTTTTAGTATATATTAAAAAAGGTTGCGGTTCGATCAGCATAGTCAATTTAATTTTTTTGAAAATGTGGGTTAGGCCGTTTTGGCGGTGAGCACTTCATATATGTAATAATACGATGATAAAATTAGTGAGAAACAAACGGTCATGTCATTTTGGTCATGCCGTGTTCCCCTATACCTCGTTTTCAGTTAAATATCTGCTTTTTTAATCGAATCACTTTATAATTAAAATTTTATGTAATCTATATAAATAAAAATCAAATGTCGTTCGTTGGTACTGGCGTCAGTTGAGAACGGCTGGACCGATTTCGATAATTCTTTTTGTAAAATGTGCGCCATAACCCGACTTGGGTTTTTATGCAACGAAATTTTGACCACGCCCACTTTTATGCCCATTTTTTCAATTTTCAATTTTTTTCATTTCTACAAAAACTACTGAACCTATTTTACTGAAATTGCCAGGGAATGTACAGGGATGGCCCCCGGTTAAAATAGACTAAAAATTTTGTTGAATTTCGGAAGGGCCGGGGTACTTCCCTTATACCCTATTTCTTAAAAAATGCTATATCTATATAAATAAAAATCAAATGTCGTTCGTTGGTAATGGCATCAGTTGAGAACAGCTGGACCGATTTCGATAATTCTTTCTGTAAAATGTGCGCCATAATCCGACTTGGGTTTTTATGCAAAGAAATTTTGACCAAACCCACTTTTACGCCCACTTTTTCAATTTTTGTAATTTCTACAAAAACTACTGTACCGATTTTCCTGAAATTGCCAGCGAATATACAGGGATGGCCCCGGATAAAATAGGCTACAAATTTTGTTGAATTTACAAATTTTGTTGAAAAGACAATGTGTGTATGTTTGATGTTCCGTATAGATTCAAAAACGGTGGCACCGATTTTCTTGAAAATTTCAGGGAATGCACAGGAAACACCAGTGGTGAAAATATGCTATATATATTTTTTTTAATTTCGGAGAGGGCGGAGTACCTCCCTCACGCCCACTTTTTAAATACGTTACATACCCAAAACTACTGAACCGATTTTTCGCCCCGAACTTCCACCTTCCGATCCACACTGCTACGACCTTCCACCCTGCTGCGGACTTCCACCCTCCGAACCACGCCCTCCCATCCACCCCGCTCCGAACTTCTACATATCGAACCAATCTACAGCGAACCACCCTGCTCCGAATTTCCACCCTTCGATTCTCCGACCCTAGGTACTCATTTTGGGACTATGAGACCCGACCACGCCCAATTAATATCTCAATAACTTCTGAGCCGATTTTCCTACAAATTTCAGGGAATGTACCGGGATAATCCTGGTGAAAATAGGCTGCATATACATATGTCCCCTGAAGCTTGGTGAAAATAAACTATATATTTTGTGGGATTTCGGCGTAGCGTGGTTTGAAATAAATTCGATAGACAATGGTGGTTGTGTCTCCGACCCCAGGGACTTATTTGTGGCTTTAAGACCCGGCCACGCCCACTTCTTTAAATGTGTTATATCTTCAAAACTTCTAAACCAATTTCCATGTAATTTTCAGATGATGTACAGGGATGGTCCTTGGTGGAAAAATGCTATAAATTTTCTTAAATTTCGAAACATCGTACAGGGATACGAGGTTGTAAAAAAGTCATAACACTAATATACATATCGTCGGTGTCATGCTTAAGTGTTCCATACGCCATTTTCCCGTTTTGAAGTAATCGCATTTTAATGTTTTGATTTGAATTACACTGTGCAACATTTTGAAGGTGATCTTGTGCAAACAATTCGAACTGAGGATTTTTTGAAAGTACGGACCCAAACGACAAGAACCCCTAGTTGGGTTTTGTTGTGTCAGATCCAGCTCGAATTTTATGGCAACATCTAAACATGGTTAAATATTGAGTTTTTAAAGAAATTCGGGGCTATATCTCTGAAACAAATGCGAATATTCTTCTGACCTCTGAAGCAAATTTGTAGATAAGGACAAGGATAACATATTTGGAGAAATAATGAACTAGAAAAACTACATTTATTGCCTCAAATTTCAAAATATATACAAAAATTACCCAATTTTTATACATTTCGCACCGTATCTCCAAAACCGTAATTTTTTTCTGAATATTCTTCTTTTGGAAAAATATTCCCTGGAATCTAATACACAACTCTTCCGAACATGTAATTTATGTAAAATGCCTCTATGCCGTTGTTTTCAGTACATTTTTCAACGACGATTTAATAAAAATGTCAATAGAGTAGTAAAATCCGAAATGCGAGAATAAACTCTTGGTACGAACTGTGTTTGAAATAAGTGTTGTAAAAGATATGATGCGAAATAGAGTTTAAAGTTTCAGAATGTTCTAAAGAATTGTTGAGAACTTTATTTGGAAGATTTTTGCAATAGGTTACTTGGTTCAACTCCCAATAGTTTAGCCGATACTGACTAGAATTTTAGTAATTATGTAAAATGTTCTATATTTTATAGATTTTTATGCCCTAGATGGAGTTTTTTTATGTGTTTTTTTTTTCAAAAGATAGGTTCTACTAGTTTAGGGCTACAATATTGCTGAATACAGCAAGGCCAAATTCCTATTCGTTTCTGAGATAAAGGCCTGATAAATGCAAAAAAGTGTAGATTTAGCCCGGTTTAGGTGAGGCCATAAAATTCGAACTGGATCTGACAGGACAAACCCCTACTAGGGTTTTTGTAGTCTAAATATGTACTTTCAAAAAATGCATACTAGAAGTTGTTTGCATTTTCAGTGTTGCATAGTGTTATTTGTTATGGTTCATTTTATGCGACCCCGGCTAAAACACTTCAATTAATATAAATATATTCATATTGTATAAAATATATTGACAGTTCACGACTTATTAAATGGTGAACCTCAACTTCAACGATTGTAAAACATTTTTGAATATTACCATATACATATCAGGAAAAATGTCTAAAATCGTCTTTTTCATTTCAAAAAAATCAAAAAAAAATTTTGATACTACATCAATGTGTTTTGGCACATAGATTAAGAAAAAAATCAGCATTCCAAATCTGTTTCCGTTACTAACTTTGATCGTTGCGCGCAAAAGATATGACCGTTTTAATTATGATAATTAGAAAAAATTCTAAAAAAAATCGCGGCTTAACATTGTTAGCTGTTATATCCTATTATCGTGAACTGAATTCGTAACCTTTGCGATGTTGCAAAAAAAAAATCGCAAAATCTCAATGGATTCGCGAAAAATCAAATTTGTTAAATAATTTCACGTATTTACAGACATATTTTTGAAACAATTGCGCTCATACTTACGAAAAATATATAAAAAAATTATAACAGCATCCAGACATTTTGAGGAGTAAAATGAAACCTAAGTTGTGAAGGTTGGAGCTATAGTATTCAAGTTATTTGCAAAAATACGAAGAAAATATTACGAAAAAATTAAAATCATATTATTCTAATTTTATTTTTTTATGGTTTTCTAGGAAAAGTTGGAGAAAAAATGTTTGAGTTCTTCGGCATTTTCGTCATAATTTCACGCAATAATGATGATATTTCGTTGTAACAAATTTTTCGCTTAAAGTTTTCCTATTGGATAATATTATTATAACCTTATATCAAATCACAAGGAATTCCAATGGTGGCATAACGTTAAAATAATGTTATATTGAATATTACAACATTTGAGATGCATATAAACCGCGCAATTGTGAAAATGACATGATGCGCATCCGATTTTCCAACACAGCGAATCAATCCCTCTTATTTGATGTACAGTTTGTCAAATTCTATTTGGCGACCACGATGTAGCATCTGTTGCATATTAGGGTGCAAAACACAGTAAAATGGTCATAATTTCCGCGAAGTTCATTTACATTTTATGCGCATCCGATATCAATAATCACCATTAAAAAATACATCATTCTATGCCGTTTCAATGCGATCCATCAAGAACCGTGGATGTAGCATCGCACTCAATTTTTAGAAAAAATCTATTATATCTCTGGATTTACGAGAGTTTTTAAATATCTGTTTTCGCGCAGTTTAAACACGCGTATCGATCTATTTATTTGAGTAGAACTGACACATCCAAAACGCGTTTTAATATGCGATATTTTCAAAATAATTTTTTGCAAATTTTCAAAATTTGAGGGGTATCATATCCGCCGATCTAGTGGGTGGATTTTTACGCGACGTGGCTTGTTACGCGGGTTTCCACGGAAATCGATTGACGTTTGTAAATTTTAAACCAAAAAAATAGGTTTTTGAGAAAAAGTTACGCACAAAAATTTCGTGTTTGGGCGCAGATTACTGTGATCCTGTGAGGGCTACACTCTCATGTTATACATTAAAAAATGCGAAATCGTGAGTATTATAATCAAAAAATAAGCTTTTAGTGAAATCCAGCTGCGCGTCCCGATTAGAACAAAAATTCAAAAAACCCCATTTTTCTGGTTTCAAAATTTCAGCATCCGTTTGAGGTAGATACAGTGGATATATTAAAAAATCATACTTTAGAAACTTCAACTCTGAAGTGTACTCTTTAACTTCTCCTTTGAGCTTTAAGCTATACATTGTGTTGTAAAACCACTAATTGGAAAATAACATAATGAAACTCGTTTTTTTCAACGATTTTTTTCCGATTTTTCTACATTAGTACGACCACAGCTTCCGCTCAAAATATTATTTTAAGAAACCCCTCGGTGAATCGGGCTAAAACAGTTTATTTTACCGAAATGCGGTCAAAAGTTATGGTATAGTAAAACTGATCGCGAGTTACAATACCCCATACCTCAGTTTCAACATAAGTTAATTTTCTACAAAAAGCTTGATATGTTATCATTCGACCAAAACCAAATAATTGTTTAAGACTCCAAGTATGTTTGGATGAAATCAGTTCCAGACAATTTGCTGTCGATTTAACCCTGTCTGTCCGGCCACAAAATTGCCTATGACGACGCATTATGTCGCGAGTATGAACTTGTATATGAATAAAATGTGGCCAAAAATAGTAGGACTTGGCGTAGGTGGGCAACAAATTGGGAAGGTGGGTACACGTTTTGGTATATCACCCATATAATGGTACTACCCAATTTTCGCTAATTTTAATATATTATCTAATTTTATCGACCAAATTTTCTGAATTTTAAAGGGCTGGGTTTCCAGTAAACAAAAAAAATATTTCCCTATAAAAATTATGGACATAAGCCCACGTTATGAACTAGACCCCATATAACGGTACCTCCCGACTGTCGGTATTTGAAAGATTTTACCTAATTTGCTGAATTTTTGCATTGAGGGCTTTAATCATTTTTATCAGGCTCCACGTTTTGATATAGCCCCTATAGAACGGCACCGCGCTATTTACATTATGTTTAAGGTTTTAGCCATATTATCCACCCGAAGTGACTGAAATTTGGTATACATATGTATGTTTTTGTGGGCTTATTGAATACATCAAAATTTTGTCTTTAAATAAAAGAACTTTTCTTAAAAAGTTTTTTTTTCGATTAAGGACCTATGGTGGCCCTTTTTTGTAATTGATATTTTTAAAATACTACTTCCCACTCCACTAATTTTAAAAGTTGCTTCACAAAATATTCGTATTCAATAAATATGAGAAAAATGCAAATTGCTTACAATTATCAAATTTGAACCCTCAGATAGACAAAACTATTTGTCCTATCAATGCCAAAATCCGTAATCTTTCTAATTGGAATGTTTTCTATGGACTCCCCGTCAAATTGCAGTTTGCACAGTTTCCAATTGTCTGTCCAATTTTTTGTTTGCTGCGTCAAATACATGAAATCAGCAGAAAAAATATATGAAAGCTATATAGCCAAATCTGAACCGATTTCTATATAATTTGGCAAATTTATTTCATGGTCACATTCCGTCAAAATTTCCAAATTTCATTGCATTTGGACATACATAGTGTGTTTGGTGCACAAATACCTCAAATCGGTCGAAAATATATATGGGTGCTATATTCAAATCTGAACCGATTTCAATATTCCGTCACACATCAAAATTTCAGTGCAAATGGTCATACATACCGTGTTTGGTGCGCCAAATACCTCAAACGGAGTGAAAATATATATGCGAGCTATATCCAAATCAGAACCGATTCTTACCAAAATGGCAAAAAAAAAACAACATGATCGAATAACGTTCATTCTTTGGCAAAAAAAAAAAAACAAAATTATCATGTACCTGTACATTTTTAACAAAAATACTTGAATAGACAGACGGACATGTGTAAATCGCCTAAAAAAGTGAAAAAATGTCTTCCAAATGAACGTAAACCCCCCTGTGGGTATATACCGGACAACATATTTGGATGACGCTCTCACAAAAGTTCAACATTTCGCATAAATGCAGGAGCAGACTTATGTCCCTATGATTCTGAGCACACAGTCTTATCTTCCTTCATGTGGATGCTCAAGTTTCGATTTTCGGGTACGCGTTCCTTATGCCACATGGTGCTAACTAGCTCATACACACAGGTCCACGTTTCTTTAAGCATACATATAATAGCTTCTATATAACGGTACCCCCATTTCAGGTATTTTGACGTTTTTGCTACATTTGCAGACCGCATAAGTCATTATTAAAATGTTTGAATAGCACGCATAAAACGGTATCGCCCGATTCAAAATATTTGGAGGTCATTTCGCATTTACGGTTCAAAGTGGTTAAAAAACTGTTAAACCAAAAGATGTGGACACCATTTGGATGTGGTCAGACATGGCTGTTTTTCCGTTTGTAACGTATTAAAATAATCACTTGAGACTCTATAAATTATTAATAATGTTGATCTGGAAAAAATTCTGAGTAGATCTATGCATGTCCGTCCATTCGTGGTAACCATTTAAGCATCCCGAAAATTGAGAAAGGATGCTGTCCTCGTATAACGGTACCATTCGATTTCAATTATTTCGACGTTTTTAGCTATAATTTGGCATTTAGTTGTCGCAACTATCAAAAATCTTCTTCACCAAAAATTATGTACATGGGTCCGCGTGCTGTTATAGGCCCCATAAGGTTTGAACGCTTTTACATACACTTTTTAATTCTTTCCATTACTCTTTTTTCTGCAGAAAAGATGTTTTTTATTTCCTTTTCTCTCGATAGTTCTCACGTGCCCTACGCGTCGCTACTGTTTTCAGAGTATACCTACATATTTGCTGCCTTTTTCTCTGCGGTAGCAACACAACACTCCCGGATTCTTCATCCTGCGCTCTGGTGTAATCGGCACGTGGAATGCTTTCAAATTGCATTGAACATTGTAGACCCAGGATGCTACAATAGTCCGAGGATGCATCCACCAGAGAGCGAGTATAAATACAGGAGAGTACCAGACAATTCTGCCAGATCTGACGATTTATCGTCATTTTGACGATTTTTTCATCAAAAATTGGTTATGTTCCAGCTACATAAAAAAAAGTGAACGGTCAATGTCGAAGCGGGGCCGACTACATACAAGGTGGCGAAAAAGTAATCCTCCTATCAGAAAATGCTATAATTTTTGCGATTGGCCCCTAATGTCAGTTCTGTTTTGACATTTGTGTAGTAAACACATGCGCAATACACGTTAATAAACAATGTTACGCTACACTGCTTCAGAACGCGGAATATTGGACTATTTATTTAACTAATAATCGGTCGGTGACTTTGGCACAACATGGATTTCGTCGCAGACGTTTAGCCGCTCGCCTCGAAGAGACTGGCACAACACGAGATGCTGCCAGGCATGGCAGACCCCGGAGTATCCGTTCTGCAGAGAATATTGCTGCTGTAGCCGAGGATGCCATGGAAGCGCCGTCGACATAGACCAGACGACGTGCCACGCAAATGGGTATCAGTTGACGTCTTTATAGCGAATTTGGTACAAGATTTGAAGATGTTTCTGTACAAAGTCCAGACGGTGCATCAGCTGTTAGATGCTGACCGCCAATCGCGTCTAACATACGATCAAGCCATCCGTAATCACAACCAAGAGGAAGATGAGTAATGAGGCGCTCCAGACTTCTTTTTGTGGGGCTTTTTGAAGTCGCGGGTTTATGCCACCAAGCTCAGACTCTTTCAGCTCTTAAAGACAATATCCGCCAAGAATGTGAGGACCTATCGCCGTTAGTTTTGACCAAAGTGATGGAAAATGCCATAAAAAGGGCTCAAATGACAATAAACGGTGGCGGCGGCCATTTATCTGATATCATATTCTCGACTTGATGTAAAAAAAATTAAAAGACCAAATAATAAAAGACGAAATAATCCACAAGAAGAATCAAAGTTTTTAATTTTTTTTTTAAATTACAGCCAAAAAACATCGGAAGATTACTTTTGCGCCACCTTGTATATGATATTTAACACCACCGTGAATATAACTTTTTTAATCTAATTTTGCGATCGGAAATATATATCAGGGTGCTCTTGAAGCAACATTAAACGGAAGGTGCTTACACCTGGGAAGTTTTTGCGGATGCTGAAAGTACAATATTCATAGATGAGAAAAATCAAAAAAACAAAAAAAAAAATCGCAGGAGCGCTTTTTAAATAAATCGCGATTTTGCTTGGAAACCGCAGATCTTATCGAAATAGGACTAAAAAAAGGATTTAGCTAAGAAAATTCTCTACAAGTTTGTCCTTCATGATAATTTCGTAGGTTTTACGGTTATTGAAATATAGAAGTTTAAATTGGGATAATGCATTGACTGTATCGCTGTCTTATAAAACAATGCCATGCATGTTGCCCCTTAACTAACTTTAAGTGAAAATCGCTTACATCTGGGAAATTTTTGCGGATTCTGAAACAGCAATGTTCATTGATGAGAAAAATCTAAAAACAAGAAAAAATCGCTGAGGGATTTTTAAATAAATCGCGGTCAAAGTTCACATATTTAGGTTTATTTTAGGTTTTCACGATTTTGCTTGGAAAAATGTTGTAGCTGTGAAAATTCTCTATCGAAATGGGACTAGAGAAAATCTAATGGCTGTGAAAATGATCAACAAGATTGACTTTCGTAATTTTTTCCTAGGTTTTACCATTTTTAGATATATAAGTTTAAGTTGGGAAAATGCAGTCATGACATTGTTTTATAAGGAGACGATACAGTCGGTGAATTGTCCTAATTTGAACTTCTACATCTCAAAAGTGGTAAAATCTACGAAAACATCATAAAGGTCAGTCTTGTAGAGACTTTTTACAGCTACAACATTTTCCTTAGTGCAAATTTGATAGGCCTTGCGGTTTCCCAACAAAATCTCGAAAACCTAAAAAACCTAAAAATGTGAACTTTGACCGAGATTTATTTAGAAAGCGATCCTTCGATTTTTTTTTGTTTTTTAATTTTTCTCATCCATGAACATTGTTGTTTTAGAATCCGCAAAAAAATTCCAGGTGTAAGCTCTTTTTACCCTCAGCCTTTAGGCTAAGGAGGGTATATACACTTTGATACGATGAAAATGTGCCTCATCGAAATAATGGTTTTACACCCCAAGTATGTTTGGATGAAATGTGTTTCAGATAATTTGGAGTCGATCTAGCCATGTCCGTCCGTCTGTCTGTCCGTCTGTCTGTCTGTCCTGCTGGCTGGAGCGCACGATAACTCTCGAACGGATGAACCGATTCGGTTCAAATTTTGGCTTTCGTAATATTGTGCCCAAACTTAGTTTAAGTTCGAAGATGAGCAACATCGGTCCACTCCTTCCGGTACCTCCCCCACAAAAGTTCGAAAATGTTCGGAAACTTTATGCGTGAGATAACTCTTGAAGGGAGTAACCGATTTGGTCCATACTTTGCACATCGTGAAACGTCTACCAGACTTAGATAAGGTTCCAATATGGACTCAATGGTCCCACTCCTTCGGGTACCTCCCACACAAAATTTCGGATAAGTTCAGTTTAGCGACTGCTCTCGAATCGCTTTGATTTTTGTTGTAGCAACTTGTATTCACTGCCCCCTATACGACGGTACAAGTTTCATCAGGGGCAAGTCCACACTTCCTGAGAAAATAACCTGAAAGTTGCAAAAAATCCCTTTGACACCGTGTGTAATGGGTAGAGCGCAAGATAACTCTCGAACGGATCTGTCGATTCGGTCCAAAATTTGGCCTTCGTAATATATTGTCCAAACTTAGTTTAGGTTCGAAGATAAGTTATATCGGTCCACTCCTTCCGGTACCTCCCCTACAAAAGTTCCAAAATGTTCGGAAAAATTTTGCGCTCGATAACTCTTGAAGGGAGTGACCGATGTAATCCATACTCTGCAAATCCTAATATATCTACCAGATATAGATCAGGTTCAAATATGGACTATATTTGTTCACTCCATCCGGTACCTCCCACACAAAATTTCGGTTAAGTTCACTTTAAGACCTGATATCGAATCACTTTGAATTCCATCAATTTCTTGATGTTTCAGATATTGTATTGGAGAGAATGAATTTCTCGATTGATGGGCTAGGTCAATATGATCAGCTTTGGATCAGGTATATGTAGATCCATGGCCAACACCGCAAATATAAACCAATATGTATGAAATTTTTTTTGTGAATTAGTTTGTCTTTTCCAGATTTGTTAACATTTTTTGCCGGTCCATCTTAACAACAATCCATCCGTTCTTTATAAACTTAAATTTGTTTCTAGTGAGTTATTCCAATTTCTTATAAGTCTTTTTTTTTCGCTGCTGAGTAAAACATATTTGAATAGATGGAACACACCTTCACTTCAAATGCCTAAAGGTATTTTGAGATTATGTTTCTTAAATATGAAAAACAAGTAAAAAAGTATCAGTCGGCTTTGCCGACAGAGATATACCCTCAGCCTGTGTATACTGAAACAATTTTTTCCCAAGAAACGCATGTATTTATGGAATTTTGGGCGTTTGAACTGGCAAAAATGTTGATTAGGATTAGAGATCAAAAGTTTTGCGGAGGAGATACTAAAAAGAATGGATCTCCAGCCACTACATATGGTACCATAGGGGTTTTTTACAACTTCAGGGATGTTTGCACAAGAAGTATGGACTTGCCCCTGAAACAACTTTTACCATCACAATTGAGGCAGCGAATGCAAGTTGCTTCAACAAAAATCAAAGTGATTCGAAAGCAGGTCTTAAAGTGAACATGTATCCGAAATTTTGTGTGGGAGGTATCGGATGGAGTGGACAAATATAGTCCATATTTGAACCTGATCTATATCTGGTAGATATTTTAAGGTGTGTAAAGTATGGTCCAATTCGGCCACTCTCTTCAAGAGTTTATCGTACGCACAATTTTTCCGAACATTTTTGAACTTTTGTGGGGGAGGTACCTGAAGGAGTGGACCTATATGGCTTATCTTCGAACATAAACTATGTTTGGACAAAATATTACTAAGGCCAAACTTTGGACCGAATCGGCAGACCTGTTCAAGATTTATTTTGCCCTCCAACCTCCTCACACGGTGTCATAGGGGTTTTTTGCAACTTTCAGGCTATTTTCTCAGGAAGTATGGACTTGCCCCTGATGAAACTTATACCGTCGTATGGAGGGCAGTGAATACAAGTTGCTAAAGCAAAAATCAAAGCGATTCGAGAGATGGTCCTAAACTGAACTTTTCCAAATTTGTGTGTGGGAGGTACCCGACGGAGTGGGCCGATTGAATCCATATTAAAACCTGATCTAAGTCGGGTACACGCTCCACGATGAGCAAAGTATGGATCAAATCGGTTACTCCCTTCAAGAGTTATCGTGCGCACAAATTTTCCGAACATTTTCGAACTTTTGTGGGGGAGGTACCGGAAGGAGTGGACCGATATAGCTCATCTTCGAACTTAAACTAAGTTTGGGCAAAATATTACGAAAGCCGAATCGGTTCATCCGTTCGAGAGTTATCGTGCGCTCCAGCCAGCCAGACAGGCAGACAGACAGACAGACAGACAGACAGACAGACGGACGGACATTGCTCAATCGACTCCGAATTGTCTGAAACACATTTCGTCCAAACATACTTGGGGTCTAAAACCATTATTTCGAGGGTATAATAATAAAAAAATCAAGTTTGATTGGGCTGTATAAATAAGTCCTATGGGAAATGTACATACATACATATCTCTGAACATTAAAGAAGTAATCAAATCATTGATTTTTAGTGAAGATCAATTGCTTCTTTTGTTTCTAAAACAATGTGTGGCGGTTTGGTCAATGGTTGGTTGGTTGTTTTGTACATGCAAATTAGTAACAACAAACAAAAAATTATTACAATGCAGGTTTTATAGCTACAACAATGGAAGACACTATTGAAAAATGGTTTTAAATAGCCTAAAATATTACCTGAAGCTATCAATTTCAATCGATCGATTATTTTCTCATAAAACAAAGAAACAATGCTTTTTTTAGGATACTGCAATGGTAAGCAACATTGTGCAAAGCAATATCATGTTGGTGGAAAGTAAAGTAAACAATGTTGTAGACCACATTTGTATATTATTGACAAATTCGTTCGTTGCTATGGGCTGTATCGGAAAAATTTGGAAATGAGTTACCTCATCTGTATTTTTTAATCTTTGTTACAATTACATTCAATAATATAATATAAGTATGTTCATAATATGTACATCATAATATATACACCCTAATGTCTTCAACGAAGTTTACTTTTACGATAGTCAGTGGGTGTATTTAATTTAAATGCCAACGACTAAGACAAATTGGAAAATGTATATTTATGTCTGCAAATCATTTGTTTTGAAAGCAAATTGCTTTTACCTAAAATGGGATGTGTCGTCAAGAGTTATGGGTTTTCCCATATTAGCTATGTACACATTTTAGTTTTATGACTAATCTTTCTATAGTCTAGATACAAGAAGGTGAAAAAGAAAAAGTGAGATTATGATCTTAGATGAAAGCTAATGCTAACATTGTTTTAACAGCAGTTCTGTGAAGTTGAAAATTTTTCTTATTCTGACCGATTACCAGAAAGTTGATGGAGGATTCCAGTTGGAATGATGATTGTCCGGCTTCCATTCTCATTTTAGGCAAAATCAATGGTTCAACGGTGGCAAAATACCCCCCCGTGTAATAATGGCGAAATTTCTGGGGCATTTCAGTGTTGTCTTAAGACACCTCGTTTGGAGTCGGCTATAAAAAGTAGGTCATATATAAATGCGCTAACATGATATAAGAGAAGACTCCTTTGTTTCTTTTGGGATGTTTGTGGAACATGTATGTATGCATTTAAATATCCTGCACTGAAATATTGCATATACATATGAACAGCTTTTGGGTGACGTAGGAAATGAAAGATATCAAGCAACGGTCCTGACCGACTTTAACAGGCAAAGCCCAGCACTTTTCTTGGTCTGTCTTTCATCCCAAATGGACACTGACACACCGTGGTGCCACCTGGGGAGCTGCCTTTAACCCCCGTTAACCCCTCCACTTCAAAAAACATCGTACTATGAAAAAACAAAGAAAAAGAAAAACACACCTCGCTAAGTTGACGAGGCCCGCAAACGTGTTACGGACCATGATCTCCTAATCTGCACCTGTAATGTTCGGACTCTTTGTAGTTTAAGCATTGTCAGATGTATTTGAAAGGTACAAGGCCGATATTACTGCCAATACTATGGATTTGGAAAGGCGTCTCAACAACACTCACTGTATTAATGAGATGGTTTTTAATCAAAGGAAAAAAATCGTTGTCGCATTTTTTTAGGTGGCACCCTCCTAAAGATTGCCAAAGTTTGAGCACAATCGGAATATGTGAACACGTGCCACTAAGGCCTCGAAATTTCCATTGTAACTTGGGCCAAACGCGATTTTTTTTTTCGATGAAAAAATTTTGCTAGTTCTTTCCTGTGGCTAAAAAATTAATCCTAGAAAAATTGTGAAAGTCGGCTCGGGCCCATCGAAACATTGAAGCCATAGTGGCACGTGTTAACATATTCCGATTGTGCTCAAACTTTGGCAATATTAAAATCTTACAAAACTAAACAATCTTTTGTGTTCCCAAAGAATTTTTCTTAATATTTGTACACACATTCAACTTCTTAAAATGACCACGATTATAACGAACAAAAGAAGCGAGTAGAATTTCTTACAATTTGTTAGGATTTACAGGCCCGCTTTTATGCACAAGCGGATAGCGACGAATTTAAGCACTGTTTTAAATATGTTAATATATAATATTTAAAAGTAAGCTTTTACAGACGAACACGTTTATAACAAACGCCGGATATAACGAACAAATTTTGTTGTTCCTAACCTTAATTATTATTTTACCTATTTTATTCATTTCAGCCCAACGAACACAGTTAAGACAAAAAAACGATTATAATGAACTAAAATATTGATCCGCCAAAAACATTGATATGTTTAAAATATTGATTCGCGAAGAGATCTTTGTAAATATTATTTTTTTAAGAACCAATAAAACCGCGCGTGTAGTTAACACAAATGTTGACATTTTTACAACACATGGCGAATATTGCTTTAAAGAAAATGTTTTTTTAGTTCAAATCGGATGGTTTTTTGCCACACAATAAAAAAGAATGTTTTTTTCCTTCTATAAAATGGTACAACTCAGAAAACGCAAAAACTCGCAACTTGGTATATTAAGTAGTTGATTCAGAACCCTTTTCTACAAATAATCCCGGTGGCAGAATTTCAGACAAAGTTGGACAATTTTGTAAAAGTTTATAATATAAAACTTTAATTTTGTAAAAACAAATATTCTTAGGTTGTATCCAGGGTTTCGGAGTCGAGGTTTTTTTAGGTCGACTCCGACTCCAGACCAATTTTTTTCACGACTCCGACTCTGGATCGATTCCCCCTGTACTGCTAAAAACTAATAAAATGTGCAAAAATTTTAACTTTTTCGTAGAAAAGGACCTCCGTTCGAATACAATACTTAACTTCAGAAGATAAATATGGAGTAAAATCCATGTCTATATTGTTTCTATTGAATCTTATATTGGAAAACAGCAACAAAATACAAGCACGAGAATATTCTGGGAAGAACTTTTCTTCGTGAGAAAATATCTCATGTGACAGATATTGAAAATATAACTTGAATATTTTTTGCCTTTTGGAGAGAGGGGAGGTGACGGATATCCCTTTCTCCCTTCTTACCCATAAGCTTAAAACATTCTCATGAAAATGTTCATAGTCTGGCAGAAGACAATGTGTAAATGAAGGGACAATACAAATCAAAAGGACTACATGCAGTAAAAATTATAAGCAATTCATGACAAGGTTTTAAACTGGATATAAGCCAACAATTTAGAACTCTTCGAGAACCTAAAGGTGTAAAATAATAATAAATAGAAACCCTTTTTCATGATTTTTCCCTTCATCTGAAAGAGCATAACTTAATCTGCTTTCTGAAGTTTTTGTAGAAAAATATTAAGAAGTGGCCGTCTACGATACCCTGTTTTTATTAAAGCTCGAAAACTAATAACCCGATTGTCATATATTTTGTGTGGGCCTTACAAGGACATCAAAATCTGGGCTTAACAAGGACATCAAATTCACATCGATCGATTTTGTAAATAAATATTAGATTTTACTGAAATGGTGGACAGAAAATGACACCATTTCAATTTTTTGGTTTTAATAAAATTACGTTTTTGGTCATAAAAAGGACAGCAAGTAGAAAAGTATGAGTCGACATTGCCGACAGAAATATACCCTCAGCCTGTGTGGATTGAAATACCTTTTTTCAAAAAAAACTTACGTATTTATGGGGGTTTTCAAAACAATATGAATAGGATTAAAGCGCAAAAATTTGCGGGGATATCGATAGATAGGGATTTTTTTAAACAGAGTTTCGACAATATTTAGAGTATCATTTTAGCGAATATTTTCGAACTTTTGTGGGGGAGATATCGGAAGGTCCACCCCTTCCACCTTCGAATTTCATCTAATATTCGAAGAAATATTACGATATCCAAAGTGTGAACGAACGCAGTATTCGGTTCGAGCTCTGCAGTCACTACATATGGTGCCATAGGGGGTTTTTACAACTTTCGGGCTTTTTTCTCAAGAAGTATGGACTTGCCCCTGAAAAAACTTTTACTGTCGTAATTGAGGCAGCGAATGCAAGTTCCTTCAACAAAAACTATATTGATTCGAGAGCAGGCCTTAAAGTGAATTTATCCAAAATTTTGTGTGGGAGGTAACCGAAGGGGTGGACAAATATAGTCCATATTCGAACCTGATCTATATCCGGTGGATATATTAGGATGTGTAAAGTATGGACCACATCGGTCACTCCCATCAAGAGTTATCGTGCGCACAATTTTTCCGAACATTTTTGAACTTTTGTGGAGGAGGTACCTGAAGGAGTGGTCCGATATGGCTTATCTTCGAACTTAAACTAAGTTTGCATAAAATATTACGAAGGCCACATTTTGGACCGAATCGGAAGATCCGTTCAAGAGTTATCTTGCGCTCTAACCACTACACACTGTTTCATAGGGGTTTTTTGTACCTTTCAGGCTATTTTCTCAGCAAGTATGTACTTGCCCCTGATGAATCTTATATCGTCGTATGGGGGCAGTGAATACAAGTTGCTACAACAAAAATAGCGACAACTTTATTTTGGTTGTTAACTTACCGACATTTTTCGTTAATTACCGAAATTATAATCATTTTAATTTTACCGATTTTTGTCCGTAACTCGTAAAATGAGCTACAGAATTCCAGTACTGAAATCCTGAAATTTAAGAATTCGTACTTACCAATTGTACTAAAAGGTAGTATATTTGGTACAATTTGAATTTTGAATTGAGATTACTGTTAAAGTGAAGGATTGAGATAATTCTGGAAAATCGTACTTATGGGTACGAAGAGTACTAAATGGTACTGAATTTTTAGGAGGAGGTTTCGGAAATTCGTGTTTATGTATTTATATGTAAAGTACTATAATTGGGTTTGAAGGAACTGATAGAGTTGGAAATGAGAATCGCGGTCGGTATATATGGTAATTTGTTAAGTTATACATGTGTACGAAAAGTACTAACTTTGGTACCATTTTGTTATTGCATGAATTTATATATAAGGAGTTTTTTTAATGCATCCAAAATTCTGCAATTTGGTATGAGGGTCGCTGCGGGATGAAATGGTACTGGAAATACCTACTATACGGCTACGAAAAGTACTAAATGGTACTGAAATGTATCTTGGGTTTATAAAAGAACAATAAATAAAAATTCACAGCAGAGCCCGGCTGCCCCGGCTTAGGTTTGAACCTGGGTCCTCTCCAACAAACAGACAATGTTGTCGAGGTTTTAGAGTTCTCAGCTACTGCCAATCTATCAAACTTGCGAACTGGAAGGCATTACAATTCATGAAGAACAACTTTCTTCTATTTGTACATGTATTGATTCTAGACAAGACAAGGTTGACTGTGATTTAGAAAAGGCTTCAAAAATACTTCATATCTGTAAATTTGCAATAATAGTTGTATAAAAAGAAGTTATCAAAACTCAGCATTTGTCTTCTAGCCATTTACATTCAATATACCTGATGAGCTGAAGTGTGAGCGTCTTTTTTGTGAATATTGTAAAAAATTAAAACATCATAACATTGTCGTCAGTCTATCTTTTAGTTTCAGTTTTATTACACTTTTTTCATATAAATTTGTTTGTTCGTGGCCACCATTATTTCATTCGTTTTATTTTTCCACTTTTTTCTACCATAAAACAAAACACGGACATAAAATAAAACTCATAACAAAGTGACGGCAAAACAATCAGCTGTTCTACAAGGGTGTGTAAAGTAGAGTGCAATGATTACAAGACTTTTACTTACTTACTTAGTTGGCCCATTACAGAACATTTGTTCCATAGACCGAACTAAGAAAAGATCTCCATTCCTCTCTGTTTTTCGCTTGACTTTTTGGAATACCGCGCCTTTCGAAGCTTAGGCCTGCCGATTCTGCGTGCACCGCCATGGGGCATGTATTCATACGCATTTTTAGCGGGTTCATCATCGCTCATTCTCATGATATGGCCTAGCCAACGCAATCGTTGCATCTCGATACGTTTAACTATATTCATGTCTTTGTATAGCTTATATAGCTCGTGGTTCATACGACGTCGATATTCACCGTCAACGCAAATCGGCCCGTAGATCTTTCGAAGAATTTTCCTCTCAAACACACCAAGCACTGCCTTATCTGCTTGCGCAAGTACCCATGCTTCGGAGCCATACATTAGCACGGGTAGTATCAGCGTTTTGTATAGTGTTATTTTTGTTTGACGAGATGTGGCTTTGTTTTTAAATTGCTTACTTAGACCATAGTAGCATCTGTTGGCCAATACAATTCTTCTTCTTATTTCACAACTGATGTTGTTTTTTTGTGTTTATGGCAGTGCCGAGGTAGACGAAGTCTTTAACTACCTCAAAATTGTAGGTACCAACTTCCACAGTTGGTCCGAGCTCTATGGACGCTTTGCGCGTCGACACCATCAATTTGGTCTTTTCGCCGTTTACCGCCAGACCCACTTTCGCAGATTCTGCTTCGACCTTCCTAAAGGTATCAGTTACTTCCTTTACTGATCGTCCCATGATGTCTATGTCATCAGCATAGGCAAGTAACATGTGGCTATTGGTGTAAATAGTGCCATTTCTTTTGACATTTGCATTTCGTATTACCTTTTCTAGCAAAATGTTGAATAGGTCACACGAAAGGCTGTCTCCTTGTCTGAAACCTCTTTTGGTACAAAATTCTTCTGAGAGGTTCTTTCCAATTTAAACTGAGGACCTAGTATCAGTTAAAGTCATCTTACAAAGCCGGATGAGCTTTGCGGGGATACCAAATTCAGACATTGCGTGGAATACCTTTGATCGGAGGGGACTGTCGAATGCTGCTTTATAATCGACAAAAAGGTGAAATATGTCGATCTGCATCTCTTGGGTCTTCTCTAGGATTTGCCGCAGGGTAAATATCTGGTCAATGGTGGACTTGCCAGGTCTAAAGCCACATTGGTATGGTCCAATTATTTCGTTGACCATTGGCTTTAGTCGTTCGCACAATATCCCTGACACTATCTTATAGGCAATAGGGAGAAGACTTATGCCCGTATAGTTTGAGCATACAGTCTTATCTCCTTTCTTGTGGACGGGACATAGGATGCTCAGGTTCCAATCGTCGGGTACGCGTTCTTCCTGCCAGATGGTGCTAACTAGCTGATGCATACACCTTATCAGCGCGTCGCCTCCGGTTTTAAACAGCTCGGCTGGTAAGCCATCGGCTCCTGCTGCTTTATTATTCTTCAGCCGGTTGATTGCTGTTTTTACCTCATCTTGGCCTGGCGGTATACATTCTATACCATATTCTGGTATCATCGTCTTCGCTACTATTGGATACCAGCAGATTGCAGAAATGTTCCTTCCATATCCTGAGCACGCTATCTGTATCTGTTACCAGATTACCTTGCTGGTCTCTACAGGAGGATGGGCCTGTACAAAAGCCATCTGTTTAATGTTTCACTCTTTGGTAGAATTTTCGGACTTCATTCTGGCTCCTGTACATCTCGATTTTTTCACACTCCCGCTTTTCCATTTCTCTCTTTTTCTTGCGGAAAAGACGTTTCTCTTCCCTCCTTTTCTCCCGATATCTCTCTCGCGCGCTACGCGTTGCTACTGATTGCAAAGTAGCTCTATATGCCGCATTTTTCTCTTCGGTAGCAGCACGACACTCCTGGTCATACCATGAATTCCTTTGTGGATGTCTCTGGAATCCAAGTATGGATTTTGCGGCTGTTTGCATGGAGTGGGCAATGCTTTGCCATTGTGTTGTTATGTTATCGGGACAAGGAGTGCTCGCGTTAAGCAATTGGGCTAGTTGAGTGGAATATGCTGTGGCTATCTGTTGTGTTTGCAGCCTATCGATGTCCAACTTCCGCTTTGAGTCTGTTCGTGCTTTATTTGCAACGTTTAGACGGGTACGTACCTTTGCTGCAACAAGGTAGTGGTCCGAATCAATGTTTGCGCCTCGGAACGATCGTACATCCAACACGCTGGATGAATGTCTTCCATCTATTACAACATGATCAATTTGATAACATGTTCTTTGATCTGGAGACAGCCAAGTGCCCTTATGAATATCGAGATGATTAAATCTGGTAATGCTAACTACCATGTTTTTTGCAGCTGCAAAGTCTATCAGCCTCATACCATTGTCAGATGTTTCACTGTGGAGACTGAATTTCCCGACTGTTGGGCCAAAGATATTCTCCTTTCCAACTTTGGCATTAAAATCGCCCAGAATAATTTTAATGTCATGGGCAGGACAACGGTCATATGTTTCTTCTAAGCGCTCGTAAAATATATCTTTGGTCTGTTCGTCCTTTTCTTCAGTGGGAGCATGAGCACAAATAAAGATGATGTTGAAGAATTTAGCTTTTATTCGAATTGCAGCAAGTCTTTCATTCGCTGGGGTGAAGCTGGATACCAGATGTTTTAGTCTCCGACTAACTACGAATCCGCATCCAAACTCATGCTTTACGTCATGGCAGCTGTAATACAGTGCGTCACCTTTAGGTGTTGTTGTGACGCCTTTCCCAATCCATCGTATTTCCTGTATGGCAGTAATATCGGCCTTGTACTTTTCAAGTACGTCTGCCAATGCGAAGACTGCACCTTCTCTATAAACAGTGCGAACATTCCAGGTGTAGATTCGCAGATCATGGTCCTTAAAACGTTTGCGGGGTTCGTCAACTTTAGAGGGGTTTGTTTTTCTTTCTTTTTCTTTTCTTTTCTTTCGTTTTTTCATAGTAGGACGTTTTTTCTAGGGGATGGTTACTAACCCGACGCCCAAACCCAAGTTTTTAACGTTCTTATGGGTGAACGCGCGACACATGTTAGCTCACTACCTTTAACGGGTGTTAAAGGCAGTTCCCCAGGTGACACCACGGGGAGGTCATTGTTCACTTGAGATCAAAGAGGGACCAAGATAAATCCTGGGCTTTGCCATGTTAAAGCCGGTCAAGACCGTTGCTTGGTATCATTCATCCCCTACGTCACCCACAAGACTTTTAGGTCGAGTAAATTAACAACCCTGTGGTAAATTAAACGTTCGTGTATTTTGTTGTTTTGGTATTGTAAACTGTTGTAGATCAACAATATTAACAAGATGTACAAGATCTACAATGCCACTTTACCACCATGAGTGAATACCGCTAATGTTATTTAATGTTCAACTAATTTCTTAGTATTCGAATATGTACTTTTTTACTTTCATTATGGCTGAGTTCATTCGACTGCGGCGTTGGATTAGATAACCTCAGAAAGTTGCGGATGGTAATAGTGAGTGGAGAAAAGATTCAGAATGCTTATTACCAACAGTTTGTTTTAAAAATGCGAGCTTTGCGCAACTTTTGCCCTTGTTTCCCCTCTGTGCATCGATTCAAATCAGCGCCTTTTTTATCAGACAAAAAATGGAATTAAGGGAACATCCGCCGTACAACCCCGACTTCCCGCACATCAAAAAAGCGTGGTCGACGATTTTCGTCGCCAGAAGATGGTGTTGAAGCTTTCAAAAATCATGTTTTCGAGGTGTCTCAATCAGAGTGGAAAAAGTGCTTCAACAATTGGTTTGAGTGGATGAAAAAGTGTATAAATCATGCTGAAGACTACTTAAGAAAACCATAAAATATTAATAAATATTCGTTTTGTTAAATTCACTGATTTTTCCATTTTCTACCGAATTAGTAACAAATACAGTGATAAGAATTCGGAAGCTATTGGTCAAGTTTTACGGATTTTTAGAGCCTATCAAACTCAAATGTTTATATTTATGTCCCCCAACTCTGCTTGTCACATTATAAAATTCATTTTTTAAAATAAAAAAATAATAAAATATAGCCAATATCTGTTTTATAATTGCCGTTCCAAACGTAGGTTAACAGCTTTACGGATACCCCACAACGGTCAGTATCATTAATATTATGTGAAGCGCAAAACACCTGTAAGCCAAGTGTTTACCTGCATTAACTTTGTAATTGCAATAAAAATGTTAATTGATCTAAACGCCAACTGCAAAAAACTTCCACATCCTCCAATGTTAGAATTGTATTTTTGTTCATTTCCTTGGAATTCCGTTAGAATGCAAATGCAAATCAGTTATGAGAAATTCAATAAATCTACAACGTCATTGTCATCATCATCGCCTCCGTCAACATCATCTCAATTATTGTTATTGTTACGTTACGATCTTTGGAAACCCCCAGCTTCACTTCTAAGCTATGAGTAGTTGTTTTTATTTATGGGCCGGACGACGCCTTCATCGATAAAACACTTTGTGAGCTTTTATTTATGATAAATGAAATATTAACCTCCTTCCTCCACTGCAGAACAACCACAGCAGAAGTAACAACAGCAAGTGCATGCACCACAAATTTATTCAAAACAAATTTATTATTGTGCTAAGTTTTGTAGTTGTTGCCGTTGTTTTTCTCATTCATTTGTTTGTTAAACAATAACTTAATCACCCAAACAAACAATACAGAAAATCAACAACAACAATACCAATAATGATACAAAATCGTTTGCCAATTTAACTTAGAATCTAAAAGAGAATTTTTTGTGTTTAAATTTGCAACGATTTGTTGTTGTTGATTTTAGCGGTGTTGCGCTGTGCTGTTTCCTTCCTAAACATTGATGGTGTTGGCAACGGTGGCAATGGCAACAGCTATGTTTTGTAGTTTTTACTACTTTATCACTTTATTAGCCATTAGACACTTTGTTGGCTGTCATTTCATTAAGAACAAATTAATTTATCATAAATTGCCCCAATACTTTATGCAATACCACCACCACCATCACAACAGTTTAGCCAAAAGAATACCACCACACAGTGGTTTTAAACTTTAAAAGAGGATAACAAATATTTTTTACGAAAGAATGGATAAATGACCCAATAAAAGCAACAAACACATAATAAAGTGAGTAGGGGTTACATTTAGCAGGTTTTAACCTGTGATGCAATGGTTTGCATTTCCGCTTTACACACAGAAGGTCAATGGATCGCTCCATGAATTGCATGACCGTTCACGCAATAAGCTCGACAACAATTTATATAGAATAGGTATGATATTTATGCCTTTGTAGTTGGCACCAATCGTCCTTTCTACTTTCTTTGGATTGGAAAAACGATTGGTTTTCTCTAGTAGGCTCGGTCGCTGCCTATATTTGTTATAATATTCTGGTGTCTTTGCTACCAATAATATGTGAAGAATATGGTTTGATAAAGTAATTGTTGTTGGATCGTTAACACTCGGATGGTTGTTGTCGGCAATCGGGGTATCGGTTCGTTGACAATCGAATGGTTGTTGTGGGCTCGGTGTAATCGTGTGGCTGTCGGCAGATTTGGGGTGTGACTCGGCTCTTCACTACCCGGGTCGGTGTCCGCTCGGAGCAATCGGGTGGCTGTCGGCTCGTTAGCGTAACAATTTTAGTATTTTTGCAGCTAAATCTAGCATTATTTTCATATCCTTCACCATAATATCGAGGGTATAATGAAATTTGTCATTCTGTTTGTAACACATCGAAATATTCATCGGAGATCCTATAAAATATATATTCTTGATCTGGGTAAAATTCTAAGGCGATATGGCCATGTCCGTCCGTCTGTTGAAATCAAGATGCAGCTCGCAATTTTTAAGGTAGAGCTTTGGAATTTGCTAAATACGTTTATGTTACACCTAAGTTCTTTGGTATTGCAAATCGGCTATATCGGTCCACGTTTTGCTATATCCCCCATAGAAGCGTTGTCTTTGAAGGTTGTGGCCTCAATATTCCTGCGAAATTACTAAAATTTTGTATTTAATCTTCGTTGGGGGTATTAAACGTTTCCCCAGAAATTTTTCGGTACAGGTCCATGCCTTACTATAAAGCCCATAGAATGGTACCTCCCGATTTTCGGTATTCGAAATGACTGAAGATTGATATTTAGTCTTCAATGGGGGTATTCAACTTTCCCCCTAAATGTGTCGGTATAAATCCACGCCTTAATATAGCCCCCATAGAACGGTACCTTCCAATTTTCGGTATTTTGAAGGTTGTGGCCACAATGGCCTTCCGAAATGGCTGAAATTTGGTATTTAGTCTTCGTTGGTGGTATTGAACGTTCCCCGAGAAATTTGCCGGCACAAGTCCACGCCTTCATATAGACCCCATAGAACGGTATCTCCCGATTTTCGGTATTTTGAAGCTTGTGGGCACAATAACCCTCGGTCGGTATAGGTCCACGTTTCTATATAGCCCCCATAGAACGGTATTTCCCAATGTTCGTAATTGTGAAGGTTGTCACGTTCAAACTAAACACTGAATTTTTTTATTTAGTCTTCCGTGGGGTTATAAAATATTCCTGAAGAGAATTATTAGTAGAGGTCCACGTCTTCCTATATCCCCAATAGAAGCGTTCCTCTTGATTTTCGGTATTTTGAGGGTTTCAGCCACATTATCTTCTTTGAGTCTAAAGGCATTCCGCCAGAAATTTGTAGCTATAGACCGACGTTTTGATATCGCCCCCATAGTACGGTACCTCCCGAATTTTGGTATTTTGGAGGTTGTGGCCTCCACCGAAATGGCTGAATTTTGGTATTTAGGGGTCGATTATTGATAGCAACTCAACTGTAGTTGCGTTGCCAGAAGAGAAAATCGTACAATTAAAATAAGTGAAACGACAGAAATGTTTGAAAAATTCATTCCATATCAGCTTTTTTGAACATTCAGCTACTAATTCAATTGTAAAAAAGTAAGAATTTCAATGTAGAAATTGGATTTTTTATCATTAAATTTGCTATTGGCGACGCAACTGGAGTTTAGTTGTTATCCATAATCGACCTCTTAGTCTTCAGTTGGAGTATGAAACTTTCTATATGGAATTTGTTGGTATAGGTTCACGTCTTCATATAGCCCCCATAGGACAGTACCTCCCTATTTTCGGTATTTTGAAGGTTAGCCACACTGTTTTCCTGAAATTGTTGAAATTTGGTATTTATTCTTCTTCATAAACGAAAGGAAACTAATTGTTCCATCTTACTTCAATACAACTAGTGGTCGAGGGTATAACAAGTTCGGCCCGGCCGAAGTTAAAGCCGTTCTTGCTTGTTTGTATTTAGCCACAAATTTTCCATTTAGCATTTAGCATTTTTCAGTTATTAATTTAGCATTATTCTATACACATAATCCCAAGTATGTTAGTACTTTTTTTTATAAAAAAAAAACTGATCATTTTTGGTTGACTGCACATTTATACATAAAATAAAATATGGTAGGAAATGAAAATAATAATAAGAAAATAAAATAAAAAAAACGTTAGGTTTGGCCGATTTTTTTATACCCTCCACCATATCAAATGACATCAAATTTTGCCCGAAAATTTAGAACCCAAATCACACCCAAGTACCTTAAATCAGCCGGCCACAACTTTTGGCGGTGACGTTTTTGATCACTACGAAGCTTATATGCTAATTACAACCAGGCTGTGCCAAAACGTGGATTATGTTCACAATTTTTATTGGAGAAGTTTGTTGAAAACCCTAAATGATAAATGCAGCTAAAACATAAAAATACGCAAACTCGGGTGGTACCGTTATATGAGGCTATTCAAAAAAATTAACCTATGTCTTCAATTTGTGGTCGATACGTTTTTTGATCACAAGGAACTCTAAATGCTAAATTATATGGAATTCGGTCTGAAAATATAGTTAAAAACAACATAATACCAGAAATCGGATGGAAACGTTATATGAGAGCTATTCCGAAACGTGGACCCTATGTCCACAATTTTTGGTGGAGACGTTTTTTGGAACAGTAAATACCAAATCATAGCTAATTGACCACAAGGACCTCTAAATGATAAATTATAGATAATTCGGTCTGAAAATATTGTTAAAAACGCCATAATACCAGAAATCGGATGGAAACGTTATATGGAGGCTATTCTGAAACGTGGACCCTATACCAAAACATGAGTCCATATAGTCCATCTTTGAACTTGACCTGCCTGCAAACAAAAACGCATCTTAACGCATTTTAATATTTATTGTAGCATTATTTCAATTCAGATTTGGCTGCATTTGTTCACTATGCCGACTATGCAGTGGTAAATGATGGTATGGAGGGAGTGTAGGAATATATGAAACAATCACGTTACAATGGGAAATAGCAGACTAAAGTTCTAATTGTTGAGTGAGTATACATTCCAATAACCAAATTTTTTTAATAAACTTACACATACTCCTTATCAGTAGGTTGTTACCGGCCTATAACAGTTCGGCAGGCAGCCCACAAGCTCCTGTGGTCTTATTGTTTCTCAGCCATTTAATTGCTGTCATGATCACACCATGTTTGATAACGAAAGCTTGATAAAGTACTCCTTCCACATCCAGTCACCAGATTTTAAACTCTGGCAACATTTTTTGACTTCATTCAAGCTCCTGAACACCTCGAGTCTCTCACGTTCTTTTGCCCTTTCTATACCATCCACCATAGTATGGAGAGTGTATAGAGTTTGTTTTTCCGTTTGTAACGAATTGAAATAATCATTTGCGACCCAATAAGTTATATATTCTTGATCAGGATAAAATTCTGAGTCGATTTAGCCATATCTGTCTGTTCGTCTGTTGTAATTAGAGTTTGGGAATTCCCGACTTTTTCTCATTCCCGGGAACCCGGGAATTCTCAGGACTATGGTAAATCGAATTCGTGGGTCATAGACGTGACAGAGAGTAAGCAAACATGAAATACCTACTCCCTTTATGTGTAGTTGTGTCATTAGTTATCTCTTTGGAGCAATATAAAGGGAAAAATAGCAATAGGGTCAAAAAGCAATAGCAAACACCTTAAACGACGTTGTACCAAAATCTTGAAAGAACCAATAAATCATATATGACATATGGCAGCTGTTCAAGAATTTCTTATGTATGCGGTCAAAATCCAATTATTCCAACTACCATCCTTGCAAAGCTTCCTTGATATCGAAGAGTGCTGTCCGATTATATTTTTAAAGTCAACGATATCGTATGTTCTTCTTATGGTTCGAAATGCGTGTTGATCATATAACAAATCCGTTTATAAGGAATTTTTACACGGCTGACCTTTTGAGTACACGGCTTCACAATGGCAACACGTTGGCACCAATGATATAGAGTCGTACTTATATGAACATTAGAGTGGGCGATTTGAACACCATCACGGGCGCCTGGAGTTTCTGATTCTTGGGATTGTACTGAGCAAAAAAGTCAACTAGACCATATGTCTACGGTGAAAACCAACAAAGTTGTAATCAGCTACTTGCTGTCATTTGATTGACCATTTTATTAGCTTTCTAATGATATACATATACGGTTAATCGGTTACTTAAAACCGTTTCCAAAATCGGTTTTAATATCAGAATATCCGGTCCAAAAATTAAGATAACCGGATCTTTCCTCCAATAAAATTTGTTATTAACGTGTTCGTCATTACAAGAGCTATTTATGGTAAGTATTTCAGAAGCACCACAGACCAATAACGAATATACATAAAAACAAAACATAGTTTTCTGAACAAAAACCACTAAAATGTCAAAAAGGACCATGAAAACGGGGAAATATCGATTGGTCATCAATGAGAACCGTACCTAAAATCTTCTGAACAACATTTTTATAGAATATTTGGATGCTGTAAAATCTCGCCTTGTGGTACTTTTACTACGGTTCAAAAAATAAAGGACGAAAATGACATGAAAGGAATTGAGTTAGAGGGATGAAATATTCTACAAAAAAGATTCACCATTCGATTTGACTGAAAACGTGTAATGTCAAAATGAGGCTACAATAACGCTTTAGAGAGATATAAAGCTATTTGTTCACAAATTAAGGGCCGAAATTAATTCATTAATCACGCAATATCACGGAAACTTGACCTATGGTGAAAATTTCCTTTTGGGTTGTCAGTACACTCACCAAGGGCTTTCATCTCCAAAAGAAATTTTCCACCCACAGACTTTGAGTTCCATTTTGTAGTACAGTGTCGTTTATCGATATTTTCCGAAAAATGTGCACTTTCTCGAGGCCATAACTACCTTAAGGAGCGTTCCAATGCTTTTGCGATGTACTAGGGAGTTCTTTATTATTGTCTTGGCTACAATTATTGTCTTCGTGTTGGATCGAAAATCTCAGTGGTTTGGTTGTTATATGCCAAAATATCCAAAAATCCTTGAAAAAAAACTTCAAGTCAAAATCCGGGGGCTCGATTTTCACCGTAGACATATGGTCTAGTTGACTTTTTTGCTCAGTACAATCCCAAAAATCAGAATCTCCAGGCGCCCTATAACACTTTTTTCCTTCCATACAAATCGCCCCGGCCTAATGAACATACATACCATTGTTATTACTGGTTTCCAATCCTAATTTAGACTAAATTTAGACTAGAACTGCCGTGATAAACTATAAATCAAGAATTATGTGAGGTTATACAGACTTCGAATTCCAGAAAAAAAAACACCAATTATCGAGAGGACCAATACATACATATTTTATACGAATTATGGCGATTTTTGCAATGGGCCCGCAATTACGAATAATCGGGGCACGAATTATCGCCATTCTACTATATTTCCAATATTTAATAACTATAAGACAAATAATATTTGACTTATACATGAAAATACAAATACCCGTATTCCCGGGAATTTCAAAAAATTTTCCCGGGAAATCCCGTTCAAAAAATTTCGGGAATTCCCGGGAAATCCCGAGCAGAAACTCTAGTTGTAATCACTCTAGGTACATCGGCCCACGTTTTGATGACGGTACCTCCCGATTTTTGAGGATTTTAGCAACAGTTTTTGACCGAACTACCTACAATTTGACTCTTAAAGTTGTCATGAAACATTTCCAACACAACTTGTCAGCCTAGGTCAATGTTTTGGTATAGCCGCTATTTAACGGTACCTCCAGATTTTGGGTATTTTGAGGATTTCAGCTACATTTTTGCACCGAACTAACTCTAATTTTACATTTGAGGTTCCAAGTGGTCACAAAATATCTGTACCAAAAAATTTCAGCCTAGGTCCATGTTTGGTATAGTTCCCATATAACAGTACCTCCCGATTTTCGGCATTTTGAGGATTTTACCTACCTTTTTTCGCCGAACTACCTGTAATTTGAAGCTTGAGGTTCCCAGTTGATACGAAACATCTTCATCAAAAATTGTCAGCCTAGATCCATGTTTTCGTATAGCCCCTATATAACGGTACCTCCCGATTTTGGGTATTTTGAGGATTTTAGCTACAGTGTATGCCCCAACCACCTGAAATTTGACGTTTGAGGTTCCCATTTGATACGTCTGTCCAATTCCATCGTACTTTCTGTTAGGCGACAAACTACACATTATCTGTAAAGAGTTCGGACATTCATGTTGTAGACGCGTAGATCATGGATGTAAAATGCAGTTCTCCAGATGTCAGACTCCATTCTGAATCTCCATATTTCGAGTGTCCCACCTTCGGGATGCTTGTTTTCAGCAGAGTACGTAAAAATACTTTAAATAACATTTCCAATCGTTGCGTATTTTCCATAGGAACAATACAAAAAGAGACATAACCCACGCTGGCGGAGTTCGATGTTTAGTTTCGTTTTGTTTACATTCGTGAGTGCGAACAAAACAAAAAGCGAAAAGTACTCAATTCCACAAGAGCAGATAGAAAACTAAATAGTACTAAACACATGTGAATAAATCAAAAACGTTTGGTGGTTGATAAAATATTCACTGTGGTATGTTGATGTTTGTTTATAGGGTTGTTAAGCAATCACAAAAATCTTTTTGTTTCGGTGGTAAATAAAACAACTCGGCAAAGCATAGCCGAAGTTACATTTCAGCAATCGTACGGTTTCCATATTTTTACATTGAAAAGTTTGTGGTTTTGTTTTGGTTATGAGAATGAAACGATTCAGAGAAGCTGAAAAGTTTTTGGCTTGGTACGGGAATCGTTTTGTTTGTTTACGTTCATTGGTTTTCATAGTGATAGGTAGGTATTATTGATCGGGTTCTACGATTTAACGATGATCGAAAACGACTATACTGTTTGATGATATAGGAAACGACGATCCTGTTTGGAGTACATGCGACTTGAGTCTATGTGGTGGACAGAAAAAACAGATTTTTTTGTTTAGGTTTGAAAACCGAAGTTTCTGTGTGAAAAAAATAGAAGTATCTGTGAAGTATCCGAAAATCGACGTCTCTTCTGTAATGTATTAATATGACCGCCACAATGGATAGCCCTTCCAAAAGTTGGCTGTAGTAAGCTGCCTTTCAGTATGAGAAGGCAAATTAGTGTTACGTGGCTATATATCTTTCTGGCCTAGGCAACATTTAGTGACGTATGACAATTCCATTAGCAAGTTTGACATTTTTTAGCAAAACGTACTGAGTACGGTTTGACGTACAACCATGTTCATTCACATTTTTCGACGTGGTTTATTACGATGAACATAAAACTTTGTATTGGCTAAGAAGTACCATCCTATTGCACTGTGAAAAACTAGTTTAATGAATTCAATCGTGGACAAGGTTCGCTCAAAGACGAAGGTTGGAAGGTCGTCCAAAAGCGACCGTTGTGACAGAGATCATTGATGACGTGCCAGTTCACTGATAATGTAAGGTCATCATGTGACACACAGTGAGATAGTGACACCCAGTGTAAAAAAGGTTCGATACCACACAATTTGACAATCGCTCAAAAAAGACTCGCGTCGATTAGGGCAAAGAAATTTTAAAAGCATGTAAAAACGGAGTTACCGTTCTATGGAGCCTATATAAAGGCGAGGACCCATACGGACAAATTTCATATGGAAAGTTGTATACCCCAAATAAAGACGAAATACCAAATTTCAGTCAATTCGGTGGAATATTGAGGGAACAACTTTCAAAATACCGAAAATCGGGAGGTACCGTTCTATGGGGGCTATATGAAGGAGTGGACCTATACCAACAAAATTTTGAGGGAAAGTTTTATACTCAATATGAAGACGAAATACCAAATTTCAGTCAATTCAGTGGAATATTGAGGGAACAACCTTCAAAATACCAAAAATCGGGAGGTACCGTTCTATGGGGGCTATATGAAGGCGTTGACCCAACGAAGACTAAGTAGCAAATTTCAGTCATTTCGGTGTGATAATATAGCTAAAACCTTAATATTATCAAAACGTGGACCGATATAGCCCATTTGCAATACCAAACATCCTAGGAGTAATAGCATCTTCTATACCAAATTACAAAGCTCTAGCTTAAAAATTGCGAGCTGTATCTTGATTTCAATAGACCCTGTCCGCCCGTCTATTGAAATCAAGATACAGCTCGCAAATTCGATGTGTTACAAACGGGTGGAAACGGATGGAAGATAATAAGGAACGGTCCTGATCGGCTTTAACAAGACAAAGCCCAGGATTTATCTTGGTCCCTCTTTCATCTCAAGTGGACACTGACCTCCCCGTGCTGTCACCTGGGGATCTGCCTTTAACACACGTTGATGGTAGAGAGCTAACATGTGCCGCGCGTTCACCCATATTATAGTTAAAAACTTGGGTTTGGGCGTCGGGTTAGTAACATTAACATATACTAGGCGAAAGGAGAATATCTTTGGCCCAACAGTCGGGAAATTCAATCTCCACAGTGAAACATCTGACAATGGTATGAGGCTGATAGACTTTGCAGATGCAAGAAACATGGTAGTTAGCAGTACCAGATTTAAGCATATCGATATTCATAAGGGCATCTGGCTGTCGCCACAAGAACAAGAAATCAAATTGATCACGTTGTGATAGATGGAAGACATGCATCAAGCGTGTTGGATGTAGGATCGTTCCGAGGTGCAAACATAGACTCGGACCACTACCTTGATGCAGCAAAGGTACGTACCAGATTAAACGTAGCAAACAAAGTGCGAACAGACACAACACGAAAGTTGGACATCGGTAAGCTGCAATCAAAGCACTCCTTGTCCCGATAACATATCAGGACAATGGCAAAACATTACCCACTCCATGCAGACAGCAGCAAAATCAGTAATTGGATACTGGAGACCTCCACCAAGGTATCCATGGAGTGTCGTGCTGCTACCGAAGAGAAAAATGCGGCATATAGGGCTACTTTACAATCAGTAGCAACGCGTGGCGCACGAGGGAGTTATCGTGAGAAAAGGAGAGAGGAGAAACGTCTTTTCCGCAGGAAAAAGAGAGATGGAAAAATCGAGATGTACAGGAGACAGAATGAAGTCCGAAAATTCTACAAAAGAGTGAAACATCAAACTGGTGGCTTTGGAACTGACACATCCTCCTGTGGAGACCAGCAAAGTAATCTGGTAAGTGATACAGATAGTGCGCTAAGGATATGGAAAGAACATTTTTCCAAACCGTTGGTATCCAATAGTAGCGAAGTCGTCGAAGATACCACAGATCCAATCCCAGAAGATGGTATTGAATGTATACCACCCGGCCAAGATGAGGATGCGACACGCTGATAACGTGTATGCATCAGCTTGTTAGCCCCATCTGGCAGGAAAAACGCGTATCCGACGATGGGAACCTGAGCATCCTGTATCCCGTACATAAGAAAGGAGATAAGACTTTATGCTCCAACTTTAGGGGCATACGTCTTCTCCCTATCGCCTACAAGATAGTGTCAGGGACATTGTGCGAACGACTAAAGTCCATGGTCAATGAAATAATTGGACCATACCAATGCGGCTTTAGACCTGGCAAGTCCACCATTGACCAGATATTTAGAGATGGTTTTTACCGGGTATTTACCTGGTAAATACCCACACGGTGGGTAAATACCGGGTAAATACCCATTTGTGGGTATTTATTTGGGTATTTACTATATTGAATGGCAAATACAACATTTTACACCCTATTCCTGGGTTTAGGTTGTAAATTCGTTTCAAATGGATAGTTTTACAATACTATAGACTAGTGGGTAAATACTTGGGTAAATACCCGAGTATTTACCCAAGTGTTGGGTAAAAACTCATTAACTGCCGAACCACTTGACGTAGGCTGACAAAATTTGGCTTACGTCTTTCTTATGTCAACAGAACTTCTGGTACTGAACATGGGGTCTCTGGGTCCATGTTTTGATATAGCCCCCATATAGCCGTACCTCCCGATTTAAGGTATTTTTCATCTATTAGCCACATTTTACAACCAACTTGGCTGTAATTTGGCACAGTGAGTCCTAAAGGAGCAGCAAATATCCTTGCAAAAATTTGTCAATATAGGTCCACGTTTTCTATTAGCCCCCATATAAGGGTACCCCGATTTCGAGTATTTACCCAAATTTTGGGTAAAAACTCCTTAACTGCCGAACCACTTGACGTAGGCTGACGAAATTTAGCTTAAATCTTACTTATGTCAAGAGAATATCTAGCATTGAAAATGGGGTCTCTGGGTCCATGTTTTGATATAGCCCCCATATAACCGTACCTCCCGATTTAAGGTTTTTTTTTTGTCTATTTGCCTCATTGTACAATCATAGTGGCTGAAATTTGGCATAGTGAGTTCTCAATATGTAGAAAATACCCTTGCAAAAACTTGTCAACATAGGTCCACGTTTGCTAATAGCCCCCATATAAGGGTACCCCGATTTCGAGTATTTACCCAAAATTTGGGTAAAAACTCTTTAACTGCCGAACCACTTGACGTAGGCTGACAAAACGTGGCATAAATCTTTCTTATGTCAAAAGAACTTCTGGTACTGAACATGGGGTCTCTAGGTCCATGTTTTAATATAGCCCCCATATAGCCGTACCTCCCGATTTAAGGTATTTTTCATCTATTAGCCACATTTTACAACCAAATTGGCTGTAATTTGGCACAGTGAGTCCTCAAGGAGCAGAAAATATCCTTGCAAAAATTTGTCAATATAGGTCCACGTTTTCCTGTAGCCCCCATATAAGGGTACCCCGTTTTCGAGTATTTACCCAAAATTGGGTAAAAACTCATTAACTGTAGAACCAGTTGACGTTGGCTGACAAAATTTGGCTCAAAACTTTCTTATATCAATAGTAATAAGGGTATTGAAAATGGAGTCCCTGCGTCCATGTTTTGATACAGGCCCCATATAGCCGTACCACCCGATTTAAGGTATTTTTAACTATTAGACACATTTTACAATCATACTGACTGTAATTTGGTACAGTGGGTTCCCAATATGTATAAAATATCCTTGCAAAAAATTGTCGACGTAGGCCCACGTTTTCTTGTGGCCCCAATATGGGTTTCTGAAATCGGGAGGTACGGCTATATCAAAAAGTGGACCCAGGGACTCCA
The DNA here is from genome assembly GCF_047663935.1 of Musca autumnalis. Lineage (NCBI taxonomy): Eukaryota > Metazoa > Arthropoda > Insecta > Diptera > Muscidae > Musca > Musca autumnalis. The sequence goes on along the minus strand of NW_027411977.1, from coordinate 67,751,327 downwards.
TTTTCAATACTTTTAATACTATTGATATAAGAAAGTTTCTAGCCAAATTTTATGAGCCTACGTCAAATGGTTCGGCAGTTAATGAGTTTTTACCCAACACTTGGGTAAATACTCGAAAACGGGGTACCCTTATATGGGGGCTACAGGAAAACGTGGACCTATATTGACAAATTTTTGCAAGGATATTTTCTGCTCCTTGAGGACTCACTGTGCCAAATTACAGCCAATTTGGTTGTAAAATGTGGCTAATAGATGAAAAATAGGTTAAATAGGGAGGTAAGGCTATATGGAGGCCATATTAAAACATGGACCTAGAGACCCCATTTTCAATGCTAGATATTCTCTTGACATAAGTAAGATTTGAGCCACATTTTGTCAGCCTACGTCAAGTGGGTTGGCAGTTAATGAGTTTTTACCCAAAAATTGGGTAAATACTCGAAATCGGAGTACCCTTATATGGGGCTATTAGAAAACGTGGACCTATGTTGACAAGTTTCTGCAAGGGTATTTTCTACATATTGAGAACTCACTATGCCAAATTTCAGCCACTATGATTGTACAATGAGGCTAATAGGTAAAAAATACCTTAAATCGGGAGGTACGGCTATATGGGGCGTATATTAAAACATGGACCTAGAGACCCCATTTTCAATACTAAATATTCTCTTGATATAAGTAAGATTTGAGCCAAATTTCGTCAGCGTACGTCAAGTGGTTCGGCAGTTAGAGAGTTTTTACCCAAAAATTGGGTAAATACTCGGGTATTTACCCAAGTATTTACCCACTTGTTTAAAGTATTGTAAAACTATCCATTTTGAATCGATTTCATAGCCTAAACCCAGAAATAGGGTCTAAGATGTTGTATTAGCGATTCAATATAGTAAATACCCAAATAAATACCCACAAATGGGTATTTACCCGGTATTTACCCAATTTACCCAATTTACCGGGTATTTACCCATTGGGTATTTACCCACTGTCCATCTCTACAGATATTTACCCTGCGGCAAATCCCAAGAGATGCAGATCGACACCTACCACCTGTTTTTGACGATCGCGCTACTTTTAAAGAAATTTATATGATCAGGTTACTAATCATGGTTGCACTTTTGGGTATGTTTTTGGAATTTAGTGGTCGGATGTAATACTTATATGGAAAACACAAACGAGAAACAACCCACCCACCACTTATAATGATGACGCGTTAAATAGATTATGCTGAAATTATTGCCTAACAGAAAAGTGTGTGGAAAGACACAACCAAAGCCACTGTGACAATTAATAAAGAATAAATGCCAAAACAAAACTCATAGTAAAATAAAAATTATTTATAGCCATTATTCTTGTTTTTCTATTGCACAACTCGAAGAATATTAAAAAAATGTTGATTTAATATTAATAAATCGATGAATAAATGACAAATGAAAGAAAAAAATGATTTTGCTCCACCCATCCTGTAAGATATACAGTACATACATATCTTTATTAAAGATCAATTGAAGAAAAAAGGTTGGCGAAATTTGTTGTGTGATTGAAATGTGAAATTAAAAACTTATTATAGTGGCTATAGTTAATATCCTCATTGAGACATTAAGTAGCCAACAATTACTATTTCAAATCATCATCACTATGGGTAATTAATTTTTATTTTTTCTATTTATCATAAAAATTGTTAAATGATTGCTAGTAATAATTGTAAAACAACTGCAATACTGTAATCACCATCATCATCATAGTCGTCGATATATTCAATGATTTGTTTCGCATTAACCCCAAAGTCTTTTAATTAGCGTTTTATTGTTGTTTTCCGTTTCGGTGTCTGTCAGATCTTTGTGGATAAGTCCGTCCAACATCTAGTTATGGAATGTTGCCATTGGAGAGAATGCTTGTTCCATCGCTTGCTTGACGAATGTCCAATTAATTATCCAGTTGAATAATAAATTAATTGAATGAACTTGTCTCTTCAGAATACTGGAAATACTATTTGTGATATTTGCAGTGGTATTTACAAAATTTCTGTATTCCGAGAACATTATTCGTAAAGCGCCACACTTTAATATCAATTGGAGCAACTTATTTAGTTTGAGTGAATACTTTTCGAATAGTATACAATATACAATAAATGTAGGTATATGTATACTTGACTTTAAGTTAAATTTTATTATATCCATGAGTTAATGAAAAGAAGATACAACAAAACTTGAGTTATAAGTTTGAGCAGTGCATTGGAAATCCTTTATTAAATTATTTTATAACTTCAAATTTTAAACAGCCCTATCTCAAACCATTTCATTCAAAGGCCGTATCACTTCACCAATTTAAAATAAATGTAAAACAATAAAAATATGATACTGTAGTTAATTTTATAATTTGTCTACATGTCCTTATCGTGTTTTGTATTTACATACGTATAAACAGATTTCATAAGCTTAAATTTAAAGTTTTATCTCTTTAATAGCCATAAAGAAACACAAACATTTGCTATAAAAATAAATTGGTCGTACAGTAAAAACAAACAACAATCAAATGGATTTAATTAAATAGTGTATTAAGAAAAATGAGACATAAAAATATTTGTTTTTTTTTTTGCAATTATAAATAAAATTATTTAGTGACTATTAAATGGAAAACTTAAGACACATATACAGTTGCACACTCTTGTACACCTGCTAACAGAAGTGGCGACAAAAATAGACATTTTTACAAACACATATTTTTTCTGGTCATATAAAGGAAAACACAACAAAAACCAACCAACCTACAGAGATATATAAAATATCTGCACCTGCAGCTCATAAAACCGAATCTAATACAAATTAATATGAATTAATATTATTTCCCAGGCTGGCGGGCATAAATTAGGCCCCCACAAAACAAAAACGAATGCTGCATTCACAGCCACAGCAGACGACATAACAGCCGCAGATACATATCTACGGATCTCAACTAGTCGAGAGATAAACATAATTTAATAAAGACTAATACACAACATATGGTGTCTGGCTATGGAGTTTGGAAGTATGAAGCAGCAACAACATCATGATGAACAACAAATTACATTGCCGTGGATTGCAGTTCCAATAAACCATATTAATTTCCCTGAGAAATGATTATCTTATTACACCGACATATTTTTACCACTATTATTTAGTTCTGCAGGGTGTTTTACAAGGCGAAACCCTGGATCTATATTGCTTCAACCTTCGTGTCAAGGTCACATTAACTTAAAATTCCCAATAAATTAACACGATGGGCTTGAGCCCACTTTAAAGGGAAGTTGCTTACACCTGGGAAGTTTTTGCGGATTCTGAAATTACAATGAGAAAAAAAAACAAAAACATCGATGTCCCAATTTGAACTTCTTATCTCAAAAATTTTAAAACCTGGGAAAAGTCATAAACGTCTATTTTGTACAGCTACAACATTTATATACCCTCAGCATTTATGCTAACGAGGGAATATACACTTTCATACGGGCAAAATGTGCCACATCGAAATAATGGTTTTAGACCCCAAGTATGTTTGGACGAAATGTGTTTTAGACAATTTAGAGTCGATTGAGTAATGTCCGTCCGTCTGTCTGTCTGTTTGGCTGGAGCGCACGATAACTCTCGAACGGATCAACCGATTCCGTTCAAAATTTGGCTTTCGCAATATTTCGTCTAAACTTAGTTTAAGTTCGAAAATGGGTTATATCGGTTAACTCCTTCCGGTACCTCCCCCACAAAAGTTTGAAAATGTTCGGAAAATTTGTGGGCACGATAACTCTTGAAGGGAGTAACCGATTTGGTACATACTTTGCACATCGTAAAATCTACAAGACCTAGATGAAGTTCCAATATGGACTCAATCGGCCCACTCCTTCGGGTACCTTCCACACAATATTTCGGATAAGTTCAGTTTAGGACCTGTTCTCGAATCGCTTTGATTTTTTGCAACAACTTCCCCCATACGACGGTACATGTTTTATCAGGGGCAAGTCCATACTACCTGAGAAAATGGGCGGAAAGGTGCAAAAAGCCCCTAGATACCTTGTGTTATAACTCTCGAACGGATTTGTCGATTCGGTCCAAAATTTGGCCTTAGTAATATTTTCTGAAAACATAGTTTCAATTCGAAGATGGACTATATCGGTCCATTACTTTAGGTACCTCCCCCACAAAACTTCAAAAATGTTCGGAAAAATGTTGCGCGCGATTACTCTTGAAGGGAGTGACCGATGTAATCCATATTTTGCACATCCTAATATATCTACCAGGTATAGATCAGGTTCGAGTATGGACTATATTTGTCTACTCCTTCTGGTACCTCTCACACAAAATTTCGGATAAGTTCACCTTAAGACCTGCTCTCGAATCACTTTGATTTTTGTTGAAGCGATTTGCATTCGCTACCTCCATTACGACGGTAAAAGTTTTTTCGGGGACAAGTCCATATTTCTTGGAAAAACAGCCCGAAAGTTGTAAAAAACCCTATGTCACCATATGTGGCGGTCGATAACTCTCGAATTGTTCAAGCGATTTGGTCCAACATTTTGTCTTCAATATATTGTATCCAAACTTAGTTTCATGGGCAATACCGGTCCACAACTTACGGTACTTCTCCCCAATATTTAAAAAAATGTCACTAAAATGATAGGACGATATGACTTGAATGGGGCAACCAATTTGGTCCAAACTTTGGATCTCCTAGTATTTTATCAATATTACGTTTAACTCCTAAAACGGCCCACATCGGTCCTCCCTAAGAGTACCTGCCCTACAAAAGTTCAACATTTGTGTCTTAGTGCAGTTAATTCCTAATCTACATTTTTGTAGGCAAGTTCAAATGTCCAAAAAGGGCCACAAAATTCTGAAGAGACCTTAAATACATTCGATCTGTCCGGAGGTAAAAGTTTCGCTTCACATTGGCTGAGGGTATATGTATATCTGTCGGCAAAGCCAAAATCCCTCCGGTAATTTGTATACCCTCCACTATAATATGGAGGGTATAATTAAATTTGTCATTCCGTTTATAACACATCGAAATATTCATCGGATACCCTATAAAGTATATATATTCTTGATCATGGTCCGTCCTTCTGTTGAAGTAAAGATACAGCTCGCAATTTTTAAGATAGAGCTTTGTAAATTGGTATAGAAGTTTCTATTACTCCTAGGATGATTGGTATTACAAATGGCCTATATCGGTCCACGTTTTGATATAGCCCCCATATAACGGCATCACCCGATTTCCGGTATTTTTAAGGATTTAGCTTCATTATCTCACCAAAATGACTGAAATTTGGAACTTAGTTTTCGTTGGGAGTATACAACTTTCCCCCATAGTTTTGTCGGTGTAGGCCGAAGTCTTCATATAGCCCCCATAGAAGGTACTTTCGGATTTTCGGTATTTTGAAGGTTGTGGGCTCAATATTCCTCCGAAATGGCTAAAATGTTGTATTTAGTCTTCGCTGGGGTATAAAACTTTCCCCCAGAATTTTGTCGGTATAGGCCCAAGCCTTCATATAGCCCCCATAGAACGGTACCTCCCGATTTTCGGTATTTTGAAGGTTGTGGCCTCAATTATATGCCGAAGTGGCTCTAATTTGGTGTTTACTCATAATTTGGGGTATAAAACTTTCCATATGAAATTTGTCGGTATAGGTCCACGCTTTTATATAGCCCCCATAGAACAGTAGCTCCCGATTTTCGCAATTCTAAAGGTTGTGACGTCAATATCCCACCGAAATGACTGGATTTTGCTATTTAGTCTTCCAGGGGGTGATAAAGTATTCCTGAAAAGAATTATTAATATATGCGTCTTCCTTTATCCCCATAGAAGCATACCTCTTAATTTTTGGTATTTTTAAGGGTTTAGCCACATTATCATACCGAAATATCGGAAATTTGTAATTAGTATTCTTTGAGTCTAAAAACGTTCCGCATGATCGACGAAATTTTCGGAAATTTGGTAATTAGTCTTCTTCATAGACAAAAGAAAACAAATTGTTCCATTTTACTTCAATCTAACTCGTAGTGGAGGGTATAACAAGTTCGGTCCGGCCGAACTTAACGCCGTTCTTACTTCTTTGTTTTGTGGTGTTTCTTATATATGAACATTGTTATTTCAAAACTTTCCAGGTGTAAGCTCTTTTCATTTGAAGTTAGTTAAGATACAACGTGTGCTGTTGAAACAGAATTTTTACCGAAAGTCCTCATTAAAATGAAATGACATCTTTGGGCAATTCCTTACTTCCTAAGATAAAGTCCTGAAGATACCAACTAAAATCGCTTACGAGTATGTCCGGGAATTGAGTATCCAATTTTGCCAAAACTTCGTCTATCTTAATATTTCTTTCAAGTTGGTCAATGCATTCCTTTAGTGAGAGGATCGCTTTGCAATTTTCACCAATGTAGTCCTGGTGGTACTGTTTAAAACGATATAATGCTTTTCGAGGGCAAGACTAATTAGCATGATAAGTTATGAATAGGCCGAAACTTTAAAAATATATTTTCAAAACATACATCAAGTTTTAAGAAGATCTAAATCAGACAATTCATTCCGCTACGTTCAAAGTTTCCGCTTTGATGAAGTTTAAGAGCTTGTGCAGAATCGTTTTGAAATTTTCACCCAAAGTAGTATTTGTGATCATGATTTCAGCGATGTGATTCAAAGGGTAAATCCATACTCGCTGACATAATATATAAGATACTACGGCGACCAACTAAAATGCCTGAAGGTGACTAGCCTAAAGGGCCACATCAAGTTCAAAAATGACCTATATCGGAAAGCGCCTTCGAATTTACTCCACAAATTTCAAAATGATCGCTGAGTGCCATTCGAGGAAAGTTTCAACAATTTTTACGGAGGCATAATGGCTTGAAATGTCTAAAAATTCATACGGAAAAAACGAATATGACTGATCGGCATGCTAGCTACACGCAGAGAAAAAATTGTCTACGTTTTTCGTTGTGTCGTATCATGAAACTATTTTGATGTTCAAGTGGTTCGTTGGTTCCTTGCCTAGCCGGTTGATGCATTTGGAATTAGGAAGGAAGGAAGACTTAATACCAAATTTCAGCCTAGGATTCCGCTGTTTATTTGTTAAGTAAACGAAAACAGAATGAATATTCATGAAAAAATAATAATACACAAAAGCTAATATGTTGACAAAACATTTCAATGAAAAGATGATTAAAAACAAGAAGGAAAAAGGCTATAATCCGTACCACTACCTCTGTGCATTATCTTTTCACTCGAAAACATTTCATTTAGGGGGATACGAAAGTTTTCACCTATCTATCTTTTATACCAAATGACATAAGGCGAGCTGAACCAAACTAATTAATATTTAATTTTATATTTGACTACTATCGACATCACCAACATCAATATGCTTCTATCTCTATGAGAAAATTACATGATGATCCGATCAAAATTCCGACCTGTAGTGTGATTGCAGAAAAAGTGGAAAAAAGGGATGTTGTACCGACTCTTGCGATATCTCTATTATTTGACCACCTACGCCGACCTACTTTGCATCATTTTAAAGATGCGATTTTCTACTTTCTTAGTCAGGCTTTGCTTTTAGGTGGTTCCCAACCAAAGGTGTGATATTCGTCATTATTATTAAAATCGCAAAAATTAAAAATTGGGTTCTATCCGCGACTTTTACGATCTTCGTTGTTTGACCACCTACGACAACCTACGTTACATCGTCGTAAAGGTGATATTTTCTACTTTCCTTGCCAGGTTTTGCTTTTTATATACCCTTATAGACGCTGAGATATTTGCTTTGGAATAAAATGTTGACTTTTTCTCAAATAAATTTTTTGCTCATTCCGACCCCTTAATATTATCCGACCATCACCAAAATCAATAGGCTTCTTCCTAAGTGAGACCTCCATTAACCCTCGAAATTTCGTGATGATCCGACCAAAATTGCGATATCTCCGTTATTTGGTCACCTACGTCGACCTAGTTTGTGTCATTGTAAAGATGGAATCTTCTACTTTCATAGTCGGGATCTGCTTTTGGAAAGTCCCAGCAAAAGCTGTAATATTCGTCATTATAATTAAAATCGCAAAAATGAAACTTTTGGTTTTTTTGCGACTATTGTGATATATTCGTTGTTTGATCACCTACACTTCATTAGAAAAGTGGTATTTTCTAATTTCATGGTCAGGTTTTGCTTTTGGTATACCACTTATAGAAGCTGAGATATTTGATTTGAAAAAAGGTTGTCTTTTTATCCACATAAGTTTTTTGCCCATTCCAACCCCTAAATATTATGCGACCATCACCAAAATCAATAGGCTTCTTCCCCTCCGGGACCCTCATCAACGATGAGGTTAATCGTGACGATCCGATTAAAATTGCGATCTGTAGCGTGATTACAAGATTTAGATGGCCAGACGGACTGACGGACACTCATAGCTAGATAGACTCAGCTCGTCGAGACATTCATTTTGGTATACATAAGTATGGGTCTACGACCATTATTTCGATGCGTTACAAACTTTTTGGCCAAAACCAACTGATAAGACCCTCCCCACATAGTGGTGTAGGGTATAATTATTTAAATAACAAGTAGTTTCTTATTTCCATTACTCCCAAAAGTAGTTCTCTCAACTATCAAAACCCAATTAAGAATGAAAAAGAAGTAGGGTTTTGGGTTTTCCCGGTTTTTGTCATTCCCGGGAAACGGGAATCATAAAATCGCCATTCCCAGGAATCCGGGATTTCCCGGGAAATTTAAAAATAAGAGATTGGATCAATACAACAATACTTCTGACGTTTCTAGGGGCTTTTTGAGTTTTTGAGCTAATTTCTTTGGAAGTAAGGATTTGCCCCGAAAAATTTGTACCGTTTTAACTAGGGTCGCACACAAAACATGTTGCCAAACATTTAAAAGAGAGAGTGTGGGATATTTCTCCCTTCGATGGTTATTTTAACTATCTATCCTATGTAGTTGGTACCGGCAGGCTTTTTCTTAGATTTTGGGCCTTTACTTCAGGAAGAGTGGACTTGCCCTCCTAAAAAAAAGTTGCACCGTCGTAACTCGGCCTACAAGTAGAACTTTTTGGAAAGAATTTCAAAACGATTTGAGATGAGTTGTTAAACTGCACTTTTCCAAAATTTTGTGTTGGAGGTACCCGATGGGCTGGGCCGATATAGTCCATATTCCAACCTGATACATGACTAGATGAAATAATACAATGTGCAAAATTTGGACCAATTAGAAACTTCCTGCTGGAGTTATCCTTCCACTTTTCTATTTTATGTGTTGCCGTCGAGGCTTCTTGGAGCTTTTCAGACATTATCTCAGGAAGTGCGGACTTGCCCCCTACAAAATGTGTACCGTCGCAAAGAAGGCCGTAAAGACAAAATGTTAACAAAATATCAAATCGATCCGAGTGAAGCTCTTAAGCTTCACCTTTTCCGAAATTGGTATGGAACCCATTCTATGTATGTCTGGAACTAATATTACCATATGCAAAATTATGACCGATTCGGTTACTCCCTTCAAGAGTTGGGTACAAAACGCACCATTTTAGTAATAATTGTTGAACTTTTGTGGGAAAAGGTACCGCAAGTAGTGGACCATTGAGATGATCCTTCTTCGAACTTAAACTAAGTTTGAAAAAAATCTCGAATACCAAATTTTTGACCTGATCGGTGCCTATGTTCGAGAGTTATCGTGCGCACCAACCAGCCAGCCCTCTTTAGCCAAATGACTTAGGGTATACAAATGGGACTTTAAAATAGAAAATATTCTATCGCACTTAAATGGAACAGAATAAAAATCCGTCGTTATAGTCCATGTTTTTGGTGCGGTTCTTATAACTTTTTCCCTGAAAACACTTTCGTAGATTAAAGTTATTTCCAAATCTTTTGTTATTTATTGATTCTGTAAAATCTAATCTAATTCTGATTCTATGATATAAAAGTGACGGGCATAGTTTAGTCATTCATTCAATATTAGTTGCGATAAATGTAAAAAGATATTTCCCGATTTCCCGGGAAATATGATTTTGTTTCCCGGGAAAATCCCGTAATCAAAAAAACAGAGAATTCCCGCGAATTCCCGGTGTGGGATTTCCCTACCCAAAGCCCTAAAAAGAAGAGAAAAATGAAAACAAGAATCTCTTTGTTGGTGGGGTACATACACAAACAACAAGGATAAAATAATATATGTAGGAATGAATATTCATAAAAAAAAATTAAAACACCAAAGCTAATATGTTGACAAAACATTTCAATGAAAACATGATTAAAACATGATTAAAAATTAAATAACAGGTAGTTTCTTATTTCCAATACTCCCAAAAGTAGTTCTCTCAACTTTCAAAGCCCAATTAAGAATGAAAAAGAAGAAACAAATAAAAACAAAAATCTCGTTGTTCGTGGGGTACATACACAAAGAACAAGGATAAAATCATATCTGTCATACAAACAAAACTCACCAAATTTGTTTTTTCACCACGGCATCGAATACCGATGAGAATAAAAATGTCAGAGAAAAGAGAATAATATTGTCCAGTTGACAAAAACAATTGTTGCATATAACAAAAACATTTGTTGGAGTCACAATACTGCATACGGAATCTAACAATAACTTTACAATATATATTTTGCTCTTCTAATATTGTTGGATTGGGTGCCACGGTGGTGCAATGGCATGCACGCCCGCCTTGCACGCAGAAGGTCGTGGGTTTGATTCCCTACAACATCAAATTTTCAACGGTGGCAAAATAGACCTATCTAAAAGTGGTGTTTTAGGGCACGCCTTTCGGACTCGGCGATAAACTGTAGGTCCCATATCATTGAGCTATTATTAATCGGGGTGCACTCATTGATATGAGAGAAGTCTCCCTTGTCCCGCCTGGGATGTTTGTGGAACAATTATATAATATTGTTTGATTAATCATATTTTTTCTCTGTGTGTAGCGAAAGAAGGGTTTCCTTACTTAGAAGTGATATTTAGACGAGGTCCCAAAATAATAATGTTGTCATAGTCATTCAAGTTCCTCCTCTACGGAAGTTGTGTACTTTTAGCTTTAGCGGATAATCATTTGGATCATAAATACTCATACATATGTCCCTACAAAAATCCCCTAAGATACAAGAGGGAACTGAGGCATTTGACCCGCAGCAAAACCCACTGATTATTTTCAAAGTTACTTTCCTACAAATTTAGATAAATTACAGTTAGATTAAATAGCAAAAGAAAAGCACGACCATTTCCTATATTGCTACAACAACAAGTCTCTAATTTGTATATTCTAATAATTGGGTTTACGGATGTAGAGTTGTTGGGGTTTTCCAGGCCATTACCTTCGGAAGTATGGGCTTCGGGATTATAACAAATGTAACATTACTAGCAAAGTGCCCGCTACTTCGTATGCGGAAAGGATATAAAAACAAATAAACAATATATAATATGAAAATGGTGAATTTAAATCAATGTTTATTTTAGTACTGTTCGTCCTTTTTAGTTCGATTTTCAAAAAGATCAGCCGTATCTCACCCTTACACATTAACAGCGAGACAAACGTTGCATAGCAATACTCACCCTAATTCCAAAACATACAGATTCCAGCACAGTCCTACAACCAAAAACTTGAGTACCATTAAGTACTTTTGGTATACTTATGGCACCTTTTTGTGTATCCGTTCATCGAATTCTAACCTGTACCATTTTCGAAAACTACCTCAATCCTTCACTTTAACAGTAATCTTAATTCCACATTTCAGGATTCCAGCTCTATCCGTTCATACAAATCCAAATTGTACCAAATTTAGTACTTTTCGTACCCGTAAGTACACATTTTTAAAACAACCTCAGTGCTATGTTCAAACAATAAGTTTAATTCCGAATTTCAGGATTCCAGATATATTCGATCACTCAAATCCAAATTTGGTACCATTTAGTACTATTCGTATCCAAAGTACGAATTTCTAAACCAACCTCCAACATCAATTTAAATTCCGAATTTCACTATTCCAAATGTATCATATCACTGAAATCTAAATTGTAACAAATTTAGTACCATTTAGTACTTTTCCTAACCATAGCTAAAAAGTTCCAAAACTTTATCAATCCTACACTCCAACAGTACTCCTTATTCCAAATCTCGGGATTCTAGCTATATATGTACGTTCACCCAAATCCAAATTTGGTACCATTTAGTACTTTTCGTATCCAAAGTACGAATTTCCAAACCTACCTCTATCAACACTCTTATAGTAATCGTAATTCCGAATTTCAGGATTCCAAATGTATACGATCACACAAATTAAAATTGTACCAAATTTGGTACCATTTAGTACTTTTGGTACCCATAACTAAAAATTTCAAAAACTTCATCAATCCTACACACCAACAGTAATCCTTTTTCCGAATCTCGGGATTCCAGCTATATCCGTTCACCCAAATCCAAATTGTACAACATTTAGTACCGCTCAGTACTTTTTGTACCCACAAGTACGAATTTAGTACTTTTCGTTGCCCTAAGAACGAATTTCCAAAAGTATCCCAATCCCACACTCCATTAGTAATCTTAATTCCAAATTTCAGTATTCCAGCTCTATCCGATCACTTAAATTCATATTGTACCAAATTTGGTACCATTTAGTACTTTTCGTACCCAAAAGTACGAATTTGCAAAATACCTCTATCCTACACTCCGACTGTAATTCTTATTCTAAATTTCAGGATTCCAGCACCATCCGTTCCCCCAAATCCAAATTTTACCTTATTTGGTACTATTTAGGGGGTTTTTTTAAGCTAGATAGAACTTTAAATTGTAAAAAGTAACACAAACAATTAAATTTTGATTAAACTTTTTTTTATTTGTTTCAGTATACTATGACAAATCATCATGAATAGACTCACGCTTGAACAACGCTACGAAATTATCCAAATTTACTTTGAAAATCAGTCGTCGATTCGCGCAACTTATAGACGACTTCGTCATTTGTATGGCAATCAGCGATGAGGCGCATTTTTGGCTTAACGGGTTTGTTAATAAGCAAAATTGCCGCATGTGGAGTGAGACCAATCCACAAGAGACCCTACAGACTCCATTACATCCAGAAAAATGCACCGTATGGTGCGGTTTTCACGAAGGTGGCATCATCAGACCTTATTTCTTCAAAAATGAGGCCGGAGCTCGCGTTACGGTCAATGGAGATCGTTACCGCACCATGATCAATGATTTTTTGTTTGAAAATATGGATGACATTGATCCGGAGGAGATGTGGTTTCAACTGGATGGCGCTACGTGCCATACGGCGAACGAAATCAAAATTTGGCGATAAGTTGATTTCGAGAAGTGGACCTGTCAATTGGCCTCCAAGGTCGTGCGATTTGACACCTCTCGATTATTTCCTGTGGGGCTACGTGAAGTCACTGGTTTATGCTGATAAACCAGCAACAATTGATGCCTTGGAGGCCAGCATCGTGTTATTCGTGACATACGGCCAGCAGTGCTCGAAAAAGTGGCCAAAAATTGGACGTCCAGAATGCACTAAGTCAAGAACAGCCGCGGTGCCCATATGCCCGAAATCATTTTCAAATGTCAATGTCACGTATTGATCTTTCGAATAAAAAAATTTTGGAGGGTATATTAAGTTTGTTTTTCCGTTTGTAACGCATTGAAATACTCATTTGCGACCCTATAAAGTATATATATTTTTGTTCAGGGTAAAATTCTAAGTCGATCTGAGCACGTCCGTCAGTCCGTTCGTCCGTCCGTCCGTCTGTGGTAATCACTCTAGCATCCACAAAAATGGAGATAGGACGCTGAAATTTTGGGAAAATGCGTCTTTTGTTTGCAGGCAGGTCAAGTTCGATGATGGGCTATATCGGTCCACGGTATGCGGTATTTTGACGTTTTTAGCTACATTTTTGGACCGATTTAGCTATAATTTGACATTTAGGGTTCTTAAGTATCAATAAACTTATAAAACAAAAATCGTGGACATAGGTCAACGTTTTGGTATAGCCCCCATATAACGGTACCCCCCGATTTGCGGAATTTTGACGTTTTTAGCTACATTATCAAACCGATGTAACTATAATTTGACATTAAGGGTTCTTAAGTGTTAATAAACTTATATATTAGAAGTTGTGGACATAGGTCCACGTTTTGGTATAGCCCCCATATAACGGTACCCCCGATTTGCGGTATTTTGACGTTTTTAGCTACATTTTCAGACCGATGTAGCTATAATATGACATTTAGGGTTCTTAAGTGTAAATAAACATATATAAAAAAAACTTGTGGACATAGGTCCACGTTTTGGTATAGCCCCCATATAACGGTACCCCCCGATTTGCGGTATTTTGACGTTTTTAGCTACATTTGTAGACCGCTTTAGCTATAATTTTACATTTAGGGTTCTTACGTGTCATTAAACTTACATAACAAAATGTGTGGACATAGGTCAACGTTTTGGTATAGCCCCCATATAACGGTAGCCCCCGATTTACGGTATTTTGACGTTTTTAACTACATTTTCAGACCGATGAAGCTATAATTTGGCATTTGAAGTTCTTGAATGTCAATAAACTTATGTGACAAAACTTGTGGACATAGGTCCACGTTTTGGTATAGCCCCCATATAACGGTACCCCTCGATTTACGGTATTTTGACGTTTTTAGCTACATTTTCAGACCGATTTAGATATAATTTGACATTTAGGGCTCTTAAGTGTCAATAAACATATGTAACAAAACTTGTGGACATAGGTCCACGTTTCGGTATAGCCCCCATATAACGGTACCCCCCGATTTGCGGTATTTTGACGTTTTTAGCTACATTTTTAGACCGATTTAGCTATAATTTGACATTTAGGGTTCTTAAGTATCATTAAACTTATTTAACAAAACTTGTTTACATAGGTCCACGTTTTGGTATAGCCCCCATATAACGGTATCCCCCGATTTACGGTATTCTGACGTTTTTAGCTACATTTTCAGACCGATATAGCTATAATTTGACATTTAGGGTTCTTAAGTGTAACTAAACTTATGTAACAAAAGTTGTGGACCTAGGTCCACGTTTTGGTATAGCCCCCATATAACGGTACCCCCGATTTACGGCATTTTGACATTTTTATCTACATTTTCAGACCGATTTAGCTATCAATTGACATTTAGGGTTCTTAAATGTCAATAAACTTATATAACTAGTGGACATAGGTCCATGTTTTGGAATAGCCCCCATATAACGTTACCGCCCGATTTCAGGTATTTTGAGAATTTTACCACCAAGTTTTAACCGAATTATCTGTAATTTGAACATTTGACATTTGAAATTCTTAGTGGTCACCATATAACGGTACCTCCCGATTTTCAGTAATTTGATGATTTTAGCTACAATATTAAACCGAACTAGCAGTAATTTGACATTTGAAGTTCTTAGTGGTCACAACACCTCTCCATAAAAAATTGTCAACATAGGTCCATGTTCGGATATAGCTTCCATATAACGGTGCCTCCCAATTTTCAGTAATTGGCAATTTTAGCTAAATTTTTTAACCGAACTACCTGTAATTTGAAATTTGAAGGTTGTAGTGGTCACAACACATCTGCATCAACGATTTTCAACATAGCCCCAATATAACGATACTTCCCGATTTTCGGTACTTTGAAGATTTTACTTAAAATGTTTAACCGAACGTAGGTCCATGTTTTGGTATAGCCACAAAACAAACTTCCCGATTGTCCGCACCTTAGTATTATTTTTAGGACGAACTTTCTGTAATTTGAAATTTAAAAGCCAACAAAAATTGTTCATTTAAGTTAATAATTTCGTATAGCCCACATACCTCCGAACTAGCTGTTAATGACATCTGAAGTTCTCACGTTATGTACGCATTTTCGGTATTTTGAGGATTCTAGCTACAATTATTAACCGAATTAAGAGTTATTTGACATTAAAGGCTCCCATCAAAAACTGCCAACATAGGTCCATGTTTTATTGTAACCCCTATATAACGGTACCTCCCAATTTCTAGCCCACCAAAAAATGTCAACATACATAGCTAGATATAGACACCATAAAAAGGGCCTACCGAATGAAACATTTTATGTGTATTATGTGACAGTTTTAACGTACCCGCTTAAAGTTGGGGACAGGAATGAAAACTAATTATTTCATTTTAGTTCAGAATATTTTATGGTGGAGGGTATGAAAAGTTCGGCCCGGCCGAACTTAACGCTTTTTTACTTGTTAGACTTATGATACTATTATTTGGAGGTGTCGATATGTTGACAAAATTTTTCAATGAAAACATGATTAAAACATGATTAAAAATTAAATAACAGGTAGTTTCTTATTTCCAATACTCCCAAAAGTAGTTCTCTCAACTTTCAAAGCCCAATTAAGAATGAACAAGTAAAAAAGTATCAGATGGCTTTGCCGACTGAGATATACCCTCAGCCTGTGCAAATTGAAACACTTTTTTCACAAAAAACTTATGGTCAAAAGTTTGGTGGTATGAACCGACAAAAATGTTGATTAGGATTAAAGTTCAAAAATTTTGCGGAAAAGGAATGGACCGACATAGACCATGGGGGTGCCATAGGGTGTTTTTACACCCATCGGGCTGTTTTCTCAAGAAGTTTGGACTTGCCCCTGAAACAACTTTTACCATCGTAATTGAGGCAGCGAATGTAAGTTGCTTCAACAAAAATCAAAGTGATTCAATAGCAGGTCTTAATGTGAACTTATCCAAAATTTTGTGTGGGAGGTACGGGATGGAGTGGACAAATATAGTCCATATTCGAACCTGATATATGTATATCTGGTAGATATTATGAGAATGTGGACCAAATCGGTCCCTCCCATCAAGAGTTATCGTGCGCACAATTTTTCCGAATATTTTCGAACTTTTGTGGGGTATGTACCTGAAGGAGTGGACCGATATGGCTTATCTACAAACTTAAAGTAAGTTTGGAAACAATATTACGAACATCAAATTTTGGCCGAAATCGGCATTTCCGTTCGAGAATTATCTAGCGCTTCCACCCATAAACATGGTGTCATAGGGTTTGTTTTTCAACTTTTAGGCATTTTTTCAGGAAGTATGGACTTGCCCCTGAGGAAACGTGTATTTTAGTATAGGGGACAGTGAATACAAGATGTTACAACAAAAACCAAGGCGATTCGAGAGCAGGTCCCAAACTGAACTTTTTCGAAATTTTGTGTGGGAGGTACTCGAAGGAGTTTACCGATTGAGTCTATATTGGAACCTGATCTAAGTCTGGTAGAAATTTCATAATGTGCAAAGTATCGACCAAATTGCTTACTCTCTTCAAGAGTTATCGTACGCACAAATTTTCCGACCGATTTTGGACCGATATAATCCATCTTTGGACTTGAACTAAGTTTGGACAAAATATTACGAAAGCCAAATTTTGGACCGAATCGGCAGATCCGTTCGAGAGTTATCTTGCGCTCCAACCACTACACACGGTGTCATAGGGTTTTTTGTAACTTTCAGGCTATTTTCTCAGGAAGTATGGACTTGCCCCTAATGAAACTTACATCGTCATATAGAGGACAGCGAATACAACTTGCGTAAACAAAAATCAAAAACGGACGGACATTGCTAGATCAATTCAAAATTGTCTGAAACGGATATCGTACAAACATACTTGGGGTCTAAAACCATTATTTCGATGAGGCACATTTTTGGTCGTATCAAAGTGTAAATACCCTCTTTAGCCTAAAGGCTGAGGGTATAAAAAGAGGAAACAAATAAAAACGAAAATCTCGTTGTTTGTGGGGTACATACACAAAGAACAAGGATAAAATCATATCTGTCATACAAACAAAACTCACCAAATTTGTTTTTTCACCACGGCATCGAATACCGATGAAAATAAAAATGTCTGAGAAAAGAGAATAATATTGTCCAGTTGACAAAAACAATTGTTGCAATTAACAAAAACATTTGTTGGAGTCACAATACTACATACGGAATCTAACAATAACATTACAATATATATTTTGCTCTTCTAATATTGTTGTCCCTACAAAAATCCCCTAAGATACAAGAGGGAACTGAGGCATTTGACCCGCAGCAAAACCCACTGATTATTTTCACAGTTACTTCCCTACAAATTTAGATAAATTAAATTTAGATTAAATAGCAAAAGTAAGGCACGACCATTTCCTATATTGCTACAACAACAAGTCCCTAATTTGTATATTCTAATAATTTGGTTTACGGATGTAGAGTTGTTGGGGTTTTCCGGGCCATTACCTTCGGAAGTATGGGCTTCGGGATTATAACAAATATAACATTATAATCAGGACTGCAAGGTCCAAAAATAATCTGAAAACAGTCCTTAGATTGCAACTAAGCACAAATGCTCTAATTTTTGTTGGGGCGGTACTAGAAGAAGTCCACTTTCGAAGATTCGCAAAGTTTTAAATACATTATGCACAGTTTCTACCAAACCGAGTTCTCCAGGCGTGTGCTCGCCTGTCATTTTAGTTGTTGGTTAAATACATTTTTAGAGCTTTATGGTCATTATTTTTGTTGGGAAAGTAAACAAAGTAGTTGAACATCTTTGATCTTGTTCTAACGAAATATTGTAGATTCTGATAAACTTAAATAATTATAATAAAGCATTTTCTTCTAATTTTCACATGAAAGTGGAAGTTTTACGATTAATTATTTGCAAAACAACTCATCTCAAAATTGTGTGTCAGCAACAGAAACACAAAAGACTGTTGCACTTAGAAGATGAGCTGCTAAAGCAAACCTTCTGCTATAGCCACCTAAATAAGTACATGTGTACGAGTAGTCACCGTTAAGAAGCTGACCTCAATTATGGGACTCAGTAATTAAATTTACACACGAAACGGCATTTTTATTAGTTAACAAGTGTTATTTTATCTAATATTTTGTACATTTTTCCACATTTCTATCGAATAAATTTCACGTATAGTCATTGATTTTCTTGACAAGTTTTATTTTGTTCTCTATAATAAATCTATTATTAACAATATTTAAACGAAAGCTTTCTATTGTTTACTTTGAATAATCACAGTTGTCTGTAATAATTAGCTAACGCCCCCATACCCTTTTAGAATAGGTTTTTGTAATTACCGCTACGTGAGTTACTGGACATTACAAAACGAAATAACTTTTCAAAATGTTTTATTTGACGTTTTAAAATACACAAAACGTTAACACGTACAATTGTGACTACTTACTAACAACTTTTCATTTGTTGTTTTCTTCTTTTGGAATATTATTTTTATTTTTTGATAATTTTCCCAAAGCAAAAAATGAATTTACATATTTCATTTGAACTAAAGCGGAGATAGCTTAGCTATTATTAATTTTTTATGTTTTTCTTTGTGTCTCTTTTGGGTGCTGTTCAAATCAAAACACATGCATACATAATCTGGCGCCAAACGTCCATGTTGGCGAGTTAGTCGATTTGTCGTTTCGTGTGTTTTCACTTAGACAGGTGCACACTTGAGCATAATAATGTCGTAATGTGACCATATTGTTCGCCTAAATTACTGAGGAGTATTTTATACGTTTAATTAAATAAACAATGTACTTTTTGTTTATGCAATAATTTGTGATACGCTCAACTAATATTTACAATAACTTATATGCCAATGGAGATGGTTGTAACGGAACGTCTATAATAAAGGCGAAAGCATAAGAGATTTTGTATTGCCTGGATTTTCTACGCTATTGAAACCATTGAAACCAAGTTTTGTCCTTTCCGTACTATATAGGTCGGATATCGTGAAAATTCGCCTTTGACCATTATACTAATTACTATGGGAGTAAAGATCGGACAGGGGTTAACGTTAACCGATTGCCAAAGAATTGCATATTTAAGGTTTTGGGATCAAATGGAAAAAATTTAGAGGGTGGGTTTTTAAAGTTTTTATCTTTTTGGGTCACCCTACAGTACATGTGATGATTCATATGACTCATAATGATTCAGAATGGTTTTTACAGTTAAAAAATTCAGTAACTTTGGAACTGTCATTAATATTTTATTATACCCTACACCACTATGTGGTAAGGGGTATTATGTGTTAGTGCATTTGTATGTAACATACAAAAGGAAGCGAGATAGACCCATAGTTCCTTCTAGGGATATACATAGAATCACTTTCTGAGTCGATGTATGCATGTCCGTCCGTCCGTCCGTTCGCAACATACAGGTCGCATTTGTTGACCGATTTCGCTGAAAATTGGGAATACCATTTTTTAGCCGTCGGAAGATCAAGTTCGAAGATGGGCTATATCGGTCCAAGTTTTGGTATAGCCCCCATATATATTTTCGGCCGATTTCACGTATTTTCTGTAACACACACGCTATATATGTCCGATTTGGATGAAATTTGGAATGTGTGACTGAATTTGGTCTAAAAATAAATGTGCCAAATTATATCGAAATCGGTTCAGATTTGGATATAGCTCCCATATATATGTTCGCCCGATTTCACGTATGCGATGTACCAATCACGCTATATACGTCCGATTTTAATGAAATTTGGGATGTTTGACTGAATTTGGTATAGAAATAAGTGTGCCAAATTATATAGAAATCGGTTCAGATTTGGATATAGCTCCCATATATATTTTCGGCCGATTTCACGTATTTTCTGTACCAAACACGCTATATATTTCCGATTTCGATGAAATTTGGAATGTGTGACTGAATTCAGTCTAGAAATAAATGTGCCAAATTATATCGAAATCGGTTCAGATTTGGATATAGCTCCCATATATATGTTCGCCCGATTTCACGTATGCGATGTACCAATCACGCTATATACGTCCGATTTTAATGAAATTTGGGATGTTTGACTGAATTTGGTATAGAAATAAGTGTGCCAAATTATATAGAAATCGGTTCTGATTTGGATATAGCTCCCATATATATTTTCGGCCGATTTCACGTATTTTCTGTACCAAACACGCTATATATTTCCGATTTCGATGAAATTTGGAATGTGTGACTGAATTCAGTCTAGAAATAAATGTGCCAAATTATATCGAAATCGGTTCAGATTTGGATATAGCACCCATATATATTTTCGGCCGATTTCGCGTATTTGCTGCTCCAAACACGCTATATAAGTCGGATTTCAATGATATTTGGAATGTGTGACTGAATTCGGTCTGGAAATAAATGTGCCAAATTATATCAAAATCGGTTTAGATCTGGATATAGCTCCGATTTATATTTTACATATTCACAGTGGTGTAGGGTTTATGTAGTCGGCCCCGCCCGACTTTGATCCTTTCCTTACTGGTTTTTTAACTACAAAAGCGCAGCTCAAAAAGCGCAGCTCAAGGTAAAACGACCCAAAGAGAGTTTTAATTTTCAATGTAAAACCATGTAAAGTTCGGAGATCGGTTCCAGGGTTAAGGAAATGCTAATTTTTCAAAAAAGAAAATTAATGTAAAAGACAGCTTTCTTTCGCTACATATTGGTCAAATGTTTCTTGACCAGTTATTCTCAACCAAAAATGTCCTTGTAGCAACACATATTTCTAGCTACCGACTAGGACACTCCTTTTTCAGTCTGCATCGTTTTTATACACTCAGCCTTTAGGCTAAACATACCCTCGTTACGATTTGACATGGCCAAAAGGTGGATATTACACACAGGGGACCTAATTATTCTACCGATATATCCAACCAACACCGTCTACAAAATTAAAATACATAATCCATCATTTAAGAGTATTACATTTTATTGGCATTTTAAAACGATTCGAGAAGTGGGCTTAACTTCCGATATAACTCATCTTCGAACTCTATTTGAGTTTAAGAGAAATTTAACATATGCTAAGGTTGGACCAATGCCAGATATTTCTTTCGATAATTGTCATGTCCACGAATCATTTGTGCTGGTTAGAGCTTGCCCACAAAAAACAATATAACATAGTAATCCGTAATCAGTTACAGTAACATGGACTAGCTTCGTTTTAACGGAAACGTACAATTCTCAAACTGTTCTGAACTGCACTTAAGCACAGATAGGCCGCCGCGATTGAGTAATACAACCCCGACTGAAGCAGTAACAAATAAAATATAATTTAAACAAGTAAAAAAGTATCAGTCGGCTTTGCCGACAGAGATACACTACATACAGATCGAATGTATTTAGAGTCTTTTCAGAATTTTGAGTCCCATTTGGAACGTTTGAACTTACAGATATAATGTAGATTAGGATTAAAGTTCAAAAGTGTTGTGGAAGAAATGGACCAACATAGCCCATTATGAAAGTGCATCTTATTTTGGGAGTAATATCTTTTCGATAGATATCGCCCCCACTAGTCATTTCAGTGGGTCATCGTATTTGGACCAGTATGCCAGCAAGCATGAACTTGCCCACGGAAAACATAATATCGCTGTAAACAGGACCACAACAAATAGCATCGGTATACATTTCCAAAAGATCTTCGAACAGACCCTAAACTACACTTAAACAAAAATATTGAACTTTTGCAGGGAAGGTACCTTAAGGAGAGGACCAATTTGGGCTATTTTTGGAAGTTCAACTAAATTTGGACAAATTTGTTAGAAAACCCAAAGTTTGGACCAAATTGGTTACCCCGTTCAAGAAAATGTATCTTACCATTTTAGTGAATTTTTTTTAATTTTGGGGAGGAAGTAACGGAATTTTTGGACCAGTATTGCCCATCTAAGAACTGAAACTAAGTTTGGGGCTAAGTTTCCGGGCTACTTTCTCAAGAAGTATTAACTTGCCCCTCAAAAAACTTGTACCATCATAAAGGGGGTCAGCGAATGCAAGGTGCTTCAACAAAAATCAAAGTGATTCGAGAATAGGTCTTAAAGTAAACTTATACGAAATTTAGTGTGGGAGGTACCCGAAGGAGTGGACAAATATAGTCTGTATTGAAACCTGATCTATACCTGGTAGACATATTAGGATGTGTAAAGTATGGACCAAATCGGTCACTACCTTCAAGGGTTATCGTACGCACAAATTTTCCGAATATTTTTGAACTTTTGTGGGAGAGGACCGACATGGCTTATCTTCGAACTTATACTAAGTTTGGACAAAATATTATGAAGGCCAAGTTTTGGATCGAATCGGCAGATCCGTTCGAGAGTTATCTTGCGCTCCAACCACTACACACGGTGTCATAGGGGTTGTTTGAACCTTTCAGGCTATTTTCTTAGGAAGTAGGGTTTTGCACCTGATGAAGCTTGTACCGCCGTATGGGGGGCTGTGAACACAAGATGCTAGAACAAAAATCAAACCGATTTGAGAGCAGGTCCTAAACTGAACTTTTCCGAAATTTTGTGTGGGGGGTACCCGAAGGCGTGGACCGATTGAGTCCATATTGTAACCTCATCTAAGTTTGGTAGAAATTTCACGATGTGCAAATCGGTAATTTCCTTCAAGAGTTGTCGTGCACACAAATTTTCCGAACATTTTCGAACAGTTGTGGCGGAGGTACCGGAATTAGTGAACCGATATAACCCATCTTCGAACTTAAACTAAGTTTTTAGAAAATATTGCGAAAGCCAAATTTTGGACCAAATCGGTTCATCCGATCGAGAGTTATCGTGCGCACCAGCCAGCCAGACAGAAGACTGACGGACATTGTTAAATCGACTCCAAATTGTCTGAAACACATTTCGTCCAAACATACTTGGGGTCTAAAACCATTATTTCGATGAGGCACATTTTGCCCGTATGAAAGTATATATCACGAATATTGTCAATTATTTCATATTCCATTTCAGAAAAAATGATAATTTTTTTCGCGCTACATCAATGATTTTTGATATGTAGGTTAAGAAAGAAATTCCCAGAACGAATCTGGTCGCGAGCGAATTTTTGGTTGTTGCGGACAAAAGTTATGGCGCTTTTATTTCGCTTTTTAAGAAAGAAAATATTATAAAAACGCTAATTATTTTAATGAGCACCATTGTTACAAAAAAGTTCTCTCGAAGTGACTTCAGCGAGTGGATTTCATAATACCTGCAAAATGTTCCACAGAATTCGCGTAATGTACATAAAATTGATAAATTATTGAATATAAGGCAACTTTTTTCAAAATTAAGGACCATTTAGTGGTCATAAAATTACATAAAAATTTGTTGTGGATCAAAACTTCACAGCGAATCAAATGAGACTACAATCGTACAGTTTGATGTTATAGTTTTGATGTTGCAGCCAAAATAAGCACATATTTCGGTCAAAAAAGAATTTTTTGTTTGAAAAAAATATATTTTTTCACATGCATTATGTAGTAGAAATATTGGAAAAATCTATAGGGATACTTCCTTAATTTTGCTTAAATCTCCCAATAAAATAGACGGATTTTGCTTTATTGGCATTCATATTAAAGCTTTCCCATTAGGGAAGGTAATTGGGTTGATGAGGATATATCTCAAAGCTTCTGAAATGGAAACAGAGGTCAAATAACCCATTTTAGTTTATATGCATTTTAAAATACGTGTAATTCGCGTAATTATCAAAATCATTTTGTCCGCATGTGATTTTCGTATACAGCAAGACCATATCTTTTAATTTGTATATATTTTTCGAAATTTACATTGAAGGCTAAGATGTAGCATCGTAGCAACCTATAAAATATCGCTAATTTGCGCAAAGTGCATACAATTTTTGTCCGCATCCGATTTCAGTGTTCACCATGAAAATCTATATCGATATATATCTATTACAAGGCGATCAATCAAGAACCGTGGATGTAGCATCACACACTATTTTTTGGGATAAAATAAATCTAGCTCCCTTATCAGTGAAGTTTTCAAATCTATGTTTCCGCTAAAACGAAGATGCTGTACTAGTTGTTTCATTGCAGTGGAAACGAACCGCAGAAAACGCGATAAAATACGCGATATTTCCAAAAACAATTTCAGATGATTTTTCTACATTGGAATTTCTCGTAACTCGTGTTTTAGTAGATGGATTTTCACGGGGAATGATTTATTGGATCTGGAACGTAAACAACTAAAATGTGCAATCAAGTACGAAGAAATCGAATGACAATTGTTAAAATTAGGTCCGAAAAATATGATTTTTAGAAAAATGTTCGCACAGAATTTCAGCATTTCGATGCAGATTTCAATGAAGCTGTGCATACTACATTCACAATATACATATGTATCAAATAACTCAGAATCGCAAGTACTACAATCATATATATGATTTTTTGAAAAACCTGTTTGCGGAATGAAATTAGAAGAAAATTTCAAAAAACACTGTAAATCTGGCTTCAAAATGTCAGCATCATTTAATGGTAGAAGCAGACGAAATTTTGAAATGTAGTACATTAGTGAGATGATCCCTATTTAGTTTGCTTCTGCTTTTACTTTGACAGGAAACTCGAGAAAAGTGTGGTTTACTCACAAATAGAGAGAAAACAAAAAAAGACATGGTGGCTTCAACCCATTTTCACCAATTTTTTAACATAAATATAGCCACAGCTTCCACGCAAATTATCTTTTAAGGCCAATATTTTTTGTCACGTCCAAAAACATCTCATTTTAGCCAAAAACATTTAATTTTTATAATACACAATCACAAGTCGCGTGTTCTAAAAGGGTAAACCTTGGCTTCAGCTATGTTAAATTTTCAAAAATATTGGTGATATACCCTCGTTAGCATAAATGCTGAGGGTATAACTATATAACGTAGTAATAAGTACAACAAGGACTAGCTTCGTTTTCACGGTCCGCAGTATCCGAACATAGTTTGTCGAAGGTATCTGTAGAGAATACATAAGGAATGGACATCTCAGCGATACGAACTTAGCGAGTTTCTAACTTAACAACTTTCTGACGCACATTTCTGATCGTGAAAATGTGTGTATACTAAGAGTATGACTTTTAAACGTAATCATATTTTGCCGAGTTTTTACTTATGTATAATATCTAATAACACGGTGCTACAAAAGTTGACTAAAAATATTCAAGTGTTCTGATGCAAAAATTCTATTGTGTTCTACGAAAATACTTTTGGTTTCTGTAGGTCACTTCGTTTTATTATCTTATAATGGCAAATGTAGTCAAAAAGGGGGTTTCTATGTTTTTCAAAATAAAACGGTCATAACTTCTATTTTTAACAACGGACTTCTATTCATAGGAGCGAGTAATATCTTTCGTAAAAGCCATTAAAAAATAAATCGAGTATGCTTTATTTTTGCTCACCACTTGCGAAGTATATTTCAGACTTGCTAGTTTTTACTCGCGAGTGAAAAGTGTTTGCGAGTACGAGTTCTTGAAGAGTACGAGTTTTGCAAAAAAAAAAAAAAAAAAAAAAAACGAGTGGCAGTGAAAATGCTCGAAATAGAGTACCAGTTTATTCGAAGAGTAAAATCGAGTAGGATAAATGTATTTATGTTTGGATTGTTTGTGTGTTCGTGTGTGTGTGGTAGCGAACAGTTTTTAATGTTGCTGGACTGAATATGAAAAGGGCAAGTTGTTCGGAAGTTCAGAGGAGGCTGGTCGGAGGTTTGGAACCGGATGGTCGGAGGTTGTTCGAAAAAAAGGTTTTTCAGAGGATGGCGGTCGGAGGAGGTTCCGACTCTCCCACCACCCTCTTCGAAAAACCCACTTCCGAACAACCTCCTCCGGCCATCCTCCTCCGAAACTGCGACTCTGAACCTCTGAACCTCCGAACAAACGGCCAAAAATAAATACATTTTTTACTCGATTTTACTCTTCGAGTAAACTCGTACTCTATTTCGAGTATTTTCACTACCACTCTTATTTTTAAACCAGAAGTACTCTCGAGTACTGTCAAATAAAACAAAAGAATGGATAGCAAACTCACGTACTCTTCGAGTACTCCCACTCGCAGGTACTTTTCACTCGCGAGTGAATCCCACTTCGAGTAATCCCACTTGCGAGTACATTTCACTCACGAGTAAAAACGAGCAAATCGGATCTCTGGTTATAGCCGCCATATAACGGTGCCTCCCGATTTCAGGTATTTTCACGTTTTAGGGTTCTCCATGATTAGGAAAAGTTTCTACAAAAATTATGGAGATAAATCCATGTTTTTTTTTTTCAAAATAAACCTCAAAATAACTGAAATCGGGTGGTACCGTTATATGGGGTCTAGAAAAAAACCCGGACCCTATGTCCATAATCTTTAGTGGAGAAGTTTCTTGCTCACTGGAAACCCCAAAATGTCAAATTATAGCTAAATAGATCTGAAAATGTAGCTAAAATCCTGAAATTACCTGAAATCGGACGGTACCGTTATATAGGGGCTATACCAAAACGTGGACCGATAAAGTTAATCTTCTATCTTGACCTGCCCCGAAACAAAAAAAAAAACACCGTTTCAAAATTTCAGCGACCTATCTGAATTGTGGTGGATGCTAGTGTGATTACCACAGACGGACGGAGGAACGGACTTGCATAAAAACCCAAAAAGTAAAAACACAACAAATTACATAGCTTATCTATTTCTCAACCGATTTCATTACTTTTCCCCCTTTTTGAAAGGTGACTTAATTCATTTTTTGGTACAAATAAATGATTATCCTAAGTAGCCCAGAGCATGAAGATATTAATTTTACCGTTTTTTGATGTTTTTGCGCACTTCAACCGCTATCACTTTGCCATTTGTTTATCGATTTCAAAACTCCCATTTTTTATTTTTTTTTTTGATGATTGTCATTAGATCGGCATTACACCTTTAGTAGAGATCGGAATAAAATGTTCAATTATCTGTTTGTCGATATTATTGAAAAGTTGAAAGCCCCGTTAGCTTTACCAATTGTATTTGCGATGTCCGCTTCTGCTTGTAATTATGCTTCCAAGATAACAGCATTTATCCGCGAATTCGATGGATTCGTCTCCCATAAAAACGGATTTGAGTTTACGAATTTTATCTTTATTGCTCGAAGTATAAAAGTAAGCAAAGAAAAAAGTTCAATGAGGAAGTTTTTCCTTGGCAACCTCACACAACTCCGACGAAACGCTATCCAAATAAAAAACGCCACAATGTTTCTAATTGAAGACACTGGCACGACGTGTGTTGTTTTTGCTGTAAAGCAGACCAACCAAATTTTGGTGTGTGCATTCGTTGAAATTCGACGACACATACTAGTGGAAGAGGTTTGAATTGTTTTCGTAGACACTTTCGTCGGAGTTGTGTGAGGTTGCCAAGGAAAAACTTCTCATTAAACTTTTTTTTTTGGTTACCTTTATACTTCGAGCTGACGATTGATGTTTGGGTATAAAAAGTTTCTTGTTGAAGAAGTTATTGGAAAATAACTTCGGTGGAGAATATCCACACACAAGAAACAAGGAAACTGATGAGATCCAGTGGCGTGGATCGAAACTATAGTATTCCCTGCCTTACCCCTTGGCGAACAATGCCAAACCTTTTCCACTAATAAACTAGTTGTTTTAAAATATTAAAACAACAACAATGGGATTAAGCCAGACTATTTTGAAAAAACAAAATTTATGTATACTTATAAAAAAAACTTATTTCTAAGTTTGCATTTAGCCTCTTATAAAGTTTACTAAGCCTCTATAAATACCCCCACTCTTAACATTGGTTTACAGGCATACATTTAAATGGTTCAAAATATGTGCTTTTTATCAAAATAATAAAAATTTGATTTATTAGATGGCGATGAAAACAATCACAATTTGTGAATCACATTCATTGCCGACCAAAAGGCATTCGCAGCGATGCAGAGAGCACACAAAGAGTCACACAACATAGCAGACATATTTGGCGGGGTGCGAATTTTGTTTGCAAATAATTTATACATTTTTAACAAAATGATTTTTGCAATGCAAAAACTGCACTGTCTGTCTGAACGTCTGTCCGTTTATACGTCCATCTATACAGCTGCTGTCAGTGGCAACATAATTCACACATTTGAGTAGCAGTGACTTGGCGGCTAACACCGTCTGTCGGCAATAATTTTTCGTATTGTTTGCAGTATTTGCTTGTTTTGTATTTACCGCTGTTGTTCTTAATGTTTTGCAGTTGTTGTTGTCTTTATGAGAAAATAATACAAATTATTTGCAATTCTTTATTCGCGCATTACTCATACGCACCTGTGAGCAACATTTAACAGAACTAAGCCAAAACAAACGCTAACAACAAACACACAAATTGATTGGCATGCCTAGCGGTCAAAGCGAGAGAATAACACCAGACGCACTTTCTTTTATCATTGGCAACTGACAAACCGACTGACTGGCCATCGACCACCGCCACACTTGGCCACCATATTTATACCTCTGATTTGTTTTGATCAATCCATGAAGAGGAAGATGTCGAAGAGGAGAATAGGTAGACAGAGACGAGGCATGAAAAGCATGCGGCAAGTCGCGTCTAATGCTGTCACCTCAAAAGAATAAACAATTGACATTTTGCGTTAAATTTTCACAACAGTCGTGTGAGCAGACAGATATTCGTCTGTCCAACCCCACCAACTGTCTGCGTGTGTACACGGACGGCCGGCATCATTTATTTTTCAGATTTCATTGACCGCTCACAGATAGTTTCTGTCGCTTTTCCCTTTCGGTTTCGAATGAATTCTTGCCACACCAACGAAATGAACGAAAGCAAAACTAATTGCCAAAAAACATAAACTACGAACGATTGACAAGCAGCTGCTGCTAAATTATTTGTTTTTAAATAAATATCGATGGGCAAAAATCACAACTATTAATTTTGTGTTTTTATTTTCTTTTTAATAGGCGAATAGAAAAAGAGAAATTTCAAGAAATCGTTTATCTTTAGTTTTGATTTTCTAATGTCCTATGTTTTTGGTGCTAGAGTGTGAAAAAGTTGCTGTTCCAAACAAAGGAAGAGGTTGATCCATAAGAACCTTAATATAGTGCCTTTCAGGCATGAATATTTGAGTGCTACCGAATGCGTCCTCAGGTTTTTGGTTAGTGGAAGGTCCAGTAGATATATTGCGAGAGTTTGGCACTCTTTAAACTCTCATAAAACCTCTGAGATTTTCGATCCAACCCTAAGACGAAAATTATAGCCATGTCAATAATTAAGAACTCTCTACAATAAATCGCAAAAGCGTTGGAATGCTCCTTCAGGCAGTTTTGGTATTGAGAATTTGTTCGGAAAATGTCGAGAAATGACACTGCGCTATAAAAGTTGGGTCACTTCCTTTTTATATTAACTTTGTTTTTCTGTTTGTAACACAACGAACTAATCATTTGCGACCCTATAAAGTATATATCGAGCCCTTCCCGCGAAAAAGGTGTAAGCGACAAATGGCCAATTTTACAGAAGACGGTTTTTATTGAATAACTTTTGATCTAACCAAAATTTTTTATTCGATTTTGGTATAGATCCGTTACTGAATCCTATTTACTAAAAAAATGAATCATTTG
This sequence comes from Musca autumnalis, assembly GCF_047663935.1. Classification (NCBI taxonomy): domain Eukaryota; kingdom Metazoa; phylum Arthropoda; class Insecta; order Diptera; family Muscidae; genus Musca; species Musca autumnalis. The sequence continues at coordinate 67,720,942 of NW_027411977.1, read as the reverse complement.
TGGAATATCTTCAATATAACGGTAATTTGTGTCGCTTACATCTTTTTCGTTGTCACGCAATCAGACTATTACATTTAGAAGTGGCGGTTACATTAAAAAAATTATTTGAAACAAATCATTTTAGTGTAAATCACATCTACAATTAAAAAAAATAAAAGATTAAAACGTACTTCTTTTAATGTAGTCGAATAACTACATGGTATGTTAATGTGCAATTTCGCTGTCAACTAAAAATGTAAACAAAACAAAAAGGGCACTTACATCAAAATTGTTTTTGCTCTAATTTCGTAACGGTACATGACGTAGGGGATGAATGATACCAAGCAACGGTCTTGACCGGCTTTAACATGGCAAAGCCCAGGATTTATCTTGGTCCCTCTTTCATCTCAAGTGGACACTGACCTCCCCGTGGTGTCACCTGGGGAACTGCCTATAACACCCGTTTAAGGTAGTGAGCTAACATGTGCCGCGCGTTCACCCATAATAACGTTAAAAACTTGGGTTTGGGCGTCGGGTTAGTAACTCTCCCCTAGAAAAAACAGCCTACTATGAAAAAAAGAAAGAAAAGAAAAACAAACCCCTCTAAAGTTGACAAACCCCGCAAACGTTTTAAGGACCATGATCTGCGAATCTGCACCTGGAATGTTCGCACTCTTTATAGAGAAGGTGCAGTCTTCGCATTGGCAGACGTACTTGAAAAGTACAAGGCCGATATTACTGCCATACAGGAAATACGATGGATTGGGAAAGGCGTCACAACAACACCTAAAGGTGACGCACTGTATTATAGCTGCCATGACGTAAAGCATGAGTTTTGGTTACGGAGACTAAAACATCTGGAATCCAGCTTCACCCCAGTGAATGAAAGACTTGCTGCAATTCGAATAAAAGCTAAATTCTTCAACATCAGCTTTATTTGCGCTCATGCTCCCACTGAAGAAAAGGACGAACAGACCAAAGATATATTTTACGAGCGCTTAGAGGAAACATATGACCGTTGCCCTGCCCATGACATTAAAATTATTCTAGGCGATTTTAATGCCAAAATTGGAAAGGAGAATATTTTTCGCCCAACAGTCGGGAAATTCAGTCTCCACAGTGAAACATCTGAGAATGGTATGAGGCTGATAGACTTTGCAGCTGCAAAAAACCTGGTAGTTAGCAGTACCAGATTTAATCATCTCGATATTCATAAGGGCACCTGGCTGTCTCCTGATCAAAGAACAAGAAATCAGATTGATCATACTGTGATAGATGGAAGACATTCATCGAGCGTGTTGGATGTACGATCGTTCCGAGGCGCAAACATTGATTCGGACCACTATCTTGTTGCAGCAAAGGTACGTACCCGTCTAAACGTTGCAAATAAAGCACGAACAGACACAACGCGGAAGTTGGACATCGATAGGCTGCAAACACAACAGATAGCATAACAACGCAATGGCAAAATATTGCGCACTCCATGCAAACAGCCGCAAAATCCATACTTGGATTCCAGAGACCTCCACAAAGGAATTCATGGTATGACCAGGAGTGTCGTGCTGCTACCGAAGAGAAAATGCGGCATATAGAGTTACTTTACAATCAGTAGCAACGCGTAGCGCACGAGAGAGATATCGGGAGAAAAGGAGAGAAGATAAACGTCTTTTCCGCAAGAAAAAGAGAGAAATGGAAAAGCGGTAGTGTGAAAAAATCGAGATGTACAGGAGCCAGAATGAAGTCCGAAAATTCTACCAAAGAGTGAAACATCAAACAGATGGCTTTGGTACAGGCACATCCTCCTGTAGAGACCAGCAAGGTAATCTGGTAACAGATACAGATAGCGTGCTCAGGATATGGAAGGAACATTTCTCCAATCTGCTGGTATCCAATAGTAGCGAAGACGATGATACCACAGATCCAATCCCAAAAGATGGTATAGAATGTATACCGCCCGTCCAAGATGAGGTAAAAACAGCAATCAACCGGCTGAAGAATAATAAAGCAGCAGGAGCCGATGGCTTACCAGCCGAGCTGTTTAAAACCGGAGGCGACGCGCTGATAAGGTGTATGCATCAGCTAGTTAGCACCATCTGGCAGGAAGAACGCGTACCCGACGATTGGAACCTGAGCATCCTATGTCCCGTCCACAAGAAAGGAGATAAGACTGTATGCTCCAACTATAGGGGCATAAGTCTTCTCCCTATTGCCTATAAGATAGTGTCAGGGATATTGTGCGAACGACTAAAGCCAATGGTCAACGAAATAATTGGACCATACCAATGTGGCTTTAGACCTGGCAGGTCCACCATTGGCCAGATATTTACCCTGCGACAAATCCTGGAGAAGACCCAAGAGATGCAGATCGACACATTTCACCTTTTTGTCGATTATAAAGCAGCATTCGACAGTCCCCTCCGATCAAAGGTATTCCACGCAATGTCTGAATTTGGTATACCCGCAAAGCTCATCCGGCTTTGTAAGATGACTTTAACTGATACTAGGTCCTCAGTTAAAATTGGAAAGAACCTCTCCGAAGAATTTTGTACCAAAAGAGGTTTCAGACAAGAAGACAGCCTTTCGTGTGACCTATTCAACATTTTGCTGGAAAAGGTAATACGAGATGCAAATGTCAAAAGAAATTGCACAATTTACACCAATAGCCACATGTTACTTGCCTATGCTGATGACATAGACATCATGGGACATCAGTAAAGGAAGTAACTGATACCTTTAGGAAGGTCGAAGCAGAATCTGCGAAAGTGGGTCTGGCGGTAAACGGCGAAAAGACCAAATTGATGGTGTCGACGCGCAAAGCGTCCATAGAGCTCGGACCAACTGTGGAAGTTGGTACCTACAATTTTGAGGTAGTTAAAGACTTCGTCTACCTCGGCACTGCCATAAACACAACAAACAACATCAGTTGTGAAATAAGAAGAAGAATTGTGTTGGCCAACAGATGCTACTATGGTCTAAGTAAGCAATTTAAAAACAAAGCCACATCTCGTCAAACAAAAATAACACTATACCCGAAGCATGGGTACTTGCGCAGGCAGATAAGGCAGTGCTTGGTGTGTTTGAGAGGAAAATTCTTCGAAAGATCTACGGGCCGATTTGGGTTGACGGTGAATATCGACGTCGTATGAACCACGAGCTATATAAGCTATACAAAAACATGAATATAGTTAAACGTATCGAGATGCAACGATTGCGTTGGCTAGGCCATATCATGAGAATGAGCGATGATGAACCCGCTAAAAAGGCGTATGAATACATGCCACATGGCGGTGCACGCAGAATCGGCAGGCCTTAGCTTCGATGGAGCAAACAAGTGGATGAAGAAATGGAAAGGCGCGGTATTCCAAAAAGTCAAGCGAAAAACAGAGAGGAATGGAGATCTTTTCTTAGTTCGGTCTATGGAACAAATGTTCTGTAATGGGCCAACTAAGTAAGTAAGTAAATTAAATACTTCTAAATCGAAAATTAAAATTCTGATTTTTGAAATGTGTCTTTAAACTTCTAAGTTTTTAAAATATTAATTTCATAACTGAAAAAAGTTTATGCTTTTCCGTCAAGGCGTGGATATCTCGGAAACTAGATCAGATAGGAGAAAGCCGACTAGAAATTCAGAAAGAGCATACCGGAAAACCCTAGAAACCACCTGCATCTCAAAAAGTCAAAAATGGCGTATGGAACACTTAAGCATGACACCGACGATATATAGTGGTTGAAGTGTGAACAAGTAGAAAAGTGTTAAGTTAGGCCGGGCCGAAATTTGTATACCCTCCACCATAAAATATTCTGAAGTAAAACGGAGTAATTATTTTGTTTCCTGTCCACAATTTTAGGAGGAGATATTCTGCGACCAATAATACGTAAATAAGGTAAAAAATCATAAACAAGTAAAAAAGTATCAATCGGCTTTGCCGACAGAGATATACCCTCAGGCAGTGTGGATTGAAATACATTTTTTTCCAAAAAAAATATCTTATGTATTTAGGGGGGTTTTCAAAATTTTGGGCATATCAACCGACAAAAATATGGATAAGATTGAAGCTTAAAAATTTGCGGGGATATCGATAGGTAGGGCTTTTTATCACACTAGCCTATGAAAAACATAATATCGCTGTAAACAGGGCCACTAGGAAAACCTTCGGTAAAAATTTCCAAAGTATCCTCGAACCACACAAAAATTTTGAACATTTCATAGGACCCAAATTTGAACATAAAACAAAATCGGTTGCTACGTCTATGAGAAATCGCGCGTACCATTTTCGAACTCTTGTGAGGGAGGTACCGGAAGGAGTGGACCTATAAGCACCACCTTCGAATTTCATCTAATATTAGAAGAAATATTACATGGGCGTAGCCAGGAATAGCTAGATCCTACAAAGTAGTCCATTTGTATGCAAAAAATTATAAATATTACGAAAAACAAGCATTTCCTTTCGGGCGGATTTCTCAAGAAGTATGGACTTGCCCCTGAAATTTTACTTCGTTAATTGAGGCAGCGAATGCAAGTTGCTTCAAAAAATTGAAGTGATTCGAGAGCAGGTCTTTAAGTGAATTTATCCAAAATTTTATGTGATAGGTACCCGAAGGCTATTTTTTTAGTATGGACTTGCCCCTGATAAATCTTGTACCGTCGTATGGGTGGCAGTGAATATAAGTTGCTACAACAAAAATCAAAGCGATTCGAGAGCAAGTTCTAAACTGAACTTTTCCGAAATTTTGTGTGGAAGGTACCCGAAGGAGTAGACCGATTGAGTTCATATCGAAACCTCATCTAAGTCTGGTAGAAATTTCACGATGTGCAACGTATGGACCAAATCGGTATTTTCCTTCAAAAGTTATCGTGCGCACAAATTTTCCGAACATTTCCGAACTTTTGTGGGGGAGGTACCGGAAGTAGTGGACCGATATAACCCATCCTCGAACTTAAACTAAGTTTGCACAAAATATTACGAAAACCAAGTTTTGGACTGAATCAGTTAATCCGTTCGAGAGTTATCGTGCGCTCCAGCTAGCCAGACAGATAGACAGACGGACGGACATGGCTACATCAACTCCAAATTGTCTGAAACACATTCCGTCCAAACATACTTGGGGTCTAAAACCATTATTTCGATGAGACACATTTTGCCCGTATGAAAGTGTATATAACGTCGTTAGCATAAATGCTGAGGGTATACAAAACTTTATATGCCAAAATAATCAAAAAACGTGGATAAAAACTTCAAGGTGAAAATAGAGCCTACCGATTTTGACATATGCTCCAGTAGACGTTTTTGCTCAGTACAATCCCAGGAATCAGAAAGGCGACGCGCCCATTAAAATATTTTTCCTTCCATACAAATCGCTACTTTTTAGTGTCTCCGACAAATGTTTCGATGTGTTAAAAGGGGAATGACAAAGTGTATTATATTCTCAATATTATGCTGGAGGGTATGCTTGCTATACAAAAACATGGACCTATGCTGACAGTTTTTGGTTGATTATTTGTGTGACCACTGGGAACCTCAAATGTCGACTTGCAAATAGTTCGGTCGAAATTTGTAGCTAAAATCTTTAAAATACCGAAAAACGGCGGGTACCCTCACATGGCGGCTATACCAAAACATGGGCCTGTATTGACAGTTTTTCGTTGAGATGTTTTGTGACCACTGGGAACCTCAAACGTCAAATTACAGGTAGTTCGGTGGCAAAATGTAGCTACAATCCTCAAAATACCGAAACTCGGGAGGTAACCTTATATTGTGGCTGTTTCAAAATGTGGACCTCTGTCTACAGTTTTTGAAGGTGATATTTTGTGATCACTAGGAACCTCAACTGTCAATTAGTTCAGTCAAAAATATTTGCTAAAATCCTTAAAATCGCGAGGTTCCGTTACATGGGGGCTATATCAAAATGTGGTCCTCTGTTGACAGTGTTTAGTGGAGATTTTTTGTGATCACTAGGTACCTCAACTGTAGTTCGGTGAACATTTTTAGCTAAAATCCTCAAAATACCAAAAATCGACAGGTGCCGTTATATGGGGGCTATAGCAAAACATGGACCTATGTTGACAGTTTTAGGTGGAGATGTTTTGTGATTGATAGGAACCTCAATTGTCAAATTACAGGTAGTTTGGTCAAAAATTGTAGCTAAAATCCTCAAAATACCGAAAGTCGGGAGGTACCGTTATATGGGGGCTATACCAAAGCATCGGCCTATGTTGATGGTTTTTTGTAGAGATAATTTGTGACCACTGGGAACCCCAAACGTGAAATTACAGGTAGTTCGGTCAAAAAATGTAGATAAAATCCCCAAAATACCGAAGATCAGGAGATGCCCTTATGGGGGCTATTCCAAAACATGAACCTATGTTTACAGTTTTCGGTGGAGATGTTTAGCAATCACTAGGAACCTAAACTGTCAAATTACAGGTAGTTCGTCCAAAAATATTTGTTAAAATCCTCAAAATACCGAAAATCGGGATGTACCGTTATATGGGGGCTATACCAAAACATGGACCTATGTTGACGGTTTTTAGTGGAGATATTTTGTGACCACTGGGAACGCCAAACGTGAAATTACAGGTAGTTCGGTCAAAAAATTTAGATAAAAAGACACTCGGGTGCAAAAATATAGCGCTCTAGTTCAATTATTGCGAACGCTAGAGTGATTACAACAGACGGACATGGCTAGATCGCCTTAGAATGTTATACTGATCAAGAATATATATACTTTATTGTTCGAAAATGATTAGTTCGATGTGTTACAAACAGATAAACAAACTTAATATACCCTCCATACTATGGTGGAGGGTATAACAAGTAATGGTGTAGTTATGCCCAAAACGGTAACAATTCCAAAACGATCCTCAAACAGACCTTCAACTGTACTTAAGAGAAAATTTTGAATTTTTGGTGGGAAAGGTGTTGTACGATATTGACCATATTGAAAGCAACTTCAAACTGTAGATCCAGATCGGAAGAAATTCTATGATGTGCAAAGTTTCGGCCATTAATTAGTTATCGTGCCCAGAGTGCGTAACCGTTTGTTATCTTTACGTCCGAACATCAGCTTTTTATACCCTCAGCATTTATGCTAACGAGGGTATATACACTTTCATACGGGCAAAATGTGCCTCATCGAAATAATGGTTTTAGACCCCAAGTATGTTTGGACGAAATGTGTTTCAAGCAATTTGGAGTCGATTGAGCAATGTCCGTCTGTCTGTCTGGCTGGCTGGTTGGAGCGCACGATAACTCTCGTACGGATAAACCGATTCGGTTCAAATTATGGCTTTCGTAATATTTTACCCAAACTTAGTTTAAGTTCGTAGATGGGCTATATCGATCCATTCCTTCTGGTACCTCCCCCAACAAAAGTTCGAAAATGTTCGGAAAATTTGTGCGCACGATAACTCTTGAAGGGAGTAACCAATTTGGTCCATACTTTGCCCATCGTGAAATGTGTACCGGACTTAGATAAGGTTTCAATATGGACTCAATCGGACCACTCCATCGGGTACCTCCCACACAAAATTTCGGAAAACTTGTATTCACTGCCCTCCATACGACGGTATAAGTTTCATCAGGGGCAAGTCCATACTTCCTAAGCAAATAGTCTGAAAGGTGCAAAAAACCCTATGACACCGTGTGTAGTGGTTGGAGCGCAACATAAATCTAGAACGGATCTGCCGATTCGGTCCAAAATTTGACCTTCGTAATATTTTGTCCAAACATAGTTTAAGTTCGAAGATAAACCATATAGGTCCACTGCTTCAGGTACCTCCCTCACAAAAGTTCAAAAATGTTCGGAAAAATTGTGCGCACGATAATTCGTGAAGAGAGTGACCGATGTAATCCCTACTCTGCACATTATAATATATCTACCAGATATAGATCAGATACAACTTCTAAAATGGCTCATATCGGTCCTCCTTACGCGTACCTCCCCCACAAAAGTTCAACATTTGTGTCTTAGTGCAGTTAATTCCTAATCCACATTTTTGTCGGCAAGTTCAAATGTCCAAAAAAGGCCATAAAATTCTGAAGAGACCTTAAATACATTCGATCTGTCCGTAGGTGAAAGTTTCACTTCACGTTCGCTGAGGGTATATACCTGTCGGCAAAGCCGACTGACACTTTTTTACTTGATACAAACCAAATACATCCACAAACCAAGTAATACTCTGTAAAGAGTCCGGAAATTCCAGGTATGCTGTCTTTGTCGGGATGAGCTACTAGCTTAACTCTCAACTTGTTTTTATCGTTCTTATGGGAGAAAGCGAGGCAAATTTTAGCTCACTACATTTAAAGGGAGTTAAAGTCAGCTCCCTTGGTGTAACATGGGGAAGTCAATGCCGACTTGAGATGAAAGAGGGACCAAGATAAGTCTTGGTCATGTTAAAACCTGTCAAGACCGTTGCTTGGTATTTTTCATCCCTTACGGCATCCACGATAGAATAAACATCACATATAAAAGGTCTATGAATGATGTCTTTTAGTTGCCCTTTTTGGTGGTGTATGTTGGCATAACTCAAAAATATTTCCACTTTATCTCTCTCCCCTGAAGGATGGAAAATCCTTTAAACTGAACCTTTAATATAAATAATAAAAATTTAGCCAAATTTGAAAACAGAAATAAAATTCAACAAGAATTTGTATAAAACTTTTAATTTAGTATGCCATATTTCTGGCCAGTGTCTGCAGCATGTGTGTTTTCATATATAGATATGTATATAAAATGGTAATAATGCTTAACACCTGTTATTTGTTTAAAATTATGTGTCAATGATTTAAGCCAACCGAGTGTCTGTCAGTTTGGTAGCAGTAAGCGGCAAAAGTCTTCAAATGATTTTTGTTTTTTTTTTCTGTTTCGTTTCATTTATTTGTATACTTCCTATAAACTGTAATCGCATAGTGCAGAGTAGTTGTTGGCCGGACTAGTCTATATTTATTTATATACTTTAGGATTGAAACATTCCAACAGAGTACAAACAACAGACACTCGTCGTCATCCAGGCAGCAGCAACTGGCACTGACATTCTTTGAAATACTTTATGAATGTGGCTGACGGGCTGGATGTTTTGTTGTCGGATTGCCAGCCTACCTCCGGTACACACACATACTCGTACGTTTAAAAGTATTCAATGATCGCGGACATGGATGAATGTTGAATACTTAAAGATTTCTGTTAGCAGTTGTTAATGTTTAACTCATTCGTTTGTGACGTTTTAGCCGATTCATTCACTCACCATATCCCAATTAAATGGCATTGAAAAGATTGATGTGTCTGAATGTGCGCTGCTGTAGGTGTTGTGTGTGTGTGCTTCGTAAATATATTGGGTGTTTCCCGATTGATACAATTTATTTGTAGTACCCTTTGTCAAAAAGATAACAACAAAACAAAAACTTAACACATAAAGTTGTCATTAAGTCCCATTGATTTTATGGTAGAAACATAATGAGACAAAAATATGTAAATGGATTAAAAAGTGAAGTTTTTCTATTTATTGCTTTGAACTAAAGAGATCCTTTCTATTAATTCACAGCAGAAATTTATTTTTTCTCTAATATCACAGACTGCAGATCGATTATATTTTAACTACTTACTTACTTACTTACTTACTTAGCTGGCCCATTACAGAACATTTTTTCTATAGGCCGAACTAAGAAAAGATCTCCAATTCTCTCTATTTGTTGCTTCGCTTTCTGGAATACCGCGCCTTTTCATCTCATCATCCACTTGTTTGCGCCATCTATTCCTTGGCCTGCCAATTCTGCGTGCACCGCCAAGCGGTCCGTGTTTATACACCTTTTTAGCGGGGTCATCATCGCTCATTCTTATGATATGGCCTAGCCAACGCAATCGCTGCATCTCGATACGTTTAACAATATTGATGTCGTTGTACAGCAGGTACAGCTCGTGGTTCATGCGACGTCGATATTCACCGTCAACGCAGATTGGTCCGTAGATCTTTAGAAGAATTTTTCTCTCAAACACACCAAGCACTGCCATGTCTGCTTGCGCAAGTACCCAGGCTTCGGAGCCATACATCAGCACGGGTAGTATCAGTGTTTTGTAGAGCGTTATTTTTGTTTGACGAGATGTGGCTTTGTTTTTAAACTGCTTACTTAAACCAAAGTAGCATCTGTTGGCCAATACAATTCTTCTTTTTATTTCACAACTGATGTCGTTTGTTGTGTTTACGGAGGTGCCGAGGTAGACGAAGTCTTTTACTACCTCAATATTATAGGAACTAACTTCCACAGTCGGTCCGAGCTCAATGGACGCATTGCGCGTCGCCACCATCAACTTGGTCTTTTCACCGTTTACCGCCAGACCCACTTTAGCAGATTCTCCTTCGACCTTCATATCTTTTACAGATCGGTCTATGATGTCTATATTATCAGCATAAGCAAGTAACATGTGACTATTGTTGTAGATTGTGCCACTTCTTTTGACGTTTGCCTCTCGTATAACCTTTTCCAGCAGGATGTTAAAGAGCTCACACGAAAGGCTGTCTCCTTGTCTGAAACCTATTTTGGTACCAAATCCTTCGGAGAGGTTCTTTCCTATTTTAACTGAGGACCTCGTGCAGTTAAAGTCATTTTGCAAAGCCGGATGAGCTTTGCGGGAATCTGCATCTCTTGGGTCTTCTCCAGGATTTGCCGCAGGGTAAATATCTGGTCAATGGTGGACTTGCCAGGTCTAAAGCCGCATTGGTATGGTCCAATTATCTCGTTGACCATAGGCTTTAGTCGTTCGCACAATATCCCTGACACGATCTTGTAGGCAATAGGGAGTAGACTTATGCCCCTATTGTTAAAGCATACAGTCTTATCACCCTTCTTGTGGACTGGACGTAGGATACTCAGGTTCCAATCGTCGGGTACTCGTTCTTCCTGCCAGATGGTGCTAACTAGCTGATGAATACACCTTATCAGCGTGTCGCCTCCGGTTTTGAACAGCTCGGCTGGTAAGCCGTCGGCTCCTGCTGCCTTATTATTCTTCAGCCGATTTATTGCTGTCTTTACCTCATCTTGGCTGGGCGGTATACATTCAATACCATCATCTGGGATTGGGACTGTGGTATCTTCGTCGTCTTCGCTGCTATTGGATACCAACAGTTTTGAAAAATGTTCTTTCCATATCCTGAGTACACTGTCTGTATCAGTTACCAAATTACCTTGCTGGTCTCTACAGGAGGATGTGCCTGTACCAAAGCCATCAGTTTGATGCTTGACTCTTTGGTAGAATTTTCGGACTTCATTCTGGCTCCTGTACATCTCGAGTTTTTCACACTCCCGCTTTTCCATCTCTCTCTTTTTCCTGCGGAAAAGACGTTTCTCCTCTCTCCTTTTCTCCCTGTATCTCTCTCGTGCGCTACGCGTTGCTACGGATTGTAAAGTAGTCCTATATGCCGCATTTTTCTCTTCGGTGGCAGCACGACACTCCTGATCATACCATGGATTCCTTGGTGGAGGCCTCTGGTATCCAAGTATGGATTTTGCGGCTATTTGCATGGAGTGGGCAATGCTTTGCCATTGCGCTGATATGTTATCGGGATGAGTAGTGCTTTGATTAAGCAATTGGACTAGTTGAGTGGAATATGCTGTGGCTATCTGTTGTGATTGCAGCTTACCGATGTCTAACTTTCGTGTTGTGTCTGTTCGTACTTTGTTTTAAGCGGGTACGTACCTTTGCTGCAACAAGGTAGTGGTCCGAATCAATGTTTGCGCCTCGGAACGATCGTACATCCAACACCCTCGATGAATGTCTTCCATCTATTACAACATGATCAATTTCATTTCTTGTTTTCTGATCTGGAGACAGCCAGGTGCCCTTATGAATATCGAGATGATTAAATCTGGTACTGCTAACTACCATGTTTTTTGCAGCTGCAAAGTCTATCAGCCTCATACCATTGTCAGATGTTTCACTGTGGAGGCTGAATTTCCCGACTGTTGGGCCAAAGATATTCTCCTTTCCAATTTTGGCATTAAAATCGCCTAGAATGATTTTAATGTCATGGGCAGGGCAACGGTCATATGTTTCTTCTAAGCGCTCGTAAAATATATCTTTGGTCTGTTCGTCCTTTTCTTCAGTGGAAGCATGAGCGTAAATAAAGCTGATGTTGAAGAATTTAGCTTTTATTCGAATTGCAGCAAGTCTTTCATTCACTGGAGTGAAGCTGGATACCAGATGTTTTAGTCTCCGACTAACTACAAATCCGCAACCAAACTCATGCTTTACGTTATGGCAGCTATAATACAGTGCGTCACCTTTAGGTGTTGTTGTGACGCCTTTCCCAATCCATCGTATTTCCTGTATGGCAGTAATATCGGCCTTGTACTTTTCAAGTACGTCTGCCAATGCGAAGACTGCACCTTCTCTATAGAGAGGCGAACATTCCAGGTGCAGATTCGCAGATCATGGTCCTTAAAACGTTTGCGGGGTTCGTCAACTTTAGAGGGGGTTGTTTTTCTTTTCTTTCGTTTTTACATAGTATGCTGCTTTTTTCTAGGGGAGGGTTACTAGCCCGACGCCCAAACCCAAGTTTTTAACGTTCTTATGGCAGGTGACACCACGGGGAGGTCAGTGTCCACTTGAGATGAAAGAGGGACCAAGATAAATCCTGGGCTTTGCCATGTTAAAACCGGTCAGGACCGTTGCTTGGTATCATCCATCCCCTAGCATATATATGAATTCTTCTTAACGTGGAGTGCGAGGTCATTCATAGAAATTGAAAAACTCAAAAAAATGCGTTGTTGTCTTTTGATTTATACCACCACAATCTGAAGTATTTTGATGAACAATCACGATGCTGAACCTCGAAGGTGCTTACACATGGGAAGTTTTTGCATATCCTGAAACAGCAATGTTTAAAGATGAGAAACAATAAAAAACATGTTAAGGGTTCTTTAAGTTTTGACGATTTTGCTTGGCAAACGCAAGTTCTATCGAAATGGGAGTAGAACAAATCTTGTAGCTGTGAAAATTTTCTACATGTAGAGGTAGAAAATACCAAGCTATGGAATTGATCGGTTTTAACATTGGCAAAGTCAAGAACTTAAACTGATTTCTCTTGCATCACAAGTAGAAATTGTCCCATTAATAATAATTGTTCCCCAAACATCACAGGCAGGACAAGGGAGACACTGTCCCATTGGGAACCCTAAATTCCAAGTTACAGCCAAAGTAGAACGAAGCTATATATAACCAGTAAAGAGATAATCAAAGTCGGGCGGGGCCGATACCCTACATCATTCATTATTCACTATAATTTGGCGAAATTTTTCCTAAATCAAATTCCGTCAAAGAAAACTCAGAAGCTATGGGTTACCAGTGAGACTCTCGAGACAATAAAACACATCAAGCGCCTACGTAATATACTCCTAAGAGCTAAGACAAACGAAGCTAAAACACAAACCAAAGCTGACTACCGTGCCGCTGCAACTACTGTCAAGCGTTTAGCCCGTAGAGACAAGCGTATGTATTACAACAAGCTAGCTGAACAAGCAGAACAAGCTGCTAATATTGGAAATATTCGTGGTGTATAAGAACCATAAACCTAATGAGTGGTAACAATATTAGGCCTATAGCAACAATCAAGGACGAAAATGGACGCGAATTAATCAGCCCTGATGAGCAAATAGACCGCTGGCGTCAATTCTTCAGCACCGAAGAACCAACAGAAACTGAAACACAATCATGTACTAGGTCTATAAAAATATTAACCGTTCTAAAGTCACTCAAAAACGGCAAGGCAGGTGGTCCGGACAACATTCCCTCAGAACTACTTCGGTATGGGGCAGAACCCATTGCGCAAACTATCACTCCAGCTATAAGAGACGTGTGGGAGACAGACAAATGTCCTCCCTAAAGAATGAAAAAATGGCACCATTGGCACAATTCCAAAAAAGGCGATCTCACCCAGTTCAAAAATTGGCGAGGGATAACATTATTAAACGCCATCAGCAAAGTAGTGGCACAACTTCTAGATTCAATTCTACGGAATGAACAGTTTGGTTTTCGACCTGGTCGATCGTGTGCAGATCACATCAATTCCATACGAATCATTATTGAACAGTCTGCTGAATTAAACTCACCTTTGTATCTTTTATTCGTGGATTTCGAACGAGCTTTTGATACTGTTTACCGAGATGCTATGTGGAACGCCCTTATAAAACAATTTTATAGAGACTCCGAAATATCGCCCATATAATCTGGGGTCAGGCAAAACATCTGGCCAATGATAGAATAAGATTTAGAGAGCTTGTCGATGCCCTATCTTCAACATGAATATTTTACGCCTGTTTTTTATGTAATTAATTCACTTTTTATGTAAGATATACAGATGTAAATAAATGACATATATGTGTATAAATTCCGTCAAATTTTTCAAATTTCTTCGAAATTGTGCAGACATGGGATGTTAAGTACCTCAAATTAATGAGATCAGGCAACAATGTATGGGAGCTATAGCCGAATCTGAACCGTTTCCTAAATAATTTGGCTGTCACTAGGTATCCGACAGGCAAAATTGCACCCAATTTGGGCCGAAAATGCTCATAAAACCTTCAAAATACAAGAATCGGGGTGTGCTATTCCTTTGCTATTTTTGGTGAAGAAGTTTTATGCCCACTTTTTAAACCTAAATGCCAATAAAATCCAATCTTCAAAATTTTGGAAGTCGGCTAGGACCGTTACTGGTCCTGGGCCTATACCTGTGCCCTCGTCGTGGCGCATGGAGATATTAGTTTCGCATAATTCGGAGTCGATTTAGCCTCATGCGTCTATCTGCCAGGCTGTTTGGGGCGATTGATAACACCACTAATCGATTTTAACTTTTTAGCAGCGGCACCTTTTACGATGGTCATTTTTGAGGAACACTTCTTCGATCGACATGAAATGCTTTGCTACAGGTTGTGAGCGAGACCCTTTTTACGATGGTACAATATCAGGGTCGCGTCCGCGCTTCCTCGTCTAATAACCCTAAAGTTCTAAAAAAAGCCTATGGTGGCCCCTGCAAAAGTCCAACATTTTTATTATAGCTGCCACGAAACGAAACATGAGCTAGGTGTTGGATTTATGGTAAATCTGAGGCTTAAAAATCTGGTCTCCAGATACACATCGGTTGATAAAAAATTGCCACAATCCGTAAAAAAGCAAAGTTCTTTAACATCAGTCTGATCTTTACCCATGCCTTGACCGAAGAGAAAGACGAACATACCATGGATATATTCTACCAGCGCACGATGGGGCCATTGACAGGTTTTCGAGGCAACAAATCACTGGGGCAAGCTAGACCTTCCAAATTTTGTACAGATGTTTATAATGGGCTTAGAAACTAATATGCCAAATTTGGTTCATATCGGTTCATATATACATATAGCTGCCGTATATATGTTCGCCCGATTTCAAGCAATTGATGGACCAAACACGCAAATTCTGCCCAATTTTTATGCGATTTGGAAAATACCACGGAATTAGGACTACAAATAAGTTTGCCAAGTTATATTGAAATCGGTTCAGATTTTGATATTGCTCCCATATATATTTTCGCCCGATTTTAGGTATTTGGTGCACCAATCCCGCTATGTATGTCCAATCTTGATGAAATGTGAAATGTGTGACGGATTTTGGTCTAGAAACATTTTTGGCAAATCATATTGAAATCGGGTTAGAATTGGATATAGCTCCCATATATATGTTCGCCCAATTTCAGGAAAATGATTGACCAAGCATGCAAATTCCATCAAATTACAATAAAATTTTGAAAATGTTACGGAATTCGGACTACAAATAAGTTTGTCAAGTTATATTGAAATCGGTTCAGATATAGAAATAGCTCCCCTATATACATATGTTCAAATTTCATGGTTTTGTCTGTGGTTTGTTATAAGTTAATAAAAAAGGTTCCAAATTTAGTAAAAATCGGCTAAAATTCCGCCACAAAAGCCAAAGTTTGCGATATCTTTGAAATTATATATTATTATTATATACGTCTATTAAATTTTTCCGAAATCCAATTGGTAACATTAATGGGTTTCCGATTATTCGCCAACCAAAACATAAAAATGTCCATATTTTTAAGTATTACGACATCTGAAATCTGATTTTTACGAAAAGGCGCAGATAGGCGCAGCTAATTTTTTCACAAAATGATAGTACACATTAATACCTTTCACCACATATATATAATATCCTAGATCTACCTAGATCTCAAAAGTTATACTCCAGAGAACACATGGATAACAAAGCAAAATACTCCAAAAAAGACATAACATCTTAACTCAAAAATACATCTACCAAACATAACATTTTTATTATTTGTTAACACTATCTTATTTTACATACCCATTGAAGAGCTTTCCATGTTTAAAAAATAAAAAAATGTTGAAATGTTCTTTTTGGCGCCTAAAATGCTTTTACTACTTATTTATAATGAATGTCGGAAAATGATGCATAAGAAAATATGTCACAATTGCCAGATCAGTATGTCGATATGTGATGTTACCAGATTGATTTATTTTTTATTTTTAGTGATTCAGAGTGTTGGCAATCGAAATCCGTTATTATTTTTTTCAAATTGTTCACTTCAAAAATTGACTTTTTGCCTCGAAAACCTGCTATTGGCCCCATCGTGCAGCGTCTAGAGAGAGCATATGACCACTGCCCTGGCCATGACATTATGATTGGTCCCACGGTCGGCAAGTTAAGCCTTAGTGATATAACATCCGACAAAAGAATGAGGCTAATCGATTTTGAAGCGGCAAAAACCAGGGTAGTGAACTGCACAAGGTTCTAAAAACTTGAAAAGCCCACGTGATGTCTCCAGATGGGAAAATCGGAAGCCAGATCCACCCTCTTCAAACTGCTGCAAAATCTATATTTGGGCCCCAAAAACCTCCACCTAAAAATTCACGATACGAGCAAGAGTGTCGTAAGGCAACATTGTAGCAACCCTGCAGTAGCAACAGAAGCGCCAAGGAAAATATCGGGAGAAAACGATATGGAGAAACACATTTTTAGCAGAAAGAAGGAGGAGCATGAAAAACATGAGTGTGAGAAATTCGAAAAATTTTGGAGTTAGAATGAAGTCAGAAAATTGTACCACTGTGTAAAACACCAGACTAAATGGTATGCTGTAGGCACATTCTCCTGCAAACTGATGAAGTAATCTGGTAACTATTACAGATATCGAACTCGGAATCTGGACACATACCACCTATTTGCCGACTATAAAGTCGAATTCGACAGCCCAATAAAATCAAAGGTGTTCTAAGCCATGTCGAGATCAGTAGTTAACATAGGACAGAACCTCTCCGAGAATTTCAATAGCAAACGAGGTGTCAGACAAAGTAGAGTGAATCGTATGTCCTATAAAATATCTGGTCGGTAAAGTTCATACGAGTTGTTAATGTATATACATTAGACTGGTTTTAACTTAAAGGGAATGAACTGGTAAACATTTCTCATCGATTGGACATTTAGAGTGATTTCGTGAAAATTCGCCTTTGGTTTCATACAAAGTACAATGGAAACTTTGAGGCCCCAGTGGCACGTGTTAATATATTCTGATTGTGCTCAAACTTTGGCAATCTTAAAATCTAACAAAACTAAACACTCTTGGGAGGGTGTCGCATAAAAAAATCCTACAACGATCGGGAGGAAACGTTATATGGAGATATACCAAAACGTGGACCTCTCTTGGTATTTTAGTGGAAATTTTTTTTTGTCCTTGGAAACATCAAATATCAAATTTCAGCTAATTCAGTCAGAAAATGTAGGTAAAAGCCTCAAAACATCTTTAATAGGGAGGTCCTATACTGACAATTTCTAGTGGAGAAGTTTTTTGGACACTGGGAACCTAAAATGTCAAATTTCTGTCTGAAAATGTATCTAAAAGTCTCAAAATAATTTAAATCAAGAGGCAATACACACATTGCAAAAAAGTGGAATTTACTTGTGAACTTTTTCGTCCGATCACAACTTTTAACTTGGATAATCACTGCAAGAGTGCATCGACCACATTAAATCTTTGTATGTTGATAAAGCGCCATCCTATATCACTATGAAAAACTGGTTTAATGAATTCAATCGTGGCCGACACTAGCCAAAAAACGAAGGACCTGAGGGTCGCCTAAAATCGGCCATTGTGCCACAAAAAATTAAGCCGAACGTGAACGGATAAAGCAAGATCGCCATGTTATATACTAAGAGATAGAGGCATTATTGGCCATTTCTTTCACCAACTAACGGAGTTTTCTCGTTAGACAATCGCTCAAAAAGAGGCTCTTGTGGATTGGTGCGAAAAAATTGTAAATAAAGTCTCCTGAGAAATTCGAAAAACGAACAAGAGAAGACAAATCATTCCGCATCATGACAATGCGAGCTCTCCACATCGATTCAAATCAGCGCCTGTTTGAACGGACAAAACGTGGAATTTATGGGTCATTTGCAGTACAGCCCTAACTGTTGATCCAATGACTTTATTTGATTCCAGCATATCAAGAGGCGTGGTCAACGATTTTCGTAGCCAGAAGATGCTGTAAAAGCGTTCGAAAACCATGAGTGGAAAAGAGATTGTACAATTAGTTTGAGCGGATGAATATGCGACTACTTAAGAAAACAATAAAACTATGGTAAATATTCGCGTTTTCATTATTAGGCCAGATAGTTATCGTTCATCCCTCGCATGATCGCAAATGATTAGCTCGGTGTGTTACAAACAGAAAAACAAATCTCATACTCGTACACCTCCATATTATGGTGGAGGGTATAAAATGGTAAAAGCCATCTAAGTAAGTAAGTAAGGCCCATTTCTCGAATTGTGTTGAACATTTTCATAGAGCGTAGTCAGACTCATAATTATATGTTTTTCTTAGGGGAACCAATATATATAGTCAGGGGAATAATTATGCACTGAAAGATAAAGCTTCCATCAATGAAATTTGTCATTGATTTTGAGCCAACGTAGAGCTTCATTGAATAAACGAAAAAAGTTTCATTGAGTTTCATTGAAGTAAAATTAACGAATTTGTTCATTAATGCAATGAAACTCCTTCATTGATACAATGAAACCTCTTCATTAATGCAATGAAACTTCTTCACTGATGCAATGAAAACTTTTCATTATTGCAATGAAACCTTTTCATTAATGCAATGAAATTTCTTCATTAATGTAATGAAATACTTTCATTAATATAATGAAAGATTTTCATTAGTGTAATAAAATATTTTCATTGATGTAAAGAAAAACTTTCATTAATGCAATGAAGCCTTACGTTGCACTATAGGTAATTTGGACAGGTTTTTAGGCAAAAAGTCGATTTTTGCACTTTTAATAACGCGAGTTTTCTAATTTGATTAAAGAAAGAACATGTCAAATACTATGGATGTGCAATTTGTTTTCAAAAATATTCAAATCTCGCGGTATAATTCGAAGTTAAAATCAAAATTTCGAAGACAAAATAAAAAATGTTAAAAAAGTGTTAAACTCAGAGCAGAATTTAAACGCAATTTGTAAGAGTTTGGTAATATTCAAATACAAAGATATGATATTCAGTGGAATAGTGGCGGTGTGTACTTTCTGTTTTAAGAAATAATTTCAGCAGAAGAAATCGTCATATAGGATACAACCTAAGAATTATTTTTTTACAAAATTAAAGTTTTATATTATAGACTTTTACTAAATTGTCCAACTTTGACCGAAATTCTGCTACCGGGAATACTTTCAGCAAAGGGTTCTGTGTCAACTACATAATTAACAAGGTGCGATTTTTTGCGTTTTTTGAGTTATATCACTTTTTTGAAGGTGCCCTCCTTGCAGAAAAATATTTTTTTTTTAATTTTTCGTTTGGTGAAGGAAATAGTAAACACAAAAAAGCATCCGATTTGAACTAAAAAGACATTTTCTTTAAAGAAATATTCACCATGTGTTCCAAAAATGTACAGACGTGTTGTGGTCAACATTTTTGTTAAATATAGCCGTGATATGTTCTAACTAGGGATCATGATTGCGTGATTTATTTGGTCCTTTAAAAAATAATATTTATAAAAATCTTTTCGAGAATCAATATTTTAAACATATCAATGTTTATAAAAATCTTTTGGCGGAGCAGTACTTTAGTTCATTGTAACCGTTTTTCTTTTGTTTTAACCGCGTTCATTGGGTTGGAACGAAAAAAATAGGTAAAATGAGAATAGGGGGTAGGAAAAAAAAGTTGTTCGTTATATCCGGCGTTCGTTATAAACGTGTTCGTCTGTAAAATTCTTATTAAAGCCAACTTTTAAATATCATATGTTAAAATATTTGAAATTCGTCGCTATCCGCTTGTGCTTTAAAGCGGGCCCGAAAATCCTAACAAATTGTAAAAAATTCTACTCGCGGGGTAAAAATTTTTGTTTGTTATAATCGTGGTCGTTTTAAGAAGTTGAATGTGTGTACAAATATTAAGAAAAATTCTTTGGAAACATACAACTTTGTTCGCTATAAACGTAGTTTCTTATAACCTATGTTCGCTATATTCGAATTTTACGTTGTAATTCTTTGTTTTATCTTACTTTTGCATATTAAGCAATAAAAAGGTATAAAAAGCCCACATATCCAAAGCTATTAATTTTTGCCTCAAAAACAGGCCAAATTACCTATAGTGCGTTGGTTCAAAATCAATGGTACATTTCATTGATGTAACGTAAAATTTCATTTATTTTATGATGTCAATGCATTCTCACGTAATGAATAAAAACGAAGCCAATGCTAAATATGTTTAACTCAGTTTATTGCAATTAATTTTGACCTGGGTACAATACGTCATTTTTAATTCCTTAGGTATTAACTGCATACATTAATGAAACCATTGGTCCTTGTCATCTGTAAGTAAAATTGAAAGAATAAACAATTTGCTAACTAAATAACTGGTTTACTACACAATAACTTACCTTCATATTTTGCCGCTGAGTCATCCCCTGTGTACGTCCATGATGTTGGGCTACAACATACAAAATTCACATAAAACAACTGTACACATAAAAACAACTTGAAAGAGTTTTAGTTTAATATTTGTACTTTGTTTTCACATTAAACACTTCATACCTACTTTCAACGAAGTTTATGATCCTATTGGGCGTTGTGTCACCAGTAAGTAAAATTGAGAATCATAAAAAAATGTTAGTAATTTATTTGTCTTTTGTCGCTGGCATTTTCTCCGTCATTCCACTCTTCTTTAGATTTTCTATTGCTTACATCTTTCACAAAGAAAAAAAATAAATAAATGAAAATTCACCTAAATAAACAAATAAATACATAAAACTTAACAGAAACAGTTTACCCAATAATTACATACTTACTTTTCTAAGTTAAAAACACGAATCGTAAAATTTTTTTCATCCGCACTTGGCGGCGTTATAATGTCAACTAAAACAATGTTGTTGAAAATTTGCTGACCAACTTAAGCCAGCGCATTTTGTTTTGCCTAATCGTGTTTTCTGCTTGTTAAACGCACACACGCACATTCCCACCGCACAGCTGGAATTTACTTCATAACAACAATGAAATACATAACAGGGAGCAACAGAGAATAACATACCGAGAGAATAAGCCTAAGCCATAAGTAGAAAAAACGAGACAAACATTTTAATGAGAATGAATATGTATGTATCGGTGGTGCTCAAAATATTTGGTGCACTAGTCTCTCTGAGCGAGTCTTTCCTTTGCTAAACTACGACAGATGAGAATAATGAGATCATATGTTGTTGTTGCAGTCACGTTAACGTATATGGGTGATCTTGGCTGGTATGTATACCAAAGCCAATCGCTAGTAAAGCAAGTAAGGTATTTTTGTACAGTTACGCTGTTAGTGACGCTTCTGCAAATATTCGTGCATACATATGTATGTTTTATGTATGTGATTCTATACACACATATGTATGTACGTGGCATATTTATAAATGTGGTCTGTTTATGATTGTGGAAAATTTAAAACATTTGTTTAATAAAGAAAAATAATTAGAGGAAAAATGATAATATAAGGGTCATAATATAGACAAGATTTCATTATAACAGACACTTTTTTCATTCCGCAAAATAATATTGGGGACTTCAGAAATGTTTCATTTATTTAATGAAACTGTTTCATTTATTTAATGAAACTGTTTAATTTATTTAATGAAAATATTTCATTTATTTAATGAAAATATTTCATTTATTTAATGAAACCATATCATTAATTTTTGGAGCCAACTAAAAACATCAAATATATCCAATTTTGCACAATTTTCTTAAAAGATGTTTGAATACTAGTTTTTTAAGCACATACTATTTAGCATAGTTTCAATACTCACATATTTTTTAAATTTAAAGAAATAAAGAGTTTCATTACATTAATGAAATCCGTTTCATATATTCAATGAAACCAAAAATCATTAAATTTTAGTTAACGTAAGGTTTCATAGCATTAACTAAACATTTCATTGTATTAATGTAACATTTCATAGCATCAATGAAAAGTAATCAATGAAACCCGTTCATTGATACAACGAAGCACTTTTCTTTCAGTGCGTCAACTGTGTACGATACCTTCCCCGCAAAATCCTACAAATTAACGCATGAAACTTCCGAAGCTTCTTCACACAGAAAAAAAAACTGCCTCCCTAACATATGTCCCAAACATTTATTTATTTGCAAACAGTCCCAAACTTAATATATGTTTGGGTCCTGCAAACAAATATATCTTTGGGTGCAAACAAATTATATGTTTGGTGCAAACAAATTATATGTTTGGTGCAAAAAAATACAAACGCAAAAGCCACAAAAAACAAACACATGCACCAGTGGGCTGTTACTGAGAGCAAGGGAGCCTAAATTTCAATGCACACTTGCTCTCAGTAAGCGCTCATTGGCTATTTCCATTATATACACACATTTATAAATGGTGGTTGTTTATTGAAAGGCAAATCAACAACAGACACATAGGTACATACAAAATTCCAAAGAAATATGGATGTACCATATTTCAAATATACATATGTGTGTATCTAATTATCAATATTAAATTCGATTTCTTCTTTGTCCAATTGTCGATTCAATTATAAAATGTACTTGAAATTTAATTTACTAAAAAGCACCACAAAACACTGATTTATTAATTCCCTCACTTTACCGTCTTTACTCTACGATGGTATTCAAAAAAAAAAAAACTGAAGAAAAAAAAACAAGATAATTCATACCAATTTTTTCTTTTCCTCTTCGCTTGCTACGTTAACAACACCAAAACAAGAAACACACGTGTTTGACGTATACACGCCACCAATGCACCAAAGCCCCCTTTTTCGCTTCTATGTCTTCTATTATAACACACACACAGCTCTTTATTATAAAACACTATTCCGTAGTTGCGAGATCATTGTTGTTACTCCCTTTGACAAACATCCTCTCTCCATCCATAAAAAATATGTTCTAACATAAAAAATATGTTAGTACCCAAACAAATAAAATTGAGAAATGTTACAAAATGTTGCAAACATATATTTGTTTGGACACAAACAAATTATTGGTCTGTTCCTTTACTTTTGAAACGTGTAAAACCGGCAAAAGTAGTAAAAGTTGTAAACTGCTCCCATATGAATTGTATGGTGTCAAAAGTAAAGGAGCGCTTTTCGAGTAAAAAGTGGTAAAACTTGAGGATTCTTGCACGTAAAGGAACAGTGCTTATGTTTGGACCCAAACATATTTCTAACATATATTTTTCTGCGTGTTCTGTGCCCTACGAAAATGCTTTAGGTGCCCAACTCCTGTTATTGTTGTTTGGGTAGTCACTCATAGGCTGAACATGTTTAGCTGTCGTCATAGTCGACTGACTCTTTTTATTTGTTTAATTAAAAAAGTTTTGCTTTAAGCGATAAGTCGAAATATGAGGACCTTAACATTGTGAATTTGACAATAAATCTCCATTGATAGCAATAGCAGCTTAACGGTCCAAGCATTTAAACTTTACACCTTAAATGTTTGAACTTCTCATACCCATAAATACATTTGCATCACTGTGCACTAAATATTCGCTCGTGCCGAACACACATTTCCCAAATAATAGTGGAGAGGAACTAAAATATACTCTTCTTATTTTATGTATGATGGCAATTGTTATTACGGCTGATATTGTGTTTTTGGTTTGATGTTAATGTTTTCTGCAGCTACTGTTTATGATCGAAGGTACATACATACAAACAAACAAATATACACCAGTTTTCCACATATTTCCGATCGGCCTTTCAGCAATAGAAAACACAACAATCCACTATCAACATACTGCCAATGCGCTACATAGCCGCCACATGCACGGAAATTGCTTTCAAATATCCAAATAGCGTATCATTTCTATGGCCACAAAATGCTTTGGCCAAACCTCCAATACTTTGTATTCATAAATATGCGTATGAGCGGACCTGACGGCGGATGGTGTATGGACCGGATGGACGGACGGATGTCTGCAATAGATTTGATAGCTTTGGCACAGGTGCGCTACTGTTTAACATGGAAATATTCACAGAACGAAGAGATGGATGTGCGATATACACGTTCACATTGTTATTCATTCATTCAGACAGTCGGACATCATTTAATGGTTGCTTCTTGCTTCACGGTTAATTCATGGCAGCACTTGAGTTAGTTATAATCTTCTGATTGTACTTCTCGCAATCATCATCACTACCACCACCACCACCCAATTGGTATGTGCGAGATAAGTATGTCTAAGTATATCTGTTGTATATTTTATTTTTCTTTGGGTTTTGTTTAATATCATCCATACAGTGGCAGACAGACAGGCAATCAACATAAATATGTTGTTATTAACATCAGCAGCAGTGGCTGCCCTGATCTCATGACGATCGGTTCTGGTGTTTATCACCACCATATAGCCACAACTCAGCCAAACACTTGTTCTTAATAATTTCTTTCAC
This sequence comes from Musca autumnalis, assembly GCF_047663935.1. Lineage (NCBI taxonomy): Eukaryota > Metazoa > Arthropoda > Insecta > Diptera > Muscidae > Musca > Musca autumnalis. Next base: position 67,696,006 of record NW_027411977.1, on the reverse strand, counting down.
CACTTACCCCAAAAAAACGCTATTGCAAAAGCATGAATGGAAAATGGCCGGCCGAACGCCTGGATGAAAAGTGTGCCCCTTTCCATGTGTTGTTTCATAGATCGAATGTGTTCATAATTTACGCCTTTCCACTTTATGTTGTTGAGTTCTGTTTTATGTTGTTGTACTTCACATTTCATTACAGTTCTTTAGGTGATGATCATAAGATCATCACTTGCTCACAAATGAAGACAGCACCACTTTTCCAAACAAATTTTATTATGGACATTTTATTTCAGGTTGCAGTTTGATTAGTACATACACGATGAGGATTGGCAATGAAGATTGCGGGAATGTTAGTGGTGGCGGTGGATATGTATCATCACCGACTTCTAGGGTAATAAATAGGTAATTTGGACACTAGGGTTATGACTTTTTGACATTTTTCCTCAAAAATGATTTCCTGTAGAAGGGATGAATGAATTTTTGCCTATTAATTACTATGCTATCGTTTATTCCATTGAAATATAAAAAAAGTTCACGCACAAATCGATTTTAAAAAAATATTTTTTTGAAAAAAATATACGAAATGAAAAAAAAAATTTTAAAAAAATTATTTTTTGTTACACGAATGAATAATTATAAACCTACTTATAACTATAATAACGTTTATTTCATTCAAATATTAAAAAAGTCGCGAAAAAAGTAACTTTTAAAAAATTTTAAATTTTTTGTTTTTTGTTAAAAAATTATATTTTTGAATAAAAGCGTTTACGACATTTTTACGATTCTCAGAATTGAAGAAAGATAGTGAGAAATAAATTGTATGTCATTTTAATTATCTCATGTGGCTCTAAAGTTTATTTTCAATTATATATCTGTTTTCAGTGACTTCAAAAAATTGTCCATAATTTTGATAAATTAAAATTTTTAAAAAAATTTTAATATCATTTTGTGCGTGAGGTTTTTTCACCGAATCACCTTATAATTAAGATTTTATGTAATCTTATGGCAAAACTCATCACGCTATGATACAGGGATATGAGGTTGTAAAAAAGTCATAACCCTATTGGACACACGTGTTCCACAAATCTAAATTATGGGCTACATATGACGTTTTAATTCATCTACTTACACTGCGCTTCATTAGGACATAACATAAAAATACTGAATAATACGTGTTTTCCTAATTTCTTTCTTAACATAGGAGCCACTATGAAAGGAATCTAGTAACTGACTGGATATTACCAAGCTTTCGGAATCACACATTGGTGGCCATGAGGATTCTACAGACCATTTCTGGACGATGTCATTGAATGTTGAACAAGGTTACTATGGTGTAAGTGGGGCTTTCTTTCGAAAGAATGTATGCGGTTCGATGTCATGATAATGTATGAGGGTGATCATGGCTGATGTATACCACCCAACCAAAGTGAGCTAACCAGGCAGTTGATAGCTACCAGCAGATCAAGAATATATACTTTATAGGGTCTCCGACGAATATTTCGATATGTTGCAAACGGAATGGCAAAGTTACTTACTTATACCCTCCATATTATGGTGGAGGGTATAAATATTAGCACCGACGTAGTCAGGGGGGGGGCCCGGGGGGCCCGGGCCCCCCCGAAATGATTTTAGTTCCCTTAGGATATTAGCTTATGATACACATTTTTTAATTTTTGAGTAAAATTTTAAACTGTTTTAAATTGTTCAAGAAATATGTAAAGTTCTTGGAAGCATTACAGAGAATTATTTAACTTCATTGGTATACTTATTGTCCAACCTATTTGAAAATATAAAAATAATGAACAAGTTAGGCTTTTTGAGCAATTTTATGCATAGTTCTTGTTAAGTTTTAAGGTGTTGTTTAAGCGTTCAATCGGACTGTAACTGTTACTGAGTTCAGAACAAAACGTTTATTTGTATTTATTGAACGTTTGTAACATATTACGCCTATGACTTTGGCTTATAAACAACATCCAGAAAAAGCATTTTTGCGATATTTTGTTTTTGAAATTTTTTTATAAGAGCAATTCAACAATAGAAGATAAAACCGTTGCTTAATCTTTGTGGTTTTAAGTGTTTGTATATTTTCTCTAACACGTTCTTATAATGAACTATTTTGAAATTCATAACAATTACAATTTCTTTATTATGTTAGGAATTTGCAATAAAAAACTATATCAATCATTTTTTATGATATAATTTCTGTTCCACCGCAGTGTCGTAAATGTCTATTGGACAAAAGGATGTTTCTGTCGAATTTTTATGTTTTGTTTGACTTTCCGAATGTTAATAAAATCTAGATTTTTGAGCTTGAGGTCAATGTTTATATTTTACTAGCTGAACCCGGTGCGCTTCGCTACCCCGAATAAGATAAAATATATTTTGACAAATTAATTTGTAGGCCTAGGCTAGGCTGTAGGCTATATCAAAATCTGAACCGATTTCAATATAATTTGCAAAATTTATTTCTAGACCCAATTCCGCCACACATTCCAAATTTCATTGAAATTGGACATATATAGCGTTGTGGTGATTATGATACGAAGGGGAATTAATAGTGCCTGCCTATCAAATTTTACCGGCGCTTACAAACGCCACTGGTAATCTACTTTGTTTGCAGGCACACAATAGTGCCAATGCAATTGTGGTTTCAGCACTACCAGAGTGCTAATTAAAAGAGGTGTTTTTCTTGGTGCCAATAAATCGGCAGTAAAAACTTTATTGATTTATTTTACAAAATTTCAGTTCTTATATATCTAAATAACGGTATTTCCTTAATCCTCTTTTCCTTATATTCTATCATCCTTAATTGTAAACATTAATTGTTGTTATTAGAACAACTGATTGAAACAGCTGATTAAAACTGCTGATTAACCAGCTGATGATTGGGATCTATAGGGATTTATGGACGCGCGTATCGGTTACAATCGATATCACTACAGCGTGTTTAATGTATAAAATACATGAAATCAGCCGAAAATATATATGGGCGCTATATCCAAATCTGAACCGACTTCAATATAATTTGGCAAATTTATTTCTAGACCAAATTCCTGCACACATCAAAAGTTTGGAGACATTATCTGTTACCATTCTATAGATATTTGCATAAAAAATCTAAATTTTTTTGGAGGTACCTCCGATTCTGATGCTATATCACCGGATCAACTCGGAATTTCAGAAATGTTTATAGCCTATGTTACTTTCAGGCAATGTAGTGATATATCCTAAAAATTTGAGGAAGATCAGTTCAGCGGTTTTTGAGTCCATAAACTTCAAACAACCAAACAAACGTACAAACATTTTTCTACTTTATATATATTGATGATTTGTTACATATTTCCAATATTTTAAAATTACAATGAATTTCATCTTCAGGGATTTTTCTGTCGATTACTCTTTGAATAAAACCAGAAGAAAACGTCATAGAAACCCACAGCAATTGTATTTTGGGAAGTACATTCAATGGATGCACATTTCAAGAAATGTTAATTTTTCCTCCAACGGTAAAGGACTTTGTGACGACAAACGAAATCCAAAAGCTGATCGGAAACCGGCTCTTCTGTGTCAAAATCTCAACAAGTACCACTCGACTTTGCGGACAGGAATATACCCCGAACATGTGTGAATTGAAATTTGCATCTATAGACAGATCGAATAGCAGCTACAGAGCCAAAATCCTTAAACCCAAAAACTATGTATTAGGAGATTTTCAGAAAATTTTAGCCATTTTCGTACGTATGAACTTGCAAACAAAATATGGATTTGTATCATTCATCACAAGTGTTGCGGAGGAGGTATGGAGAAATGGACCGGGCCGATATAGTTCATGTTGGGAGTAGATCTTATTTTGGGAGTCATTCCTTTTAAAAGATATTGTGCCCACCAGTCATTTCAGTTCGCCACAGTATAATTTTCACCTTTTGACCCTTATGTCACGAAATATGGACTTGCCCACGAAAAACATAATACTGCTCTAAACATAAGGAATACCTTCAGTAAAAACGTCTAAAGATCATCAAATAGACCTTAAACGGCACTTAAACAACTATTGAAGGTTTGTGAGGAAGGTACCCCAGTATGGCCCATTTTCGAATAAAAACTAACTTTGGAAAAAATATTACTAAATCCAAAGTTTGGACCAAATCTGTTGCTCCGTTCAAGAAAACTCGCGCATACCACTTTAGCTAAAATTCTTGAAATTTGGAGGGAAAATACCAGTAGAAGTAGACCGAAAAGCACCATCTTCGACTTTTGTATATAAGGCTCGCTGAATGATTGCGATAAATAAAGTTTGGACAAACGCAGCTTCCGGTTCGAAAGTTGTCGTGTGCACTAGCCACTACACATGATTGCCTTAGGTGTTCTTTACAGCTTTCGGGAATTTTCTCTGGAAGTATAGACTTGCCTCTGAAAAACTTGTACTGTAGTAATCGTGGCCCCGAGAACACTTGTTGCAAAAAAGCAAAGCGTTTACAGAGAGTTTTTTTTTACGTACAACTAAATTATAAGCATTAAGGAAGTGAAGCCATGACCATTGAAGTCTTAAGCTTACACAGCTTATCCAGGGAGGTCTTAAACTGCACTTCGTTGAAAATTTTTGAAATACTCTGCGGAAGTTTGCCGAAAGAGTTGATCGATGTGGCCCATCTTCGAAGTGTGTTTCTTTCTTCCAAACACATTTTGGCCCTAAAGCTATTATTTCGATGATGCAAATTTTGGCTTAAGGCTGAGAGTATAAAAAATGTAGATTGGGAAAATTGTGTTTATGGATTTTTGCTAAAAGAATGTAGACAGGTATAGACCTTGGATTGGGCGACATAATTTCATTTTCAAAGAATTTAAGACTGGATTCCAGAGTTTTCCTTGTTCCTCATTAATTTATGAAAAAATCCAGGATAGGAAATCGGAATTTCTATAAGTGAAGTCCGACGATTGGACGCCAAAATTAGTCTACCGACAGATGCATGTTTTGGCGACATAACCGCGATTATGTGCTTGATAAATAGACTAACTATTGCTCAGTATTAGTTTTCGGTCTTCAGAAATTCTTTGCGATAAGTAGACATCGGATTTTTGCATATATTTGAAAATTATAATGTTAAGAGATTTGAAAATTAAATGTTATGACATTCCTAAGGTTCTCCGATTGTATTCGCTTTCTTTTGGTCTTACCGAAGTGATATCACTGAATTTCATAACATTCTCTATAGTTGTGAATTATTTGATAAATGATACGCCCAAAAATATATGGGATTATAAATATATTCATTGTTTTGACCATATATTAACTGTGACATACTGTCAAAAAGTTCTAAAAACAAGATAACATTGGCCAAGAAGTCTTACGCCATTTGAATTAAAAATGGTAATGGAAATTATTTCATAAGTAAAATAAGTCCAAAATAAGGTTTACATCTTTGCTAAATAAGACATTTTCGCTAACACGAACTTTCAAAATTTTGGTCAGTTGGGCCCCCCCCGAAATGAAATCCTGGCTACGTCCCTGAATATTAGTAAATAATGGTGTAGTTAAAGAAAATGTACTTAAAGAAAATTTGGAATTTTTGGTGGGAGATACCCAAAGGTGTTGTCCGATATCACAAGATCACAGGACTAACTTCGAGGGAATTTCAAAACAATCCTCGAACAACCCCTCAATTGCATTCCAGCCAAAATTTAGAGCTCTTGAGAGGAAGATACCGTAAGGAATTTTATGACGTAGTCCATCTTCGAAATTGATTTAAGTTTGAGAGAAATATTATTATATAATACCAAATGCCTTAAGGCGAACTGAACCAAAATAATTAATATTTAATTTTATATTTGACTACTGTCGACATCTACTTGGTACTGATTGAAAGCTTTGCTGGTCTTCTTGATTAGCATTTTACATGTCTTTAATACACCAAATAGAATCAGAGGTATTTGTCATTAAAGCAAAAACTTCAAAATATTAAAATTGTGCAGCTTAGCGCCTTTTGCAACAACTCCGATATTTTACCATAAATGCCACATTTTGTAATAATTTAAAGCTCAGATGGTTTAGCTTCATTATCAAGCTCTATCCTTGCAATGTGTCCAACAGAAGCAGAAATATCTGACATGGAAATAAAAGTCCACAAATTGGGTTATCCCAGCGTCTTTTTCGACATCACAAGCATTTCACCAATTTTGGTAATGCAATTTGGAACATTTTAAAGCTCAGAAAGTCTTCCTTGTTGAAACGCATCCAACAAAAGCTGAGATACTCGTCAGTACAATTCAAGTAAAAAAATGGGAAAGTGGGATATGCGCCAACCTATTTTGCATCATAATAAAGGTGATATTTTCCTCATCCATTGATGGACTTTCCTTTTGGAATACGACTACCAAAATCGGAGATATTCGCACAATAATAAAACTTTGAATTTTGGTCTACATAAGTTTTGGGCCCATTCCGACTCTTGAATATTATCCGACCATCACCAAACTCAATATGCTTCTTCCTCTTTGGGAGCTCTTTTGCCCACAAAATTATCGTGACGATCCTATCAAAATTGCGACATGTAGCGTAATTACAAAAAAATGAAAAATGGAATGCATTACCGACTTTTGCGATATATCCGTTGTTTGACCACCTACGCTAACCTACATTGCAACAACGTAAAGAAAATCCTATCTTCTTCCATTGGGCCTTCCCTTTGGAATGCGCATACTTGAAGCGGAGATATTCGCATATGAATAAATCGTTGAATGTTCTCCACATAAGTTTTTGCCCGTTCCGACCCCTGAATATTAGAAAAAATCTATAGGCTTCTTCCTCTATGGAACCCCCATTACTTTACTTCTAAAATCGAAGTTGTAAAGTTGTCATTAGAATTAAAATTGCAAAAATGAAAAGTTGGGTTTCATTAACGACTATTGCGATATATTCGTTGTTTGACCACCTGCGACAACCTACTTTACATGGTTAGAAAGGTGATAACTTCCATTTTCATTGCTATGTTTTTAACGTTGACTTTTTCTTCAAATAAGTTTTTTGCCTATTCGGACCTCTAAATATTATCCGACCATCACCAAAATCAATAAGCTTCTTCCCGTCCGGGACACACATCAACAACAAAAATTTAGTGACGATCAGATCAAAAGTGGACCTGTGGCATAATTAGTTTGCCTCATAGGACAAACCTCCTACAGCGGGTCGGCTATCAATTTAAGTTTCGATGTTGTTGTCGCAAAACAATTTCAGTTACCTGGTGCTGGTTTTTATGTCCAGTTTCAACAATTCTGCAACCTGAACTGTGTACACCATTAGAAGTTTGTCCAAAGATTGTACCGCTGTGCTTATGGCTACAACACTTAAGCAAGTACTGCGTCAACAACGTCATGCTGGGCTGATAAGCCGGTGAAATCCAGTCCTCAAAGCGATCTTCTGCCAGGCTTGGATATTCTTCCACTGCGTAGCGCTAATAGTTGCATACCACGCATCAGAGGGCCCGCCAACCCAACAAAGTATATCTCGAAAACTAATTAGAAATTTGTTTCAAAAAGTTGTAATCTCATTTATGACAAATGCTTTGTTTAACAGTAGGAGAAATCCGTTTCAGACTATTTGGTGTCATTCAGCCTAATCCGCCTGGAGGGCATGATAACTCTCAAACGAATTAGCCGACATTGTCCAAATTTTTGGATTTTGTCCAAACTTAGATTAAGTCATATCAGTTCAATCCTTTAGTTTCAAAATTTATTTTTTAGATTATTTCAACAACATTTTCTTTAATATATTTATTTTTTAGATTATTTAACAACATTTTCGGGTACCTCCCTCACTGCAGTTTAAGGGCTGTTCGAGGAGCCTTTGGACATTTTGACCAAAGGTACTCCTTGTGGTCTTGATTACAGCGATATTCTATTTTTCATAGCCAAGTCCGTGCTTCTTGAGATAATGGTAAAGAAACTATACGGCGACCAACTGAAATGGGTGGTTACATGGTGTTATAACTATCTAAAGGAAAGGCTCTCAAAATAAGATCGACTTCCTAAATGGATATGTCGGTCCATTTCTCCAGGTACCTTCTCCGAAAAGTGCAACCCTTTTGACCTTTAATCTAAATCAATTTTATTAACGTAAGTACTTATTCGGAAACGTCACAGTCGTTAAGATAAATACCCCAAAAGTTTCGATATTTTTGTCTGCAAGTTCATATGTCCAAAGAAGTTCATAAAATTCTGAAAAATCTCTTAATGCACATTTGATTTGATGGGGAAATTATTTTGGTTGTGTAGCCGGTATTCGATCAAAAGTCTTAATTCGCACACAGGCTGAGGGCATGTCTTTGTCGGCAAAGTCGACTGATATTTCTTTACTTGCTTTCCAGAAAATAAAAGTCACTAGTTTGCTTCCAACCGTTTACAAGTCATGACAAATTGAAAACGCTGTTAAGATCTAGTGATTATTCCGTGTGGGTAAAGACTTTGTTGATATATTTGCTTATAGTTATACATAGAGCAAAACTATGTAACTTTTGAAGCAAAAAAATATTTTTACAAGTAAAAAGCGTTAAGCCGCTTCGAAATTATTAAATCGTTTACCACGAAATATTTTGAAATAATTAGTTTTTTTCTGTTACGAAAGTGCCAATGTCCACAGTTTTACGTGGAAGAGTTGTTTGACCACTGGGAACCAAATATATTTAATAGCTAATTCGGTCAGCAAAAAACTTGAAAATACCTGAAATCGGACGGTACCGTTGTATGGGGCTATTCCAAAACACGGACCTCCATAATTTTTTTGATTACCCGGAACCCCAAATTCCAAATTATAGATCATTTGGCCGGAAAATGTAGCTAAAATGTCAAAATATCCGAAATCGGGCTGTAACGTTATACTAAAACATGCTATCGACATATGGGCCGATACAGCCCATCTTCGAACTACAAGCAAACAGACGCAATCTGCCAAAATTTGAGAGTCCTATCTCAATTTTTGTGGATGCTAGAGTGATTAACCCAGACGAGGGATGCATCGACTCAGATTTTTAACCTGATCCAGAATATATATAATTTATAATTATCATTTCAGTGCGTTACAAACGGAAAAAATCTTAATATATAAATACAATGTTTGAATTCATTTTCCAATAAATAGCAAAAACTGTGTCCAGCACAGCTCTCAATGTCACTGAATCCAAAAGACGACCAATTAGAACTGCGAGTATGATTCGGAGTCTATGAACCGAAGTCTGTATCTCCTGACTCCTTGCATAAACACTTTCCCGTATTCTTAATGTAATTTTCTGATTTTTTTAGTTGGCTTGCACGGACTCTGTTAATTCTGATTAAATAGCAATACCTTGGAGTTTTGATTACGTAAAAGAGTATTATTTTCTTATGTTATCGACACAATAGCTGAATTGGAAATATTCGATGCAAGTCCAATCTGCATTCGCGGATTCGAATTATTCATATTTTTGGAGATACCTAATTCAAAGAAGTTGTTTAGGTTGTACTCATGAATTAATAAAACCATGCAGAGTCTATTCAGATAAATATTATAAAAGTAGTTTATAGAGAGAAAAATACTGAGTTAACAAAATACCATGTCGGATCACTGTATACCAAACACCATTAAACGGTTAATAAGATGGTAATAATGGTGAAATATTGAAGATTTATTCAATTAAAAACTTTTTGAAATAAGGGACTGAAGTTAGAGTGTGATAACTGGATATGAACTTTAAAGAAGAAAATCCGAACTTTTTATAAAGTCTATGGCATTAATCACCTTTGTAACTCTATTCGACATATTCGTTAAATCCCAAAATCCATATTATAGTTGATGTTCTTAAAAATAGTTTAAGATCTTCGAAATTCTCAAAATCTTGTTATAGCGAAAACAAATGACAATTCTCTGCGGGAATTAGAACATAAAATGTATATTAAGAGCGAATGTAGTTAAAAATATGGTTAAAGATTTCAAAATACCGAAAACCGGGCGGAACTTTTTGTATGGGGAGTTTCAAAATTGTATCTTAAATTTTGTAAACTTTGTCTCTTTTGAATTTATATACTTTGTATCAATAATTCATATAAAATCAATTAACTATACCTGAAAGTAGTTTTAAATAACGCTACACAAACAGACGCACTCTGCCAAAATTTGAGAGTCGTATCTCCACATTTTGGACATTTTCTCCGAATATTAGATGAAATGCTTGTAGGTCTACTCCTTCCGGTACCTCCCCCACAAAAGTTCGAAAATATACGCTAACATGGTACGCGCGATTTCTCATAGACGTAGCAACCGATTTGGTCCAAACTTTGGATATCTAAATATTGTCGGAACTTAGTTTATGTTCGAATTTGGGCCCTATCTGTCCAATACTTATGGTACCACCCACACAAATGTTCAACATTTTTGTGGGGTTAAGGGTCTGTTCAAAGGATCCTTTGGACATTTTGAGCTTTAATCGTATGGATATGATTGTCGGTTCATACGCCCAAAAATTTTAAAACCCCCTAAATACATAAATTTTTTTTGGGAAAAAAAGTATTTCAATCCATACAGGCTGAGCGCATATCCCTGTCGGCAAAGCCGACTGATATTTTTTACTTGTTAATTTAATTTTTTATATTTTTTTATTTAATTAAAAAGTATCCAAAAATATAGGTTTCAGAAATGTACCCCTACCATCGTGGGGGAGTTTTCAAGGGAAGATTTTTTTAATTCCTGACAGATGAAACTTAATATAAATACTAAAACTTGTTTAAAATTTTACCTTTTCATCCATAAATATTTTTTGAAAAAAGTGATTTTGCTGTTCGAAAAATCGAACTCCAAGTACGAAATGGGTAATTTTTCCAAAACCATGTGCACGTAGCTTTTGTAGTTTAGGGTATAAAATAGTCGACCCTGTTTGACTATAGCCCTCTCATACTTGTTTTTTGTTTTCAATAATATAATTCTTACAAACGACTAAAGCAATTTCATAATGATGGTGTATTTATAATAATTACTATGTGCAAATAATATGACGGAGTTTTCCCAATTGTATTCAAAGTCACACTAAAAAAAATAAATATATGCATCTTTATTAGCCGCTTAAATGGTGTATATTAACATCTGTTTATGTTTATCATTAGCAAAACGGAAAACAGATTCATTTCCATCTTAAGATGGCATTCATGAAACAGCTGAAATTTATTTGGCCATAAAATTTGTAGCATAAAATAATGAAAATTCTCAGAAAGTTTGAGTCTAATTTATTTTTGCTTTACTAATTCAGATGATGTACGAGGAGTGTGTTGTTTGATCGGATGATATAAATTTATGAATGTGTGCGAATGTGAATACGATCACATGGAAATTACGATAATAATAATAATAATAATTTCCAAGAAGCAATGTAATAAATTCTCAGCTAGATATCTTAAATCGAGTGATTAGGCAGGTGCAAATATATGTATGAGAATGTGCAAATACTCGTAAACATACAATGCGCACACGTATTAATATTTATGAGAGATGCTGTTTATGTCATGAGGAAATGAATGTGTAATTTGTTATTATATCGTCAGTATTTACGCTAACGAGGGTGGGTGAAATGTGCCCCATCGAAATGGTTTTAGACCCCAAGTATGTTTGGACGAAATCCGTCTCAGACAATTTGGAGTTGATTTAGCCATTTTCGTCCGTGTGTCTGTTTGGCTGGAGCGCACGATAGCTCTCAAACGGATCAACCGATTCGGTCTAAAATTTGGCTTTAGTAATATTTTGTCTAAACTTAAGTTGGAAGATCGGTACACTCCTTCCGGTAACTCCCCCACAATGTTCGAAAATTATTGGCGCATAATAACTCTTGAAGGGAGTAACCGATTTTGTCCATACTATGCACATCGTGCAACTTCTACCAGACTTAGATAATGTTCCAATATGGGCGCAATGGGTCCATACCTTCGGGTACCACCCACTCAAAAATTTGGAAAAGTTCAATTTACGACCTTCTCTTGAATCGCTTTGATTTTTATTGGAACAACTTGTATTCACTGTCCCCTATACAACGGTACAAGTTTCATCAGTGGCAAGTCCATACTTTCTGAGAAAATCGCTTGAAAGGCGCATGTAGTGGTTGGAGAGCAAAAGAACTTTTGAACGGATCTGCCGATTCGGTCCAAAATTTTGCCTTCGTAATATTTTGTCCAAACTTAGTTTAAGTTCGGAGATAAGCCATATCTGTCCACTCCTTTTGGTACCTCCCCCACAAAAGTTCAAAAATACTCTTGGTGGGCGTGACAGATTTGGTCCATACTTTACACATTCTAATATTTCTACCAGATATAGGTTAGGTTCGAATATTGACTATATTTGTCCACTCCTTTGGGTACCACCCACACAAAAGTTCGGATAAGTTCACTTTAAGACCTACTATCGATCACTTTGATTTTTATTGAAGCAACTTGCATTCGCTGCCTCAATTACGACTATAAAAATTTGTTTCAGGGGCAAGTCCATACTTCTTGAGAAAACAGCCCGAAAGGTGTAAAAACCGCCTGTGGCACCATATATAGTTACTGAAGAGCACAATAACTCTCGAACTGATCAACCCATTTGGTCCAAAATTTGACCTTCAAAGAAGGGCAAAACTCATCCACAACTTCCAGTACTTCCCCCCTACATTTAAAAATATGTTACGATATCTCTTGAACGGGTCACTCAATTTGGTTCAACTTGTGGATCTCCTAATATTTTGTCCAAAGTCAGTTTAAGTTCGAAGATGGCTTATGTCGGTCTACTCCTTCCGGTACGTCCCTCACAAAAGTTCAAAAACACTCAGAAAAATCGTGCGCACGATCCGCCGATCTTGAAGGGAGTAACCGATTTTGTCCATACTTACTTACTTACTTACTTAGCTGGCCTTTTACAGAACATTTGTTCCATAAGCCTAACTAAGAAAAAATCTCCAATCCTCTCTGTTTGCTGCTGTATTTTCCCAATCTGGGATATGTAGCTTTGTGATATCTCGTTTCACTTGTTCGCTCCAACGAAGCTTTGGCCTTCCAGATCTGCGAGAACCTCCATGCGGCCCGTATTTATACGCCTTTTTAGCGGGTTCATCATCACTCATTCTTATAACATGGCCTAGCCATCGCAATCGTTGTATCTCGATTCGTTCAACTATATTGATGTCATTGTATAGCTCGATGTTCATACGACGCCGATATTCGCCGTCAACACAGATTGGCCCGTAGATCTTTCGAAGAATTTTTCTCTCAAACACACAAAGCACTGCCTTATATGCTTGAGCAAGTACCCATGCTTCGGAACCATACATTAGCACGGGTAGTATCAGTGTTTTGTACAGTGTTATTTTTGTTTGACGAGAGGTGGCTTTATTCCTAAACTGCTTACTCAGCCCAAAGTAGCATCTGTTAGCCAACACTATTCTTCTTCGTATTTCACAACTGATGTTATTTGTTGTGTTTATGGCGGTGCAGAGGTAGACGAAGTCCTTTACTACCTCAAAATTATAGGTACCAACATTCACAGATGGTGCGGTGTTTATGGACATATTACGCGTCGATACCATCAACTTGGTTTTTACGCCGTTTACTGCCAGACCAACTTTAGCAGATTCTCTTTCGACTTTTGCAAAGGTGTCAGTTACTTCCTTTACCGATCGACCCATGATGTCAATGTCGTCGGCATAAGCCAGTAACATGTGGCTGTTCGTGTATATCGTTCCATTTCTTTTGACCTTCGCGTCTCGTATGACCTTTTCCAGCAGGATGTTGAATAGATCACACGACAGGCCGTCTCCTTGTCTGAAACCTCTTTTGGTAGTAAACTCTTCGGAGAGGTTTATTCCTATTTTAACTGAGGATCTCGTCTCAGTTAATGTCATTCTACAAAGTCGAATATGCTTTGCAGGAATACCAAAATCAGACATGGCTTGGAACACCTTTGAACGTATAGGGCTGTCGAATGCTGCTTTATAATCGACGAAAAGATGGAAGGTGTCGATCTGCATTTCTTGGGTCTTTTCCAGGATTTGTCTCAAGGTAAATATCTGGTCAATGGTGGATTTGCCAGGTCTAAAGCCGCACTGATAGGGTCCAATAATTTCATTGACCATAGGCTTTAGTCTCTCACACAATATGCCAGATACTATCTTATATGCAATAGGGAGCAGACTTATGCCCCTATAATTTGAGCACATAGTCTTATCACCCTTCTTGTGGACTGGACATAGGATGCTCACGTTCCAATCATCGGGTACGCGTTCTTCCTGCCAGATGGTGCTAACTAGCTGATGCATACACCTTATCAGCGTGTCGCCTCCGGTTTTGAACAGCTCGGCTGGTAGGCCATCTGCTCTTGTCGCCTTATTATTCTTCAGCCGGTTTATTGCTGTCCTTACCTCATCTTGGCTGGGCGGTATACATTCAATACCATCATCTGGGATTGGATCTATGGTATCTTCGCCGTCTTCACTGCTATCGGATACCAACAGTTTGGAAAAATGTTCTTTCCATATCCTGAGCACACTATCTGTATCAGTTACCAAATTACCTTGTTGATCTCTACAGGAGGATATTCCTGTACCAAAGTTGTGTTTGCAGCATGGCGATGTCCAACTTTCGTGTTGTGTCTGTCCGTGCTTTATTTGCAACGTTTAGACGGGTACGTACCTTTGCTGCAACGAGGTAATGGTCCGAATCTATGTTTGCTCCTCGGAACGATCGTACATCCAACACGCTCGATGAATGTCTTCCATCTATCACAACGTGATCAATTTGATTTATTGTTCTTTGGTCTGGAGACAGCCAAGTGCCCTTATGAATATCGAGATGCTTAAATCTGGTACTGCTAACTACCATGTTTTTTGCCGCTGCGAAGTCTATCAGCCTCATTCCATTGTCTGATGTTTCACTATGTACACTGAATTTCCCAACTGTTTGTCCAAAGATATTCTCCTTTCCAATTTTGGCATTAAAATCGCCTAGAACAATTTTAATGTCATGGGCAGGACAACGGTCATATGTTTCTTCTAAGCTCTCGTAGAATATATCTTTGGTCTGTTCGTCCTTGTCTTCGGTTGGGGCATAAGCGCTGATAAAGCTGATGTTGAAGAATTTTGGTTTAAATCGAATTGTAGCAAGTCCTTCATTCACTGGGGTGAAGCTGGAGACCAGATGTTTTAACCTCCGACCAACTACAAAACCGCAACCAAACTCATGCTTTGTGTCATGGCAGCTATAATACAGTGCGTCACCTTTAGGTGTTGCTGTGACATCTTTCCCAGTCCATCGTATTTCCTGTATGGCAGTAATATCGGCTTTGTACTTTCCAAGTACGTCTGCCAATGCGAAGACTGCACCTTCTCTATAAAGAGTGCGAACATTCCAGGTGCAGATTCGCAGATCATGGTCCTTAAAACGTTTGCGGGGTTCGTCAACTTTAGAGGGGTTTGTTTTTCTTTTCTTTCGTTTTTTCATAGTATGCTGTTTTTTTCTAGGGGAGGGTTACTAACCCGACGCCCAAACCCAAGTTTTTAACGTTCTTATGGGTGAACGCGCGGCACATGTTAGCTCACTACCTTTAACGGGTGTTAAATGCAGTTCCCCAGGTGACACCACGGGGAGGTCAGTGTCCACTTGAGATGAAAGGGGGACCAAGATAAATCCTGGGCTTTGCCATGTTAAAACCGGTCAGGACCGTTCTTTGGTATCTTCCATCCCCTACGTCACCCATACTTTACAAATCCTAATATACATATCTACCAGATATAAATCAGGTTCGAATGTGGACTACATTCGTCCACTACTTCGGGTATCTCCCACACAAAATTTCGGATAAGTTCGCTTTACGACCTGTTCTTGAATCACTTTGATTTTTGTTGCCTTAGTTACTATGGTAAAAGTTTTTTTCAGGGGCAAGTCCATACTTCTTGAGAAAACAGCCCGAAAGGCACCATATATAGTTCCTGAAGAGCACGATAACTCTCAAACGGATCAACCGATTTGGTCCAAAATTTGACCTTCGAAGATGGGCAATACCACCCCCCCCCCCCCCTACATTTAAAAATATGTTACGATATCTCTTGAACGGGGCACTCAATTTGGTTCAATTGACCTTCCGGTCCACTTCCGATCCACTCCTTCCGGTACTTCCCCCACAAAAGTTCGAAAATATTCAGAACATTTGTGCGCATGATAACTCTTAAAGAGAGTAACCAATTTGGTCCATATTTTGTAAATAGTGAAATTTCTAAAGAACTTAGATGAGGTTCCAATATTGACTCAACCGGTTCACTCCTTCGGATACCTCCCACAAAAAAAAAAATTCGGAAAAGTTCAGCTTAGGACCTACAATTTCTATCAAGTCCTTACTTCCTGAGAAAATAGCCTGAAAGGTGCAAAAACCTCTATGAGTCAGTGTGTAGTGGTTAGAGCGCAAGATAACTCTCGAACGGATCTGCCGATTCGGTCCAAATATGGCCTACGTAATATTTTGTCCAGACTTACTTTATGTTCGATAAGCCATATCAATCCACCACCACAAATCCATCCATATCAATCCTTCAGGTACCTCCCCCACAAAAGTTCAAAAATACTCAGAAAAATCGTGCGCACGATCCGCCGGTCTTGAAGGGAGTAACCGATTTTGCCCATACTTTACACATCCTAATATATCTACCAGATATAAATCAGGTTTGAATGTGGACTACATTTGTCCCACACAGAATTTCGGATAAGTTCACTTTAAGACCTGCTCTCGAATCACTTTGATTTTTGTTGCCTCAATTACTATGGTAAAAGTTTTTTTCAGGGGCAAGTCCATACTTCTTGAGAAAACAGTCCGAAACGTGTACAAAATCTCTATGGCACCATAACTCTCGAACTGATCAACCGATGTGGTCCAAAATTTGGTCTTCGTCATATTTTGTCTAAACTTAGTTTCAGTTAGAAGATGGGCAATACCAGTCCACAACAACTGCAGGTACTTCCCCCAATATTTAAAAAATGCCACTAAAATGGTAGACACAATCTCTGGAACGGAGCAACCAATTTGGTCCAAACTTTGGATCTCCTAATATTTTGTCCAAATTGAGTTTAACTTCTAAAATGGCCCATATCGGCCCTCTCAAAGTTCAACATTTGTGTCTAAGTGCAGTTTAGAGTCTGTTCGAAGATCCTTTGGATATGTATACCGATGCTGTTTGCTGTGGTCCAAAAATAATAAAATCACCCACTAAAATGACCAGTGGGCGCGATATCTATCCAAAAGATATGACTCCCATAATAATATCCTCCATAATGGACTATGTCGGTCCATTCCTTTAAGTACTTCCTCCGAAACACTTTTGAATTTTAATCCTAATCCACATTTTTGTCAGCAAGCTCAAATGTCCAAAAAAGGCCACAAAATTCTGAAAAGACCATAAATACATTCGATCTGTCTGTAGATGAAAGTTAAAATTCACATAGGCTGAGGGTATACCTCTGTTGACAAAGTCTACTGATACTTTTTTACTTGTTTTCTATTAGATGGTAAAACAATTTAAATAAGTTTTAGAAATACTATTTTTAGCGAAAGATCTAATAGGTGTCATAGAGTGGCCAAAACGATTGTTCTCACATCTGATGTTTCACTATGTAGACTGAATTTTCCAACTGTTTGTCCAAAGATATTCTCCTTTCCAATTTTGGCATTAAAATCGCCTACAACAATTTTAATGTCATGGGCAGGACAACGGTCATATGTTTCTTCTAAGCTCTCGTAGACTATATCTTTGGTCTGTTCGTCCTTGTCTTCGGTTGGGGCATGAGCGCACATCTCACATCTGAACAAGCAGTCTTTCCTCTAACAATTGAGTTAATTGAGTGGAGTCAGCTTTCCGATGTCCAGCTTACGTGTTGTAAAATCTAAAGTTTTGGCAACTGAGATCCAAATTATTTTTCTCATGAAAATAAATATTTTTAGAACATAATCATTTAATTGCAGTAATACGCCATAATTTTATTGATTTTTAAAACGTTTACACACCAGTTAATTTAAAAAGAAATATTAGTTTTTAATTTTTTTTTTCTTTACTTGAAATTATCATCTATGTTGTTGACAGACTTGCTTATCGACTCACTCTTGTTTAAGTTTGCAAAAAAGAAGCAAACTCAACCATCCACAGACAAGTGGACTGAACTTTTTCTTTGTTTGCAATGAAAACTCCATCAAGCACAACGAAGTCTTACAAAGAGAAGAAAAACTCACACAACCAAGTCAAGATATGACGATATGTCGTTAGTTACAATCACCTGTTACGGTAATGGTTTAAGCTATGATTTTCACTAAATACTAGAGGAAATTTGCCATGGTAACATTCGAAACTGGGCCGCAAAATAAAGTAAAGTTTTTAGTAACAAAACAAACCAAACCCCAGTCGCACCTGTTCGTAAAATGCTAAACAAAACCCACCAACAGCAACAGTGTGGCAAGATAGCAGAATTGTTAATTCAATGTGTAGTCCATAGATAAGAGCTATGTTGATTTTCCCCCTTAGTTTCGCATTTAGAAAAAAAAAAAAAAAAACAAACCATATGCTGGCACCATCAACTCCACCTTAGGTGGCTGCTGGCTGGTCTGTGGCATTTGCTGGAACTGATAATGTGTTTATTTCTGTATTGACATTGTTTTATCGCATTCTTTTCATTTTACGCTATTTACGCATCTATTTGCACTCAAATGTAGCCGCTCGCGTTACCTACATACATACGTACGCACCTCGTTTACAGTAACGTAATTGCGGTTATTACGAGCAGTGGACAGATTTGCACAGGTGTTATGTACTTGAATTTTGTTTTATGACAACCATGTTGCGTTAATTATGAGTACCACCTCCGACATTATCACCAACAACCAACTGCAGCGATTAACAATTTTGGTTTGAGTTTTCTTATCTTTTGGCCTGTAAATGCGTGGCGCATATAATTGTGGCAAATTATTATTTGATAGATAGATAAGATAGATAATAAAATCAGAATCGATCATGAGATCTGTCAACGAAGGCGAATATCATATACTTTTCGTGTTGTTCTAATTACACAAGATTCACATACTTTTATTAAGGATTCCAAAATTATATTTTCATTTATAGCTGACTAGGGTATACTTTAATACGATCAACAATGTGTATAATTCGATATAATGGTTTTGGAATCCAAGTATGTTTAGACAAAATTCGTTTCAGACAATTTGAAGACGATTTAGCCATGGTTGGCTTGGCTGGCTCGGTGCGTACAATAACTCTGTAACGAAACAACCGCACACTGGTCGAAACCATTGATCTAGCGGCGATAAAATAAAAAAATCAAAGTATAAAATTGCGAAACGTTTCGATTTCAGATACTCTGCTGACTAAAATTTTGTTTTTACTTCTTTGTTGTTGTAAATATTCACTCAGTTATTCACTGTCAAGTGCAAGAAATCTTGATGCATCAGATTTTCACAAAATTATTGCTAAAAACCTGATTTCATATTTGTTTAATTGTTAAATAAATTCGTATAAAACTAAATAAAGTTTACTTTTTATTGATAGGGGAGGGTGTAAGTTAAATTTAAAAAAAAATGTTATCTTCTTTATATCGACGCCTCCAAACAATCGTATGCTAAGTCGACTTAGCATGTTTTCAAGTTCTTTACATTTTTATATTTAACGTCCTTTAACTTAAATTCTGTCAAATTTTGGTAATAATCGGACAATCCGAACAGAAGTTACAAACAAATATTTACTTAGCATAGTACTGAAGGTCAAAGAAATTTCCAAACTTTTAGAGCTTGTCCTGCAAAACTCACTGTTCAGAATTACCAAACTATTATTTGGAGGTGTCGAACGTCCTTTAACTTAAATTCTGTCAAATTTTGGTAATGATCGGTCAATCCGAACACAAGTTATAAACAAATATTGACTTAGCATAGTACTGAAGTTCAAAAAAATTTCCACACTTTGAGAGCTTCTCCTGCAAAACTCACTTTTTAGACTTAGCATACTATTATTTGGAGGTGTCGATATATAAAACTCAATTGTCGTTTGTTGGTAATTGAATCAGTTGAAAACGGCTAGAACGATTTGGATAATTTTTGTGGAAATGTTAGTCCTAGTCCAGTTTAGGTTTTTATGCAAAGAATAATTGGCCACGCCCACTTTTCCACCCACTTTTATAAATATGTTATATCTACGGAACTACTCAATAGATTTTCCTGAAATTTGCAGGGAACGTAGAGTGATGGCTCCCGGTTGAAAGAGGCTACATATTTGGTTGAATTTCGGATCGGGCGGGGTACCTCCCCTATGCCCTATTTTTGTAAAAATGCAATATTTGCAGCAATTACAAATGTATCGCCTTGAAAATTGATTTCCGAGTCAATGGCGATTGTGTCTCCGACCTTACGTGCTTATTTGGGGCATTAAGACTGGACAACGCCCACTTTTTTAAATATGTTATATCTACGAAACTACTAAATCGATTTTCCTGAAACTTTCAGCGAATGTACAGGGTTGGTCCTCGATAAAAATAGGCTACATATTTTTTGACTTTCGGATCGGGCGGGTACGTTCCCTATGCCCTATTTTTGTAAAAATTCAATATTTGCAACAAATACAAATGTACCGGTTTGGGAATTTATTTGCGAGTCAATGGCGATTAAGTCTCCAACCTTACGTACTTTTACGCCCACTTTTTTCAATTTTCTATTTTTATCATTTCTACAAAAACTACTGAACCGATTTTCCTGAAATTGCCAGGGAATGTACAGAGATGGTCCCCGCTTAAAATAGGCTACAGGCTACGGGGAACTTCCCCTATACCCTACTTTTTTAAAAATGTTATATTTACAATAATTACGAATGTATCTATTTGGAAGTTAATTTGCGAGGCAATTGTGGTTGTGTCTCCGACCTTACCAACTTTTTTAGGAACCACAGACTTGACAATACACACTTTCTAAAATATGTTACATCTACACAACTACTGAAAATGTCAGGGAATGTACAGGCATATTTTCTTGAATTTTGAAGAGGGCATATTTAAAAAACGCCTTACCTTTATGAATAAAAATCAAATGCTGTCATAACCCAACTTAGGTTTTTTGGAAAGAAAAGTTTACCACGCCCCGGAAAACAGGTTACATATTTTATTGAATTCCAGAGGGGGCGGGGTAACTCCCCTATGCGATATTTAAAAAAAAACGTTAAATTTTTGCAAAAATTATGTATGTATCGGAATAAAAATTTACGGATTAATCTACAATCTAGGTACTTCTTTGGGGCCTAAAGGCCCGACCAAGCCTGTTTTTTAGTATGTCATAACTCCAATACTACTGAAGGGATTTCCATAAAATTTGCAGCAAAAGCTCAATGTTTGCCGTTGTTATGTGGGGTACCTTCCCCATGCCTTTCTGTTAAACGCTATATGTATAAGCCAAACTTATGATTATATCGGTTTCAGTATACATTTTGGTAGGCAATGAAAGAAAAGAAAACTATATATTTACAAATGTACTTAAATGGTGAGGTTCAACGGTCCATCAGCCATGAATAGCTAAAACATATAGGTCTAAATAAGCGGGAAAATTCGATTTAATCATTTTTTTAACTTTTATTATTAGATCGCTTTAGGATAAAGACAGTGACATGGACGATAATAAATCCTAAACGGCACAAATTGGAGAAAAATCCGACAAAGTCCGTAAGAGAAAAGAAAGGTTAAAGACAAAATCCGTTGATAAATTTAAAATCCTTCTCGGTTTGACAATGGACCGAAGAAGTGATGTAGAAAATACCTACTTTTGAATTAAAACACATTACGACGGGCCAGCAACGCGGACCGGGGTCTGCTAGTATAGCAATAAATTTTCAATACTTATATTTTTTATGTTTTTTATATACTTTTGTTGAATGTAGCGTAACTACAAAGTTCTTTAATGTCCATTCCAATTTTTTTTTTAATAATTAGTTTGGACTTCCTAGATTCCGAATAACCACAATTTAGCTGCAAATAGCTGCAAATCTTGCTGATAAATGGTCTTGAGAAATAGCTTAAATCTTCAAAATATCCTAAATCTGTCGGTACAGTTATATGGGGGCTATATCAAAATGTAGACCTATATTCGCAATTTTTGGTGGAGAAGATGTATAACCAACGAGAACCTGCTATGTCAAAATTCAGCTTATTTGGTCTGAAAATGTAGACAAAATCCTAACAATACCGAATATTGGGAGGTACCGTTATATGGGGGCAATATCAAAACGTGGACCTAGTCCACAATTTTTGGTGGAGTATGTTTTTTGTCCACTGGATTACCAAATTACACCGGAAAATGTAGCTTTAAACCCCCAAAATACTGAAAATCGGGAGGTACCTTAAAAGGGGCCTATACCCAAACGTGGACCTATATCCACAATTTTTGGTGGAAAGGTTTGGTGATCACTAGAAACCGTAAGTACCAAATTACAACTAATTTCGAAGGAAAGGATGGCTTAAATCCTCAAAATACCGAATATCAGGAGGTACCATTATATGGGGGCTATTTAGTCCATTATTACCCACGAACACAGACTGAGTTTGTGCAAAATTTCAGAAAGATATCTTCGTTTCCAAGTTATTAATCTCGCGCCGCTAGATCAGTAATTTCAACTGCTGTGAACCGGTTTGGTACAAATTTTGCATCTCGTAATATTTTGTCCAAACTTAGATGATGATATTATTGGTGATATTGGTGCACTCCGCCGAGACCTTCCCCCACTCGCACGATTCTTTTTGAAAGAATCAAGCGATTTAATCTAAATTTTGCATAAAGTAAAATTTCTTCCAGGCATAGATCTGTAGTGTGATTTACTAACTCATTTCATGAGTTACCGACAAAAATCGGTATCATTAAAACGCAAAATTACGAATGAAAAGTTCAAATAAAAGTAGACATATAAAATTTTACGACTACTTTTTAATGGTCGCTTAGTTTCCAAATAATGTCGTTAATTACCAAAATTATAAATATTTCCAAAATGAGTTATAGAGTCGAACTACGTTCGGACCAGTCCTTTAGGTGCCTGTCACACAAATTTTCGCAGTTTAAAGAGTTGTCTCTAATAGTTCTAATTTTGTTTTTTTTTTTAGCTGGTTGTCATCACCGACCCTCTTACGATAGAACATTTCTTCGAGGGCAAGTCTTTACTTTTTGAGAGAATGGCCCAAAGGCTTTAACAAACCCAAACCTATAGCAAGTTCCAAGAAGTTCTATATCGGACAACACCATCGGAAGACGTTGGAAATGTACGATACCAAGCAAATGTTCTGACCGGCTTTAAAATGCCAAAGCTCAGAACTTATATTAGTATCTCTAAAGTGGACACTGACATCTCGTTGATGTTATCGGGAGAACTACCTTTAACGGGAGTATTATGTTAACATGTGCCGCGCATTCACTAATAAAAACAATAAAAACTCGGTTAAGCGCCGGTTAGTAACTCACCTCCATATAAAACATTCTACTATGAAAACAAGTAAAACCGGCGTTAAGTTCGGCCAAGTCGAGTTTATTATACATCCACTATAAATTATATTGTAACCAGATTTCAGCCGAAAATCGTCAAGTACCATTCTAAGGGGGTTATATGAAATCGGGGACATGTACCGACCATTCTCAACGGGAATGATTTAACCTCTAACTAAGATTTAATATCAAATTTGAACAATTTCGATAGATATCTCGCTCACTAGTCATTTCAGTGGGTTATCGTACACCTGTTGGACCAGTATGCCAGGAAGCATGGATTTGTCCACGGAAAATATAATATGGCTGTAAACAGGACCTCAAAAAATATCGTTAAATTTGCAAAGGACACAAATTTTGAACTTTTGTGGGGGAGGTATCCTAAGGAGAGGACCGATAGAGTTAAACTAAATTTTCAGAATTTTGTGGCCCTTTATGGACATTTAATTTGGATTAAAATTCAAAACTGTTTCGGAGGAGCTACTTAAAGGAATGGACCGACATAGTCCATTATGGAGGATCTTATTATGGGAGTCATATCTTTTCGATATATATTGCGCCCACTGGTTATTTTAGTGGGTGATTTTACTATTTTTGGACTACAGAAAACAGCATACATTTCCAAAGGATCATCGAACAGACACTAAACTGCACTTAGACACAAATGTTGAACTTTGAGAGGACCGATATGGGCCATTTTAGAAATTAAACTCAATT
Source organism: Musca autumnalis (assembly GCF_047663935.1). Taxonomy (NCBI): domain Eukaryota; kingdom Metazoa; phylum Arthropoda; class Insecta; order Diptera; family Muscidae; genus Musca; species Musca autumnalis. Next base: position 67,671,777 of record NW_027411977.1, on the reverse strand, counting down.
TAAACCACTTTAGTGGCATTTTTTAAATATTGGGGGAAGTACCGGAAGTTGTGGACTGGTATTGCCCATCTTCGAATTGAAACTAAGTTTGGATAAAATAGGACGAAGACCAAATTTTGGACCAAATCGGTTGATCAGTTCGAGAGTTATGGTGCCATAGAGATTTTGTACACCTTTCGGGCTGTTTTCTCAAGAAGTATGGACTTGTCCCTGAATAAAACTTCTTCCACAGTAATTGAGGCAAAAAAATCAAAGTGATTCGAGAACAGGTCTTAAAGTGAACTTATCCGAAATTTTTAGTGGGAGATACCCTGATTTATACCTGGTAGATATGGATATTAGGATGTGTAAAGAATGCACAAAATCGGTTACTCCCTTCAAGATCTGCGGATCGTGCGCACGATTTTTCCGAGTGTTTTTGAACTTTTGTGGGCGACGTACCGGAAGGAGTGGACCGACATAACCCATCTTCGAACTTAAACCGACTTTGGACAAAATATTAGGAGATCCAAAATTTGAACCAAATTGAGTGCACCGTTAAGAGATATCGTAACATTTTTTTACATGTTGGGGGGAAGTACCGGAAGTTGTGGATGGGTATTGCCCATCTTCGAAGGTCAAATTTTATACCAAATCGGTTGATCAGTTCGAGAGTTATCGTGCTCTTCAGCTGCTAAATACAGGGTGGCACAAAAAAGACTGAAGGATTAAACATTTTTTGTCTTTTGCAGGTTATTTACTGGTTTTTGGAGATAAATCATGGCTACATGTGATGTGCATAAACGCGTCAAAATCATTGAATTTTTTTATTCTTCTGGAAGGTCAATTATTACAACTCAACGAAATTATCGTCGTCATTTTAATGTCCGAACAGCACCCAGTCACAACATGATTAGGAACTTAGTCTCCCGTTTTGAGGAACATGGAAGAGTGTCAGATCTTCCAGGAAGAGGAAGAGGTCGATCTGTGCGCAATGAAGCAGTTGTGGAGGCTGTGCGGCAGAGTGTAAACGAAGATCCATCTGTCTCTACTCGTCGTCGTTGTACTCAATTGGGAATCTCCAGAACATCCCTGCAAAGAATTTTGAAGCGGGATCTTAAAATGTTTCCGTAAATGTTTCAAATGGCACAGCAACTGCTCCCCCAAGACCATCAGGCACGCCTGCAATATGCTATTCGTTTTAGTTAAATAGCCAGAGAAAATGATAACTTTTTAAACATCTTATAATGAGCGATGAAGCTCATTTCCACTTAAAGGGCTATGTAAACAAACAAAATTGTAGATTTTGGGGCACTCACAATCCTAGGGCATTACATCAGCGTGAATTACACCCCGCCAGATGTTACTGTTTGGTGCGGTGTTATGGCTGATAAAATTATCGGTCCATATTTTTTCGAAGATGTGGAGGGTCACCCAGAAACGGTTAACGGAACTCTGTATAGGACTATGATAGACAATTTTTTGCGTCCACATGTTGAGAATAATCAAAACATATGGTTCCAGCAAGATGGAGCAACTGCGCATACAGCAAGAGCGACAATGGAACTTCTTCATAACATTTTTGGTGAACGAACAATTTCAAGAAATTGTGATTTTGCTTGGCCTCCACGTTCACCAGATTTGACCGCTCCAGACTTTTTTTGTGGGGCTATTTGAAAGGAGTTGTGTATATCAATAAACCCCAAACAATTCAAGAGCTTAAGCACAACATTCAAGCAGAAATAAGCAACTTGGAACCAGAAACTCTACGGGCAGTAATGGAAAATGCGGTTAAAAGAGCCAATTTTTGTTTGCAAGAAAATGGACACCATTTGAGAGATGTTTCACACTTAAATGTAAAAAATTTCCATGAATTAAATATTTAAAAACATAAAAAAAATCAATAAAAAATAAAAACAAAAAAATTACAGTTATTTTTAATCCTTCAATCCTTTTTGGGCCACCCTGTATGGTGCCATAGGGGGTTTTTACACCTTTCGGGCTGTTTTCCCGAGAAGTATGGACTTGCCACTGAAAAAACGTTTACCGTTGTAATTGAGACAGCGACTGCAAGTTGCTTCAACCGAAATCAATGTTAGTCAAGAGCAGGTCTTAAAGTGAACTTATCCGAAATTTTGTGTGGGAGGTACACGAAGGAATGGGCAAATATAATCCATATTCAAACTTGATCTATATCTGGTAGATATATTAGGATGCGTAAAGTATTGACCGAACATTTTCGAACTTTTGTGGGGGAGTAACCGGAAGGAGTGGACAGATATAACCCATATTCGAACTTAAACTAAGTTTGGACAAAATATTGCGAAATTTTGGACCAAATCGGTTCATCCGTTCGAGAGTTACAGCCAGACAGACAGACAGACGGACGGTCATTGCTAAATCGACTCCAAATTGTCTGAAACACATTTCGTCCAAATATACTTGGGGTCTAAAACAATTATTTCGATGAGGCACATTTTGCCCGTACCGAAGGTATAAAAGTCGGATTTGCGCCAACTTATTTCCTCATTCTTTTTACGGGCTTTCCTTTTGGAGATATTCGCAAATGAATAAAACTTTGAATTTTTGTCCACATAAATTTTTTGCCCATTCCGACTCTTGAATATTATCCAACTATCTCCAAACTCAATATGCTTCTTACATTCTGGGAGCCCTGTTAACCACCAACATTTCGTAATGATCCTATCAAAATTGCGAAATGAAAAAATTACCGATGTTTGCGATATCTCCATTGTTTGACCACCTACGCCCTCCTACTTTACGTCATTAGAAAAGTGATATTTTCGACTTTCATTGTCAGGTTTTGCTTTAAGTATACCCCTTATAGACGCTGTGATATTTACTTTGGAATAAAACGTTCGCTTTTTCTCCAAATAAGTTTTTTGCCCATTCTGAACCCTGAATATTATCCGGCAATCACCAAAATCAGTAGTCGTCTTCCCCTCCGCCACCCCCATTATCGTGATGATCCGATCAAAACTGCGACCTGTAGCGTGATTACAAAAAATGGAAACATGGATGTATTACCGACTATTGCCTTATCTTCGTCAGTTCGGCCCTTACGCAAACATATTTTGCCTCATTTTAAATATGAAATTTTCTACTTTCATAGTCAGGCTTTGCTTTTGGAAAGTCCCCAACCAAAGCTGTCATTCGTCATTATAATTAAAATCGCAAAAATTAAAGGTTGGGTTTTATTTGCGACTATTGTGATATCTTCGTTGTTTGACCACATTACCCCTTATATAAGCTGAGATATTCGTTGACGTTAACGTTGATTTTTTCTCCATATACGTTTTTTGACCATCACCAAAATCAATAGGTTTCTTACCCTCCGGGACATGTAGCGCCCCCATCAACACACAAAATTTGGTTACGATTCGATCAAAATTGCGACCTGTAGAGTGATATCAAGGTTCGGGAACATCCCCCAAAAAAGTTCAAAAAATTTCGCTAAAATGTTGCGCACAATAACTTTCGAAAGGAGTAACCGATTGTGTCCGATTTTAATTGTGCCGAAGACCTTCAAAGCGGATATTTCTGCCAGGCGTTGATCAGGTTCGAATATGGACTATAACCGTGCCATACTTCTTATATCTCCAACAGAATTTAAAACATGTTCTCAAAAGTTCAAGACCACGTTTCCTAAGATAATTCCACAAAAGTTCTAAAAAATCCATACCGGTACCAACTAAAATGGCTGATGAGCACGATAACTCATGAATTAAGTATCCGTATGTAATACTGTTAATTCATAACAATCTATATATATAAAAGAGCAGTGAGGTGAGGTATTCACTGACTGACTGACTGACTGACTGATTCATCAGCGTCCAGACGAAACCGCTAAAGCTAGAAAGTTGAAATTTTGGGTGTAGGTTGCTGTTGGTGTGTAGGGGTGAGATAAGGCTGGGTTTTTGGAAATTCGACCTAGAAGTGTACGAAAAGTACTAAAATGTACTAAATATGGTACCCTTTGTATTAGGCAAACGGTAAGAGCTAGAATTCTGAAATTTGGAATGAGGGTCACTGATGTAGAGTTAGAAAGATGTACCAAAGGGTTATTGTAAATTCGAACTATAAGTGTACGAAAAGTACTAAAATTTACAAAATTTAGTACCAATTGTATATTTTGAACGGATATAGCTAGAACCATGGAATTTGGTATGGAAATCAAGGTTGGGAAGTGGTGTTGATGTAATTAAATGGTTCTGGCAAATCGTACTAATGTGTACGAAAAGTACTAAATGGTACTAAATTAAGTACAACTTGGATTTGGGTGAACGGATAGAGCTGGAATCCTGAAATTTGGAATGAGGGCCACTGATGAAGAGTAACAATGAAAGGTTTTTGAAAATTCGAACTATTAGGGTACGAAAAGTACGAAATGGTACTAAATTTAGTACAAACTGGATTTTGGTGAACAGATAGAGCTGGAATCCCGAAATTTTGAATAAGGGTCACTGATGAAGAGTAACTATGAAAGGTTTTTGAAAATTCGAACTATAAGTGCACGAAAAGTACTAAATGGTACCAAATTTAGTACAATTTGGATTTGGGTGAACGGATAGAGCTGGAATCCTGAAATTTTGAATGAAGGCCACTGATGAAGAGTAACAATGAAATGTTTTTGGAAATTCGAACCATAAGCGTACGAAAAGTACGAAATGGTACTAAATTTAGTACAATTTGAATTTTGGTGAACGGATTTGGTGGAATCCTGAAATTTGGAAAGAGGGTCACTAATGGAAAGTAACAAGGAAAAGTTTTTGGAAATTCGAACTATATGTGCACGAAAAATAATAAATGGTACTAAATTTAGTACAATTTGGATTTGGGTGAACAGATAGAGCTGGAATCTCGAAATTTGGAATGAGGGTCACTGATGAAGAGTAACTATGAAAGGTTTTTGGAAATTCGAACTATAATTGCACGAAAAGTACTAAAATGTACCAAATTTAGTACAATTTGGATTTGGGTGAACGGATAGAGCTGGAATCCTGAAATTTTGAATAAGGGCCACTGATGAAGAGTAACAATGAAAGGTTTTTGGAAATTCGAACTATAAGGGTACGAAAAGTACGAAATGGTACTAAATTTAGTACAGTTTGAAATTGGGTGAACGGATTGAGTTGGAATCCTGAAATTTGGAATGAGGGTCACAAATAGAAAGTAACAAAGAAAAGTTTTTGGAAATTCTAACTAAATGTACACGAAACGTACTAAATTTAGAACACTTTGGATTTGGGTGAACGGATATAGCTGGAATCCTGAAATTTGGAATTAAGATTACTGTTGGAATCTAGAATTGAGATATGGAGGTAGCATTGGAAAATCGTTCTAATGTGCACGAAGCAGTGCTAAAGGGTACTAAATTCGATACAAGTTGTATTTGCGTGAGCAGATTACTGTTGAAGTGTAGGATTGAAGTAGTTTTGGAAATGCGTACTTATGGAAAAGTGCTAAATTGAACTACACTGCAGATATATGAAAGTAATTATCGGAAAGTCGTGTACGAAAAGTGCTAAATGGTACAAAATTTGGTAAATTTGCTATATGGTACAGAATTTTGTTAAATTTGTGATTTTGTAAAGGGGTAGAACTGGAATTTTGAAATTCGGTATTAGATTAGAAATTGTGTTTAGAGGGGAGGTAGAAAGGAGGTTTTGAAAATGCTTACTTATTTACACAAAAAGTACTAAATAGTATTATAATTGGTTTCAGAGGAACAGATAAAGCTCTAAAAGTGAATTGCGGTTGGTATTTATGTTGAATATTAGAAGTAATTTTTGAAACGTTTACCTACATATGTGTACGAAAAGTTTGGTAACATGTTGGTACCAAAACCATGTTGGTATTGTGTAAACGGTTAAAGTGAGAAATACATACCATAGGGGAACGAAAAGTACAAAATGGTACTGTAGGAACAAAGCTTGGATTATATAATTTGGACAAAAAACTACAAAATGGAAAAATATTTGTTAAGAAGATCACTCTGATATTTGAGATAAAGTTCGGAGTTTGAAAAATTGTACTGAATATTGTTCTATTGATTTTATGCTAACGCGAAGGTGTTTCTAAATAATGTACTGGAAGTATGTAGTTAAACGTGAAGTATCTTTTCAATTTTTTTTTTTGTTTTTTTATGTTAATTTGAAAACGTGGTTCAAAGCGACAATTTTGTTAACTAGAAGGTTATTATCCCCTGATAATAAAAAGGCTTAAATTGAAATGCATCAAAAAATGTACCGTTATATACGGTTAACATACCCGTGCACATTAAGTAAATTTTTTTGTAAAATAGGTTTTTCTAACCTTTCATGCCACAAATTCCGAATTTCGGTCGGAAAATGTGCATAAAATCTTCAAAATACTCTAAGTCTTCAAAATATCTCTTCTTATAAAAGTGGATTGAAGTAGACATTTTTTTAAAAGAAACTTTTGTATCCTCTGAGTATACAAGGTCCAAATTTAAAGAAAATTTGGCAATATAGATTTGTTCTATTTTTAAAATACACTGAGTCGAGGGGTGCCGTTATATGGTGATATACGAATTTTTGTGGCCATTTTGAATTCCGAAAATTAGGTTCGTAGAATTTTCGGGTTCTTGGCGAAACCGCTGAATCTAAAACCTTGAATTGTTGTAAAAGGGTAAGATAAAGTTGAGTGTTTGGAAACTCGTACTGGGAGGGAATGCTGTGTTAGTAAAGGGGTAAAACAAGAAGTCAAGTCTGAAATTAGCAATATGAGTAGCTGTTGGTGTATGTCTGTGATATGAGGTCGTAGTTTTGGTAATTCGAAATAAAAATATAGTAGGGGTGCGATAAGGCAGATATTTTTTTGGGAAATTCTAACTACAGTATACAGTATTAAAAGGAATTAAATCAATTAAATGTTTATATTAAAAATAGGTTTTAGTACAACAGAATCGCCAGTGTTCACCACTTCCATATTAAATATTGTTCATATGCATATATTTTATTCCCTTTCCGCATACGAAGTAGCGGGCATTTGCTAGTCCCATTATAAACTTAAAGTGTTCTAAATGCCATCATTGCAGTTCCTTACAATTATTCTAAAGCAGAACACAAATGCTGAATGATTTGTTCTTAGCTTCTGTTGGCACTTTGAAATTCATTAGACTTTTGGTTGAATAATGTCAGCCGCTGGCATGCTGCTGTTCACTAATGGATTTTCAAAAGACATTTTTAACCATTTACACACTCGCGTTCTCTAAAATGATTTCCGTTTTGAATGGCTAACAGCAGGTGTTGCTGTCTGATGCATCAAACAGACAGTAGCGTATTGGTTGGCCGTCTTTCTCTTCCTCCTGCTCCTCAGGCCAACGAAATGGCAGGCATGGCGTTGTTTTGTCATCAGTTCCCAGTTCCCAATATGATTACAACAATGACCAAAACAACAAATTGGCAGCTAAAATGTGACAAATTTATGTTATTTTACAAAAGAATGCTGCCTATTTAGTTTTCATCTACCTCTCTTTGCCTATTCTCTGTTTTTAATTTTTGACAATTCACCATGGCTGAGAAAAATGATACAAAGTGTGAAAATATGTGCATGTAAAAATGACTAGCGATGGGGAAAATAGCGAAGAAAACAAAAAACGTTTGGCGATTTTATGACAAAATTTTAAGAGTGTTTCGTGTTGAGTATGTTTGTTTTTTTTTCTTTTTGTGACACAATGGCATTTCAAAGACAATGTAATGCTGCTTTCACTCACTTTTGACGGAAATGACATATTTGGTTTAAAAAATACTAGGCATTGCATTTAATTTTGGTAACTGTGTGAATGTTTGATTTGCAATTTCCTTTAAAACAAGCAAAAAAGAACCAGTCGGATTTTAGGCAGTTAAAAACAAACAATTACAGGATTGGTGCACGTGGTAGTTCCAAACAGATCCCAAATTGAAAAAATAAATACGTATAATCGTAAATAACAAAAGAAGTTGTAGATGTCTCCAGCGTAATTTTGTAAGCTTCCCTGGGGAGCTGCCTTTAACACCTGTTAAAGGTAGTGAGCTAACATGTGCCGCGCGTTCATCCATAAGAACGTTAAAAACTTGGGTTTGGGCCCCGTGTTAGTAACCCTCCCCTAGAAAAAGCCGCCTACTATGTAAAAACAAAAGAAAAGAAAAACAAATCCCTCTAAAGTTAAAGACCCCCGCAAACGTTTAAGGACCATGATCTGCGAATCTGCACCTGGAATGTTCGCACACTTTATAGAGAAGGTGCAGTTTAGGCATTGGCAGATGTACGTGAAGAGTACAAGGCCGACATTACTGCCATACAGGAAATACGATAGAACGGGAAAGGCGGCAAAAAACATGGTAGTTAGCAGCACCAGATTTAAACATCTCGACATCCATAAGGGCACCTTGCTGTCTCTAGATCAGAAAACAAGAAATCAAATTGATCACGTTGTGATAGATGGAAGACATTCATCTAGCGTGTTGGATGTGCGTTCGTTTCGAGGAGCAAACATAGACTCGGACCACTATCTAGTTGCAGCAAAGGTATGCACCAGGTTAAACGTAGCAAACACAGTACTAACAGACACAACACGAAAGTTAGACATCGATAAGCTGCAGTCACAACAGATAGCCACAGCATATTCCACTCAACTAGCCCTATCTTAATCAAATCACTCCTCATCGCGATAATATATCAGCGCAATGGCAAAGTATTGCCCACTCCATGCAAACAGCCGAAAAAGCCATACTTGAATACCAGAGACCTCCACCAAGGAATCCATGGTATGATCAGGAGGGTCGTGCTGCTACCGAAGAGAAAAATGTGGCATATAGGGCTACTTTACAATCCGTAGCAACGCGTAGCGCACGAGAAAGATATCGGGAGAAAAGGAGAGAGGAGAAACGTCTTTTCCACAGGAAAAAGGGAGAGAGATGGAAAAGCAGGAGTGTGAAAAAATCGAGATGTACAGGAGCCAGAATGAAGTCCGAAATTCTACCAAAGAGTGAAGCACTGATGGCTTTGGTACAGGCACATCCTCCTGTAGAGACCAACAAGGTAATTTGGTAACTGATACAGATAGTGTGCTCAGGATATGGAAAGAGCTTTTTTCAAACCTGTTGGTATCCAATAGCAGCGAAGACGACGAAGATACCACAGATCCAATCCCAGAAGATAGTATTGAATGTATACCGCCGAGCTGTTCAAAACCGGAGGCGACACGCTGATAAGGTAGGTGTATGCAACAGCTAGTTAGCACCATCTGGCAGGAAGAACGCGTACCCGACGATTGGAACCTGAGTATCCTGTGCCCCGTCCACAAGAAGGGAGATAAGACTGTATGCTCTATCTATAGGGGCATAAGTCTACTCCCTATTGCCTACAAAATCGTGTCAGGGATATTGTGCGAACGACTAAAGCCTATGGTCAATGAGATAATTGGACCATACCAATGCGGCTTTAGACCTGGCAAGTCCACCATTGACCAGATATTTACCGTGCGTCAAATCCTGGAGAAGACCCAAGAGATGCAGATCGACACCGACCACCTTTTTTTCGATTATAAAGCAGCCTTCGACAGCCCACTACGTTCAAAGGCATTCCAGGCCATGTCTGAATTTGGTATCCCCGCAAAGCTCATCCGGTTTTGTACGATGACTTTAACTGATACTAGGTCCTCAGTTAAAATTGGAAAGAACCTCTCTGAAGAATTTTCTACCTAAGAGGTTTCAGGCAAGGATACAGCCTCTCGCGTGATGTCTTCAACATCCTGCTGGAAAAGGTTATTCGAGAGGCAAACGTCAAAAGAAGTGGCACAATCTACACCAATAGCCACATGTTACTTGCTTATGCTGATGATATAGACATCATGAGACGATCAGTAAAAGAAGTGACAGATACCTTTATGAAGGTCGAAGGAGAATCTGCTAAAGTGGGTCTGGCGGTAAACGGCGGGAATACTTAGTTGATGGTGTCGAAGCGCAATGCGTCCATAGAGATCGGGCCAGCTGTTGACGTTGGTTCCTCTAGTTTTGAGGTAGTAAAAGACTTCCTCTACCTCGGTACCGCCGTAAACACAACTAACGACATCAGTTGTGAAATAAAAAGAAGAATTGAGTTGGCTAACAGGTGCTACTTTGGCTTAAGTAAGCAGTTTAAAAACAGAGCCACATCTCGAAAGAGAAATGGAGATATTTTCTTAGTTCGGCCTATAGAATAAATGTTCTGTAATGGGCCAGCTAAGTAAGTAAGTTGGTGGAAAAAATGCACAAGGATGCCTCTATCTCACGGTATATAACATGGCGGTCTTGCCTTGTCCGTTCGCGCCCAGCTTTATTTTATTTTGCACAACGGCCGTTTTTGCACGACCCCGATGACCTTCGTTTTTTAGCAAGAGTCGGCCACGATTGAATTCATTAAACCAGTTTTTTATAGTTCTATAGAATGGTCCTTTATCCAGATACAAAGATTTAATTTGGTCGATGCACTCTTTCCGTGATTATCTACGTCGAACTTTGAGAAAAATGCCAAAAAACTTATATTCTACAAATTATGGTCATAGGTCCACGTTTTGTCGCAGCACTCCCGATTTTCCGTATTTTGAAAATTTTAGCACCAATTTTTAACCGAACTAGCTGTAATGAGTTTCTCTGTGGCCACGAAAGTTCTTCACAAAATATCGTCAATTTAGGTCCGTATTTTGGTATGGCCCCTTATAACAGTACCTCCCCATTTTCGATATTTTGAGGATTTTATCTAAACAGTTTAACCGAGCTAGCTTCAATTTAATATATGAGTTTCTTCACTAAAAATCGTCAAAATAGGTCCATATTTTGGTATAGCCCCCATATAACGATTTCGGGCGATTTCAAAATTTATGACAATTTTAGCTAAAAATTTTAAACCGAACTTGCTGTAATTTGACATTTGAAACTCCTATTGGTCACAACATTTCTCCACCAAAATTTTCAATATAAGTCCATGTTTTGGTATAGGCCACATATAACGGCACCTCCCAATTTTCGGTACTTTGAAGTTTATGGCAACATTTTTTGACGGAACTACCCTAAACTTGACATTTGAGGTTCTCTGCAGTCACTAAACTTTCCAATCAAAAATTGTAAACATCGGTCGATGTTTTGGTGTAGCCTCCATTTAACGGTATCACCCAATTTTCTGTGTATTGAAGGTTTTATCTACATTGTTTGAGGGAGGCCCCTATATAAAGTGAAAACCTGATTGAACACATTTTTAGATTAGGATAGATAATTAAGGCATTTGGGGTATCAGTTTGCACCTAAAATCGTGTACAGGAAAGGAAACTTATTATTCCCTTTTAGTTAGTAATATTTTATGGTGGAGGGTATAAAAAGTGCGGCCCGGCCGAACTTAAAGACTTTTTAATTGTATGATCTGGTACCAGTCACGTGACCTTATGATTGTCGCAATTTTTAAGTTTGGTGCTGCCAACTTCCATGTTTTGTCGCCACTTTTATTAAGCTTTTATCCAAATTGTATTTTATTCATCGTGGTGAGACTGGAAGCCAGGTTCGTCATCTTTAGGTATTGTTATGGCGTCTTTGCCTATATATCGTATTTCCTGTATGACAATAATATCGACCTGGTACTTTGCAAGTACATCTGAAAGTGATTACACTGCTCCTTCAGGATATTTAAATTTTACATCTTTTGTCAAGAAGCCATAAAGCATTTCTATAGCCCAGTATCCCATGATAGAACGAACACCTCGTCTTAAATACATATTTCAAATAAATAATTACAATATTTATCGAACAGCTAACATTCACGTTAATAACAATTTGTTGGCCCTAATTAATAATTTATTTAAAAATAATCGACAAAATATTGACAGTATAGACAGATCGATACCAAATTATGTTTAGCATGTGTAAATTTAATGTGGCGCATTTGGCTTAATTATCGGTTAATGTGCAGCATTTGAATCATTAAAATCTATTAAATGGTGATGTTGTAACGCTGGGTATTTATTTTGCACCTGTTATGTGTTCTTTTCATGGGGAAATTTTATCGATTTAGTGCAGAATTCGGAACAGCTGACTTCGTCATGTCAAACGTGAAAAAAGTATAATATAAAATATATGCATCTGCGTGTGTATGTATACATCTCTATTCGATTTTCTTATTTTTGTGGCCTGTTTCCTTATGACGATTCGAATTCATAATCTTTCGAATTACTGCCAAACTCCTGTTATTCTAGAACATTCAAACAAACACAAAACAAATCAAACGAAATTTAATACAAAAATGAATCAAATACTTTTCAAAAAAAAAAAAAATAATAATAATAATAATAATAATAAATAAATAAGTTTGGTAGTAGTTCGAACGAATTTGTATTCGAATCGTATTAGTTAAACAAGTCAGGGGCTGGGTTCTTGTTCAATGAAAATTTGAAATGAAAAATATTTTCTTTTTAATTCATTTTTCTTTTGACATTTATTTCCTTTATAAAATTTTTCATTTCACATTTTCATAGAAACAGAATTGAGCCTCAGGTCGTCCACCGAAAAAGGAATTGTATTTTATTTTCTATATGATTCATAGTTCCCAGAATCTATTAAGCCAGGACAGAGAAATAAAGTTCTTCCAGTTCCATATTTGAATCCTACGGTGACAAATGAAAATTGCTTGTGGGCACAATAACTGGCGAAAGGAGAAACTGACATTCTTCCAAATTTTATTAAACAGTTTTGGAATAAAAATGGTTCTCACAAGGTTAATATGTTAATTTCACAGCATTCATTGTTACTACTGCAGAGAAAATTAAATTCAAATTGTCCTTATTTTAATAGATTACTTAAGACAAAAGCGCGGAATTGGCACGTTTAGATAGTGAGCAACACACTCATTATTTGAACTTCACAGAGGGTATACCCCATCTGTATACTGCGGGCGCCCACTGAGTTGTTTTGATTTTGCCATTCTCCCTCACTCACAGTGTAGGTGAGCAAAACACGACTGATAAACATCATGTGGTTTTTGTTTCTTCACTTATACATAAACACTTGCTTCAGTTTGATGGTATTCTGTTGGGCGACGCTGGTATACACACTCTGAAACGTGAAACCTATTAGAAGTTCACAAATGCGAGATTGAAAATCCCGAAAATGGGAGGTACCGTTCTATGGGGGCTATATGAAGGTGTAGACCAATACCGAGAAATTTAGGGGGGAAATACCCATAACGAAGAGTAAATACCAAATTTCAGCCATTTCGGTGCATTAATGTGGTCACAACCTTCAAAATACCGAAAATCGGGGGCGTTCTATGTGGGCTATAATAAGGGGTGGACATGTACCAACAAATTTAGAGGCGGAAGTTGTATACCTCCAATAAAGACTAAATACCAAAATTCAGCCATTTCGATGGATTATTGTGGCCGCAACCTTCAAAATATCAAAAATCGGGAGGAAAAGTTCGATGGGGCTATATTAAGGCGTGGACACGTACCGACAAGTTTATGGGGAAAAATTGTATACTACCAACGAAGATTAAATACCAAACTCCAGCCATTTTGGAGGCATATTGTGGTCACAATCTTCAAAATAACGAAAATCGGGAGGTACCGTTCTATGGGGCTATATGAAGGCATGGCCCTATACCGACAAATTTCATATGGAAAGTTTTATAACCTCAACGAAGACTATATATCAAATTCCAGACATTTCAATAGATTATTTTGGCTACAACCTTAAAAATACTGAAATTCGGGAGGTACCGTTCTATGGGGGCTATATGAAGGCATGGACCTATACCGACAAATTTCATATGGAAAGTTTTTTACCTCCAACGAAGACTAAGTACCAAATTTCAGTCATTTCGGTGTGATAATGAAGCTAAAACCTTCAAAATCGGAAATCGGGTGGTACCGTTCTTTATGGGCTATATCAAAACGTGCACTGATTTTCAATACCAAACATCCTAGGGGTAATAGAATCTTCCATAACAAATTACAAAGCTCTATTTTAAAAATTTCGAGCTGTATCTTGATTTAAACAGACGGACGGACGTACAAGGTTATATCGACTTAGAATTTTACCCTGACCAAGAATATACATATATACTTTATAGAGTCTACGATGAATATTTCGATGTGTTACAAACGGAATGACAAATTTAATTATACCCTTCATATTATGGTGGAGGGTAAAAAATCCATTAAAAAACTGATAAACTCTGCTAATGTTGTCGAGAGTCGTTACCATTAAGGATTATGATTTGTACACATACACCTGGAATCTCTTGACTATATACAAATATATCCCTCAGCGTAATGTGGGCGACATTGCCTTTGCCAAAAATGTAGACCCCAAATCATTGAGGGAATATGAATTGGGGTGCATTGATAGATATGAGAGAAGTCTGCCTCTCACTTCCCTTTGATCGGTGAAAATCTTACGCACAGGAATAGTGCTGAAGGGTATCACATAGTCAGCCGACCTTGTCCCGACTGCTTACATATAATTATTTTATAGAAAATATTCTATGATTGATTACCAACTCGTTGTCTTCCTAAGTTCTTATCTTTCTAATGGTTAAACGTTTTGAATGACACATGTCAGCATATTATTTTCAACCAAGGACCAAAGACAGGTATCTATGTGTTTACATGAGATGAAATCCAATCCATATAAATACTGATTAATTAAATTTAGATGTGCTTTTTAAAATCCACATTGTTCTATATCGATTCCTTCAATTATACATATCGTCGGTGTCATGCTTCAGTGTTCCATACGCCATTTTTGACTTTTTGAGATGCAGGTAATTTCTAGTGTTTTCCGGTGTGCTCTTTCTGATTTTCTAGTCGGCTTTCTCCTATCTGCTCTAGTTTCCGAGATATCCACGCCTCGACGGGAAAGCATAAACTTTTTTCAGTTATGAAATTAATATTTTAAAAACTTTCAAGTTTAAAAACACATTTCAAAAATCAGAATTTTAATTTTCGATTTAGAAGTATTTAGTTTATTAAGGCAAAAATGGAAATTTTTTTTGTCCCTTTGTTCCATGTGATTTACAATATTTCACATTTGTGTCATAAGTGCGGATATAGAACAAATCGACAAAAATTCTTTTTTTAAAAAAATCTCTATAACTTTTATATTCCAATACATATTTCTCTAAATTTTTGCAAATATGTTCTATATACTATTATTAATATTTCAAGTCAAAAATATAAATATTTGCTTTAGTCAGCTCCACACAGTTGTGACGCAAACATTAAAATGCGATTATCGCAAAACGGACAAATGGCGTATGGAACACTTAAGCATGACACCGACGATATATAAAGCACGAAAAAGCTAACAACACTTGCATTTATTCAAGTGGCAGTATTTGAGATTTTCTATATTTGTGTTATTATTGTTGCAGTTTTCAGTCTTTATATTACCGAATTGATTAATTGCTTGATCTCTTTGCTATTAGTTTTTTGTAATAAATTTTTGTGTGAAATCAAATGCAAACCCAAGCCCCTGATTTTTGTGGGGTCTACAGCAACAACTACCCATTCGGCAACATTTACCATTCAATCTGATAATAACTAAAGAACAGTGGGTTCGATGATACGGTTTTTAGTTCACGTAAAAGCTTTCAATAAGCTCTCCATTTTTACTTTACAAAAAGAAGTTACAGTTTATTAGTTAACGTCGGCTGATATTTGCTTTGTAAATTTTTGTTAACTACATAACATAAATTTTGAATTTTGACACAATGGTTTTCAATCCATTTATTCACTGTCTTAGATGTTTTACCACTCATTCCACAAACAACAGATAGCAATCGCGCGAAATAATCTACAGCCAAACATGTTTCATGTAACACTTTGCACATTTGTGGCACTGGCGGCACCTGTGCGCAAATTCGAGTAGTTTTCATACGCAAATTGTGCGTATTTATTGTCATATTGCAATTTGCAACAGCGGCAGCCTAGCTTGTGGATAATAAATACATACAACAATACCAAAAAGAAACAAACACTAAAAACAAAACAAATATTTAACGAAATGTTGTTTGACACGTTCATTTGCATATTTCAACAATTTAAAGTAATTACCGGGCCGTGAATATAGTTTAAGGCTCTTTTTTGTTTTTGTTGGCAGTTGTCTGTCGGCAATTGGTTTGCCATTTGGATAGGGTTTTTTTGAATCGTAACTATAGATTTTTTGTTGTTCTTTAGAAAAGTATTTTAAGTGTTTTTGTTTTGCGCGTTTTTTTAGTTCCAATCGAACGTCTTAAACTAGACAACTTATTTTATATTTTAATAAATTTAATTAGAAGAAAAAATCAAACGGCCAGCTGTAGAACGAGTTGTAATTATGTGACTAAATAAAGATTTATGTGATCATGATCAAGTCAAGTCTGATATCATTAAAGAATTTTAGTTGCAACAAGTTGTTTTTTCTGGTTGATAACTTGCAAGTTAAGTTGGAGAGTGTGGAAATAGAAAAAATATATATAGAAAAAGTACATACATAGATACATGCTTTTTACTGCAGTATACACATATGAAATCTCTGGAAACTTGATTCAGGGTGACTTCGCCAATACTTGGTAAATATTCTCGGGGATGATAGATGTCAAGGAATTGTCCAGATCAACTTTATTAAAGTTCTGAAGATAATAATGAAACCTCAAGTTAACATCTAGGAGAGGCTGAAGTTTGACAGCAGCAATGCAAAGTTCGTTGCTGATTTAGGGAAGGAAGTGTTAATGCTTGCAATAGCAGACATAAAAAGAACCGAATCACAACAGGAGGAAATATCTGCATAACCAAAAACACAGTGCCCAAACGCAATCCGGCCGGTTCTATCTACCGGGTTGAATCGGAGGAGGGGCCATCACCTCAACAAATATGTGCTGCAATATATCCCGGAATGCCTGATCCAAGTTCTTCTTGTCAGTGACGGGATAGATAAGAACCCCTGACCACATCCGGATCCACCATATGTCAAAATTGGTGAGATGTAATGGATAGCAGTTATGAGTTATGTTCCTTTACTTACCTGAGGTTACCATTTCTACCATTTCTTAACATTTTTAACCTGCAAAGCGTGCTTTTACCCCAAAAAGTGGTTAAAATTGTAGCAACTTTTAATAGAGAGAGAGAGAGAGAGAGAGAGAGAGAGCAAAAACTGCGTTCTCTTCTACTACAGGCTACCAGACCAATTTCTTCGGGTAAAAATGGTAGAAAAGATTTTTCGAAAAAGCAAAAAAAAAAAACTCAAAATTAAAAACAGTGAAATAAAAAAAGAAATTTGATTTGTTTGTTTCTTTTTGACATTGTTACAAGATCTATTTGACAGTACGCTTGTAAAGGACAACAAGTAAGAACGGCGTTAAGTTCGGCCTGATCGAACTTGTTATACCATCCACCACGAATTGTAATGAAGTAAAACGCCACAATTAGTTTCCCTTTGCTTATGAAGAAGACTAAATACCAATTTTCAGCAATTTCGGTAAAACAATGTGGCTAACCTTAGGGAGGTACCGTTCTATGGGGGCTATATCCAAACGTCGATCTATAGCGACAAATTTCTGACGGAAAGTTTTAAGACTCAAAGAAGGCTAAATACCAAATTTCTAATAATGTGACTAAAACCTTCAAAATGCCGAAAATCAAGAGGTACACTTACATGGCATATATAATTAGACGTATACCTATACTGATAATTAACTTCTGGAATATTTTATAACACCATGGAAGACTAAATAACAAATTTCCGTCATTTCGGTAGGATTTGGCGTCACAACCTTCAGAATTACAAAAATCGAAAGGAACCGTTCTATGGGGGCTATATCGAAAGGTGGACCTATACCGACGGATTTCAGTCGGAAAGGTTCATACCTCCTACGTAGACTATAAACTAAATTTCAGCTACCTTCAAATCAAAATCGGGATGTACCGTTCTATAAGAGCAATATGAAAGCGTGGACCTATACCTAAAAATTTCAAGTGGAATATTGAGGCCACAACCTTCAAGATATCGAAAATTGCAATGTAAAGTTCAATGGGGCTATATGAAGGTAAGGACCTTTACCGACTAATTTAGAGGGGAAAGTTGAATACCACCAGCGAAGACTAAATACCAAATTTCAACCATTTCGAAGGATTATTGTGGCCACAACTTTCAAAATACCGAAAATCGGGAGGTACCGTTCTATGGGGGCTGTATTAAGGCATGAACCGGAACCGAAAAGTATATGGGGGAAAGGTTTTTACCCCCAACGAAGACTAAATACCAAATTTCCATTTAGGAGGAATACTGAGGCCACAACTTGCAAAATACCAAAAACCGGGAGGTACCGTTCTATGGGGGCTATACGTGGCCTATACCGAAAATTTTCATATGCAAAGTTTTGTACCCCAAATGAAGAATAAATACAATATTTCAAAAATTTCGGTGGAATATTGATGCCACAAACATCAAAATACCCGAAATCCGGAGGTATCGTTCTATGAGGGCTATTTGGTGGAGTATTGTGGCCACAACCTTCGAAATACGGAAAATCGAGAGGTACAGTTCTATGGGAGCTATACGAAGGCGTGGACCTATAAAAAATTCTGGGGGAAAGTTTTATACCCCGAACGAAGACTAAGTACCAAATTTCAGCCATTTCGGTGTGATAATGAAGCTGAAACCTTCAAAATACTCAAATTCGGGTGATACCGTTGTATGGGGGCTATATCAAAACGTGGACTGATATCGCCTATTTGCAATACCAAACATCCTAGGAGTAATATAAACTTCTATTCTTAGCTCAGATCATCTTCCTATGATCGTATCCGTTAAAAGACCATTCGATTTCATTACCTCTTACCGTCGCACGGTGGTTCAGAAATTGATTTTCCTGGCCAAAAATCAAATCACATGGACGGCTGAAATGAGGCTCCCTTGAATACATTTGCCGATGGTGTCCTGATTCCTACCTCTAACTATCCCAAAGTATTGAGTGCAACGTTCGATAGCATGTTTATGTCATCCACGCAAGCCACATCCATGTATTTGCGACAAGATCAGAATTTGGAACAAGGTCTCGAAGTCGTTGGGCGGCAGAACTTGGGGTGTAGACAAAGATACCTTGTTAACCTCTTATCAAACAATAGGCCGGTCTGTGATTTGCTATGCGGCGCCAGCGTGTTAGCGCCACGCAGTGGAAGAATATTCAAACCTGCCAGAATGCCGTCCTGATGACTGCAGAACGCTGAAACCGGTGGGTCATCTTCTGAGGAGGTGAAGATTTTACCGTTGCATTTGCACAACAAGATGCCGTCGTTGCAGTACTAACTTGGGTGTTACCGTTCATCTACGGACAGATCGAATATATTTAGAGCCTTTTCTAAATTTTGTAGTGGGTCATCGTATAACTTTTAGACCAGTATGCCAGAAAGCATAAACTTGTCTACGAAAACATAACATAGTTGTAAACAGGACAGCATCGGTATACATTTCTAAAGGATCTTCGAACAGACTATCGTGCTCCCCAGCCACTACATATGGTGCTATAGGGGGTTTTTAGACCTTTCGGGCTGTTTTCTCAAGAAGTATGGATTTAACATTGAAAAACTTTTACCGTCGTAATTGAGGCAGCGAATGCATGTTGCTTCAACAAACAATAAAGTGATTCGAGAGCAGGTCTTAAAGTGAACTTTTGCGACATTTTTTGTGGGAGGTACATGAAGGATTGGAAAAATATAGACCATATTTGAAGCTGATCTACCAGGTGATATATTAGGATGTGTAAAGTATGGAACCAATCGGTCACTCCCTTCAAGAGTTATCGTGCACATAATTTTTCCAAACATTTTTTAACATTTGTGGGCGGGGGGTACCTGAAGGAGTAGGCAGATAAGGCTTATCGAACTGAAACTAATTTTGAACAAAATATTATAAAGGCCAAATTTTGGACCGAATCTGCAGATCCGTTCGAGAATTATCTTGGCTCAGGCTATTTTCTCAGCTAGTATGGACTTGCCCAAGATTAAACTTGTATGGCCGGCAGTGAATACAAGTTGTTACAGCAAAAATCAAAGCGATTCGAGAGCAGTTCCTAAACTAAACTTAACCGAAATTTTGTTTGGGAGGTACCGGAAGGAGTGGACCGATTGAGTCCACATTGGAACCTCATTTTCCGAACATGTTCGAACTTTTGTGGGGGCGGTAGCGGAAGGAGTAAGTTTGGACAAAATATTACGAAAGCCAAATTTTGGACCGAATCCGTTGACCCGTTCGAGAGTTACCGTGCGCTCCAGCCAGACAGACGGACGGAAATGGTTGAATCAACTCCAAATTTTCTGAAACGTATTTCGTCCAAACATACTTGGGGTCTAAAACCATTATTTAGATGAGGCACATTTTTTCCGTATGAAAGTGTATATACCCTCGTTAGCATAAATGCTGAGGGTATAAAAAAAAACAAAGATAAACGCTGAGGGTATAAAACCCGTTAAAAGACATCACGTCGGTACCGTTTTCCTTCGAATCTAGGAATCCGCTGTAAGAAATTACAGCAACTTCGGTCGGCAGGAACCGTTCGTTATATGGAGGTTTTACAAAAATTGAAATTTTTTGCCAATTTTTCGTAGATAAATTTTCTGTCAAGAGTCTAAAACCATCAAAATACCGAAACGTAGACCTGTACTGACAAGATTCTGAGGAAAGGTTTTGTAGCCCCAAGGAAGACCAACTACTAGCCATTTCGATTTGCTAATTTGACTTATCTTAGAAAAAGCGAAAAACCGGGCGGTACCGTATTGAAAAACGTCTGAGGGAAAAGTTTTGTAGCCCAAAAGATATTAAATACAAAAATTTTAGCCATTTCGGCGTGATAATGAGGCTAAAACATTGAAAATACGGAATATATGGCAGTACCGTTCAATGTGGGCTACATCAAAACGTGGCACCAATATATAGCCCATTTTCAATAAAAAACGTCCTAGAAGTAATAGCAACTTCTGTACCAAATAATACATATCTATCTTAAGTATTGCAAGGTGTATCCTGATTTCGACAGACGGATACTTATATCGACGAATATTTCAATTTGTTACAAACGGAATGACAAATTTAATTCTACCCTTTATATTATTGTAGAGGGTATAAAAATGAAGTGCTCGACGAACAAGACTCAGATCATTTTCAAACGAACTGCGGACGGTGGGGTACTGTTGACTAATAGACTTGGTATAAACTGAATAATGCCAAATAATCGAATCACAAACTGTCTTCGGCATATTTTAACTGGATAACCAAACCTAATCCCTTTTTTAGTGTGTACCTTGTCATTAGAATCTGGTGTATTAGAATCCATTATTCGATCTGATTTGATAAAGTGGAAATATCGCAGTTAAATGGAGTCGTATTGCGAACCCCCACATGTGAAATTGCAACAGTATATGGAGAGATATACCAGCAACGTTATATGGCTAACTAAGCTGACATAGGCCAAGTTTGTCCAGTTTTATTCTCAAAATTGGCAATGTGCACTTCCTAAATGGTGGTTCAGAGGTAGGTATAATCGCACTTCCAAGCTATAAGTAGTTGCATGCCATCACCTACACCTTTTTGCCGCTTACTGTCAGGTCATTTTGGTAGGTTCTTCTTACCGAAGATGATAAAAGCAATAACATTATCACGTTCTGCCAAAGACACATCCAATGAATACAAAATAAATTATCAATTTATTAGCATCTAACATATGACAAATAAATCTCTATTTTGTCTGCAAGATCTATGTAAATTACAGATCTTCTGTAAACAACTAAATCAAGAATGCTGTGAATGACAGCACTAAGCACCTGTAGAAGTATACAAACATATAAATCTTAAAATAGCTGCAACCGAAGATAGAGAGAGGATGAGGCGTTCAATAACGCCTCATAATTAAAAACTCATAAATAATTCAAGATTAGAACCGCCTCAACAAAATGGTAAACAAAACGGCATCAGTCACAGTCCCTTGAACACACGGCGAATTTTTTAAAATTCAAAATAAAAATTAAAGAAACCCAAATTATCGAATAATAAATAAGAGAAACAACAAGCAAACACAACAAATGGAAACCGAGTAAACAAAACAAATTGAACATGTGCCATTGAAGTCCACCTCACTCGTCTCAACACGGAAGGGATGCCATTTCATTCACTAATGAATTAAAAGCATTTTCACGTTGCCAACAACTGACAGCATTTTGCTGAAGAAAAACCACCGTTAAACAACTCCAACATTTGTTCAAATGTTACATTGCCAATGGCCTTATGTTACTACTACCACGAGTTGAGACATTAGCATAGCAAATGATGACATCAAAATCACATTCATTGACAATACCCGAATGTTATGATCCTGCCGTTGTCGTCGATTCATTGCTAAAGTTAAGAAAATATTAACATAAGGACCATTTAAGGACTTTTAGCACCAACCCAACAAAAATTCATTGTACCCATCTTGCACTTGAAATATTGGTACTGTGACCCAATGGGAATACCTACCTACCGCAACAGGGACATTGGCAGAAGGATATTAAGCAGAACATAAACATGAACATTTGTCATCATTGTGTGAGCTGATCTAATTGTTCAAAAGCGATAATCCGTAATTGTGTGCGATGGAGAGGAAGAGAAAGAAGAATGTGCACCCTATAGCTAACAGAGACGACTTTCAAATGTTTGTAACACATAAGGAGGAAATGAATTAAATATACATTGAGAAATTGGAAACGTATGAGCTGTAAAAGAAGGTCTGGCATTTTCAGAGTAAATTATTTCGAGCAGTGTACGCACAACTAAAAGAGGAGGCAGCGAAGGTTGGAGTTTGAGGTTGGGTATCTAAAGCCCGTTGTTGCTTTGGCCAATAGAAGAAATTAAACAAGGACCGAATCCCAAAAGTAATAAATTACATACATATATGCAGTAATCCAGGACATGGTATCCGAAAACATATAAAATACTCAGTTCCGCTGAAGGTGGCCATCAAAAGGCGGCAACATGTTTAACCAGACTCCTTAGAATGAATTAAATAATGCCAAATCCGCGAATCACGAACTGCCTCTCTCACAGTTTCTACCACAATATTTCAATCAGACGACTGAAAATTATTTCGAGCAGTGTACGAACAACTAAAAGAGGAGGCAGCGAAGGTTGGAGTTTGAGGTTGGGTATCTAAAGCCCGTTGTTGCTTTGGCCAGTAGAAGAAATTAAACAAGGACCGAATACCAAAAGTAGTAAATTACATACATATAAGCAGTAATCCAGGACATGGTATCCGAAAACAAAAAAAATACTCAGATCCGCTGAAGGTGACCATCAAAAGGCGGCAACTTGTTAAACCAGACTCCTTAGTATGAATTAAATAATGTCAAATCCGCGAATCACGAACTGCCTCCCTTACAGTTTCTACCACAATATTTCAATCAGACGACTTGATTGATACCTTGACATTCATTCCCTGTAGCGCGAATGAATGAACTTTTCCCTATTAATGACTAAATTAACGTTTTTTCTAGTTAAGTATTATAAAAAGTCAAGCACAAATACTTACTTACTTAGCTGGCCCATTACAGAACATATGTTCCATAGACCGAACTAAGAAATGATCTCCAATTCTCTCTGTTTAGTGCTTCGCATTTTGGAATACCGCGCGTTGTCGTCTCTTCATCCACTTGTTTGCGCCATCTATTCTTTGGCCTGCAAATTCTGCGTGCACTGCCATGTGGCTCGAATTTATACGCATTTTTAGCGAGTTCATCATCGCTCATTCTTATTATATGGCCTAGCCAACGCAATCGCTCCATCTCGATACGTTTAACTATATTGATGTCGTTGTATAGCAGATACAGCTCGTGGTTCATACGACGTCGATATTCACCGTCAACGCAGATCGGTCCGTAGATCCTTCGAAAAATTTTTCTCTTAAACACGCAAAGCACTGCCTTATCTGCTTGCGCAGGTACTCAGACTTCGGAACCATACATTATCACGGGTAGTATCAATGTTTTGTAAAGGGTTTTTTTTTTACGAGATGTGGCTTTGTTTTTAAACTGCTTACTTAAGCAAAAAAAGCATCTGTTGGCCAATAACATTTTTCTTTTTATTTCACAACTGATGTCGTTTGTTGTGTTTACGGCGGTGTCGAGGTATACGAAGTCTTTTACTACCTCAAAATTATAGGAACCAACTTCAACAGTTGGTTCGATCTCAATGGACGCATTGCGCGTCGACGCCATCAACTTGGTCTTCTCGCCGTTTACCGCCAGACCCAATTTACCAGATTCTCCGTCGGCCTTCATAAAGGTATCGGTTACTTCTTTTACTGATCGTCCCATGATGTCTATATCATCAGCACAAGCAAGTAACATGCGGTTATTGGTGAAGATTGTGCCACTTCTTTTGACGTTTGCCTCTCGTATAACCTTATCTAGCAGGATGTTGAAAAGATCACACGAAAGGCTGTCTCCTTCCTTGAAACCTCTTTTGGTACAAAATTCTTTGTAGAGGTTCTTTCCTATCTTAACTGAAGATCTTGTGTCAGTTAGAGTCATTTTACAAAGCCGAATGAGCTTTGCGGTGATACCAAATTCAGACATGGCTTGGAATACCTTTGAACGTAGCGGGCTGTCTAAAGCTGCTTTATAATCGACAAAAAGGTGGTAGGTGTTGATTTGCATCTCTTGGGCCTTCTCCAGGATTTGCCGCAGGGTGAATATCTGGTCAATGGTGGACTTGCCAGGTCTAAAGCCGCATTGGTGTGGTCCAATTATTTCGTCGACCATGGGCTTTAGTCGTTCGCACAATATACCTGACACTATCTTGTAGGCGATATGGAGAAGACTTATGTCCCTATAGTTGGAGCATAAAGTCTTATCTCCTTTCTTATGGACGGGACACAGGATGCTCAGGTTACAATCGTCGGGTACGCGTTCTTCCTGCCAGATGGAGCTAACTAGCTGATGCATACACCTTATCAGCGTGTCGCCTCCGGTTTTGAACAGCTCGGCTGGTAGGCCATCAGCTCCTGCAGCCTTATTATTCTTCAACCGGTTTATTGCTGTCTTTACCTCACCTTGGCCGGGTGGTATACATTCAATACCATCTTCTGGGATTGGATCTGTGGTATCTTCGTCGACTTCGCTACTATTGAATTCCAGCAGTTTAGAAAAATGCTCTTTCCATATTCTAAGCACACTATCTGTATCAGTTATCAGATTACCTTGCCAGTTCCAAAGCCATCAGTTTGATATTTCACTTTTTGGTAGAATTTTCGGACTTCATTATGTCTCCTGTAAATCTCGATTTGTTCACACTCCCACTTTTCCATCTCTCTCTTTTTCCTGCGGAAAAGACGTTTCTCCTCTCTCCTTTTCTCCCGATACCTCTCTCGTGCCCTACGCGTTGCTACTGATTGTAAAGTAGCCCTATATGCCGCATTTTTCTCTTCGATAGCAGCACGACACTCCTGTTCATACCATGGATTCCTTGGTGGAGGTGTCTGGTATCCAAGTACTGATTTTGCGGCTGTTTGCATGGAGTGGGCAATGTTTTGTCAATGTCCTGATATGTTATCGGGACGGGGAGTGCTTTGATTAGGCAGTTGGCCCGTTGAGTGCAATATGCTATCTGTTGTGATTGCAGCTTACCGATATCCAACTTCCGTGTTGTGTCTGTTCGCACTTTGTTTGCTACGTTTAATCTGGTATGTACCTTTGCTGCAATAAAGTAGTGGTCCGAGTCTATGTTTGCACCTCGGAACTATCGTACATCCAACACGCTTGATGCATGTCTTCCATCTATCACAACGTGATCAATTTGATTTCTTGTTCTTTGATCTGGCGACAGTCAAGTGCCCTTATGTATATCGAGATGTGGAGACTGAATTTCCAGACTGTTGGGCCAAAGATATTCTCCTTTCCAATTTTGGCATTAAAATCGCCTAGTATAATTTTAATATCATGGGCAGGGTAACGGTCATAAGTTTCTTCTAAGCGCTCGTAAAATATACCTTTCGTCTGTTCGTCCTTTTCTTCAGTGGGAGCATGAACGCAATTGCTACACCATTCCTAAAATCGCAAAATGAATAAGTTTTTAAGTTTCGAATTTCCTGATACTGAAAATTTCAAAACAATTATTTTTTTACTTTTGTGGGAACGGTACTCGAAGGAGTGGACCGATGCTGGACCGATCTCCAAACATAATCAAAATTTGAAACACATTTTACGGCGTACAAAGTTTGGAAAGAATAGGTTAATTCCATCGAAAGTCGACGTGCGTACCAGACAGCTCTAAATTGTGCGAAAAAATTGATACAAAGGCTGGGGGTAAAGCCTTACAGCTATGTATGGCTCAAAAACTAAATGTATTACCAGAAATGTAGTATCACCATCCAAGTCGACCATAGTCGCATTTTTCACAACCACACACAACCTTCAATACAACAACATAACTTTTCCCTAATTTTTATTCATAACCTCTTGACTTTGCTTGTACAAAATATCAACATTTCATTATCTAGACTATGTGGGGTGTTGGGTGTTTCAACACATCATTCATCCCCTCAAAGCAGCAAACACACACACAGATCATCCATAAAGTAGTGCACTTAAAATTGTGGCATATTTCTTCATATCCTTTGGAAAACAAAATAAGGGTTGTTCCGCTGCTAGTGGTTAGAAGGATGATAGCACCAAGGATGATGCCATTTGGCTGGTTATAATATTTGGTTGATTGGTGTATTCGTTGAAATTGAGTGTTGTACAACCATTTGTTTCGTTCAGCTGTTGTTGTTGCTGTTGCCATCCATTTGGAGTGATGTCCTTATTAATACATAACACACAACTGTTGTTGTTATTTGGTATACATTTTTATGGTATTTATACTTTGTTTGTCATTTGTTAGCTGTTGGTCTGGCAACAAATCTGAAGTACTATTTTTCTTTGTGGCGGAGAAGTTTGTGTTGTCACCATAACCACCGCCGACCGGGTGTTACCCCTTTTATTGAGTAATTTTATTGTTATTTTTGTGACATTTGTTAAATAAGTCTGATATTATGACATATTTGTTTACATTATTTTGACAATTATTAACGTTACTTTATGTAGGCGTTTGAAGAAGGGTATAACTGTAGATGATGCAATTATTGAAATTACAATTTAAGATTTATTACTTTTCTTGAAAATATTGAAATGTTATTACTTTGTGTAAAATGGGGAGGAGTTTTATTTATAGCAAATGGAATCGTAGAAAGCTTACAGACAGGGGCATTATGGAGAAAGAAATAAAGGTCTTCTGTCTATAGAAGACTTGTTAAAGGAGA